>NC_134408.1:30504499-30854499 GCF_038048845.1 Mixophyes fleayi | reverse complement strand
CCAGAATAAACCACACAGTGTTCAAGCAACATTTTTATTGCAAGAAAAAGGTACATAAATTGTAACACACACAGCTGTCAGAAAGATCCGCATGAGAAGTGAGCGCGCCCAAACCAATCGCAGAGCTGAATACTGCAGAGTATTATTTTTAAGTTATTTTTAAAGGTGCTACTGGTTTGTGGCAGAACAGGTCTTGATGTCGTTTCTATTCCCTTTAATTTCTTTATCTACGAAACAAGGAAATAAACAATGTTTATCATTTAACTTCTATATCTGTAATTTATAATCTACGACATAAATACTCTCATTTTCCCACCTTTCACACTGCTCGAGATCAGTTTATATCTATATTTTGGTCCCTGTGGCGAAATCGCAATAGTAGCGGGCTTAACCTCCGAGCATTCTGGAAAACAGGTATTATAACGGTACAGGTATGTGCCCAAATCATTTAGCTGTCTACACATGTTCACTGAAATACCTTCGTGTAGAACTTCTTTAGTATATTTTTCTTGTTCAATTTCTCCTTGTTTGCTAACATTAGTGGTATCAGTGGTATCTAAACAGGCCTTCTCACCGTTACATCTTCATTCTGACATAAAAAATTAGGTTATAAATTAGCAAATTATATTGCTTTATGTGACACTACATCTACTACATCTACATCTACACTACAGGTACACTACATCTGCTACTGACCTTTTTTAATGTCGTTGTCGTCCTGGTCCAGTACTTTTGCCATCATCTCCAACACTCTTGGACATATTGGATTTGCTTTTTGCTCTTCTTGAGTATCTCCATCCCCCACCTTAACTTTTCCAACATTTTTTGGCCCTTCCAGCACCATCTCTGACTCTATCCCCGTCTCCGTCTCCATAGCTGCAACCCCCACTGACACCTTCTCCTTACCCGCAACCCCCACTGACACCTTCTCCTCACCCGCAACCCCCACTGACACCTTCTCCTCAACTGCAACCCCCACTGACACTTTCTCACTCGCCATCTTCTGACGCTCCTCGGCGCCAAACAGGTTCCTCTGTCATTTTATACACTCAGACATGGGCGTTTGTTTCTGCTGTGGACCAATCAGCGATGATGCACGCAGAGAATGGAGCATACTTGGGCTGAGTGTTCCATATTTTTCATGGTTTATAAATTCCTGTCTTTCAACCACACAGGCTACTGTTCTAGTTCTGATTTAAAGGAGAAGTAGGCACCTTCATAGCGGCACTACATTAAAATTCCAAGTAGCTGCAACTATATTATAAACATTGCTGGGTTCACCAGGAATTATGCAAAACCTTCTGCTGCTCCATATGACAGTGGCATTAGTGTCACAGAATATCTTTCTAATAAGACCTTGTTTGATCTGCCTGTCAAGAAGGACTACAACCAGCTAAGTACCGTACTGTCAAGGCCACAACATTATTAAACACTATTGAAACAACATTGTCCATTGTATCAAAAGCAGCAGTCAAGAGCTATGCAGAAGGTTTGACTCCTATCTCCAGCCATCAGCAGGTCACTCATTACCAATGCTATTGTACATTTATATGTCAAAGTGAATTTGTGCACCAATCCTTACAGAGCGATAAATCGAACCTCAAAGAAGAGCAGTTTAAAAGAGAAGAGGGTCAAAGTGATTTGGGTGTAAAATATGGTCTATCCAATCGAAACAGGGGCAGCTGGGCTATATGTAAATATCCTCAGCATTTAAGAAGTTTCCCCTGACAAGTTTTATATTATAATTGTGTGGTCATATGGTTTAGAATCTAATTTACTAATGCTGGGTACACACTGGAGATCTTTCAGCCGGTCATCGGGCCAATCATATGGTAAACGACCGCTCGGCCACATATCGCGTTGGTGTGTATAATCGCATGACGAACAACAATTGTTCCAAAGTGACGATTGTTGTTTCATTTGGTTAGTCATATTGTTTAATAATCTCGTTCCAATCACCTTATGATCATGTAGTGTGTACGCACTTACGATTATGACCTCCATAGAGTTTACAGAGTCATGGGGCTAGATTTACTAAACTGCGGGTTTGAAAAAGTGGAGATGTTGCCTATAGCAACCAATCAGATTATAGCTGTCATTTATTTAGTGCATTCTACAAAATGACAGCTAGAATCTGATTGGTTGTCATAGGCAACATCTCCACTTTTTCAAACCCGCAGTTTAGTAAATATATCCCATGGTCTTTTCAACAGATGCTGGCAATGAACATGTCCTGGTGGCTAAATGTAGAGAGTGCTGTAGATGTTTGTTCTGAGACTGAACATTTAGTTCAGAGTCACAGAAGCTAACAAAGTTTGTAAGGGCATGTGGATAGCTATAACAAGCTGTTAATCAGTGTGACAGGAATAAATGATTGAGTGACTTTTGTGCTGCCATGCTTTAAACCACTAAAGGACTAGAAGAAGAGCACAGATCTGAAGGTAAATCGTGGCAGTGTATATGCATGAATCGCCCGAGAGTTAGGTCCTTCAGTCGTAGGTACAATCATTGTAGATAACACGTCGGTCGGAAATTTCTATGAAGTTTCTATGAGCTAAGGGTGTACCCACCCTTAACTCATACAAACCCTCTAAATTTGAATGACATTTGACATAAAAGTTCCCTATATTACCCAGGTACCTTCATCCAAACCCAGAGAGATACTAGGTGCTTGCAGAAAGGTGCAGATAATATAGAAATACATAATGCTGAAATACAGGGCACATGAGGTGGGATAATCTCATTAGGTATACTGTATGCAAACCCAGCTGTCCACACAAATAGAGAATAATAATAATAATCATCCCTTGTATCCCATTTCTCATTACCTGTACCGCTGCACATACCAGCCATCCCCAGCTTGCTATTATAGTCATATTAAAACAGACTTAACAATCTTCAAAGAAATGTTATTTCTCAGTATTCTAATATCTGTTTTAGAAGACTTCTAAGATCATCTATCTTATACATAACTCTCATTTACACCGTTGATGCCCTTTGTGATTTCTTACTTTTTATAAAGTTATCACTGTATGTGTATTTCATATTATTGACGCCAGACTAACATCTACTGTACTTCTGTGTAATTGAATGAATGAATGGGAGAGATCTGTTTAGCTGTGTCTGGTTAAGATCTACATAAACAACACAAATTAGACCCCCTCCTGGGTCGGAATGAAGCCATGCACACATTTGGAAACACAGAAGACAGTGGAGCCGCTAAGGGGGTGAGGGGAGCAGACAAGTTGAGCAAGCTGGATATAATCTACTCACAGATCTAATAATCATAAAATACAAATTAATTCAATATGAAACAACATGTTGTAACATTAATGAATACTTATGTAGAGGTTTCCATACCAATAAAAACTTGAACTTGGTATTTATGCCTTGAAGCTTAATGCAAGTTATTGTTCTTTGTTATCAATTGCATTGCTGAGATGCTTGCGTCAGCATTATCCAAAAGGCTTCAATTAAAGAAGACTTTACTCTCGAAGGGGCAGGATCTCAAATTGTAGCTCACCTTCAGACTGCAGCATGCTGTACTTATAATAAGCTGCACTGAAATGACAGTCACTGGGCATTCAGAGAGGTGGACAGCATAGGTGACTCCTATTATTAAGTAGTGACCACTTGTAGAACAAATTACATTTTTTGTTTCACGTGGAAAGCCTTTAAAAATCATACCCCAATATAAATACAAGTGGGCCACACAGTGTAAGGCTATTACTATCATTCATCCTTTTGGCTTATGCAAGCTTCTAAGGTCAAGGATCCTGAAGTCATTTATGTTAAAGACTTGTTAAGAATTTGCTCTCTGCTAGCAGTGTGCTAACTCTTCTAAAAACATGCTAGACTGTGTTTCAAGTGTGAATACACATATGTTCTCCCACTTTGACAAGTCTTGGTGGTCATTGGAAGCTTGGGGGTATATTTACTAAATCTTCTTTTTAGAAAAATGGAAGTGTTGCTTATAGCAGCCAATCATATTCTTGTCAATATGGAGCGCTACGCTTTGTCTCCCCTCTTGGTAGGGGTATCCCCTGCGATCTAATGAAGACAGAAAGTGGGGCAGCCTCCAGCCGTCCGCAACGCTCTGCTGAGCATACACAGACAGGAAGTTTGGCTCTCAGTAGGTTCTTCCAGTGACAGTTGAACTGTAAAGATGGGATTACTGGAGCTGCATTCTTTTTGTGTTCTCTTACTCATATAGCTATAGAAAGTGACCAGAGGCACAAAAATATATATGAGTAACCTGTTCTCTGACATTGCCCACAATGTAAGCTTACCACCTGCATATATATTAATGTTCTATAATAGAGTTAAGTACATTAACTGCATAAGCTTTTCATACTGCCTGTCTGTTGCAGTCAGTATGTGAACAACTGTATAAATAAAAATATAATCTGTTACAACAAGTTCTTGCAAAAAACCCCAACAAATTGGTTAAGTCTAAAAGCTTCTTATGGTTTAACATCTACCACCAACGCTGCTGACACCTATTACATAAGAAAGCACAAGCGCCCTGATAATAGGTTTCTGCCAATAATTTTAGCTATCCTTGTCTAGAATATACTAGTTAAGTGAAAGCTAGAATCTGATTGGTTGCTATGGACAACACCTCTACTTCCTTTTTAGAAGGTTTGATAAATCTGCCCCATGATCTGGAATTAGTGTAAAGACACTTACCGGGCATTTGGTATTTAACTTCTGCCCTCTCTCCAGGTTATTGCATTAGGAGATTGACCCTTGATGACAACCCTGTGGCTATGCATGATGCCAGAGGCACTCCTAAGCAGGGAAGGATGACTTCTTCTAATGTTATAGCAATAAACAGGCCTGGATTCTATATTTAGTCACTCTTTCCATGTTAATAGATATAATGAATGATTTCATATCATTGTTACAGAGGTTAATTCTTTCAATACGAAGAACTACAATATTGTGTATAGTAAGAATTTGTAACTTGATTCTGTAAATACCGGCATGTAAGAAAATCAGCTATCGCCCCCACATTAACTATTTGTATTGTATATTATCCATACCCAGGATGTCATGCTGTTGTAAATTCATTACATTTAATGGCATCTCCAGACATTACTTAGCATAAAAGCGATATAAGCATACTATAGAGAGGAGAGTGTCTTTTGGGATGCTTGTAGCCTGACCTAGCTGCCAGTGCTGTAAAGCTCCTTGTTATCAGATGACTCATACGGAAGACAAAGTATGTAATGTATGATATGTTACACAAAATTTGGCGTTTGGCGTAGGCAAAGAAAAAGAGCAATTATATACTGTATGTTTAGCAATGTAATAAGCACACAGTGAAATCATGGACATTGTCATTCTGCATCTCATTACTTACCTTATATTTAGAAGACGTTGATGATTGCCAGTGATTGTGTATAACTCTGCTGAAGATAAAAATGGTATCCAGGGTCGCTCAATAGCCCTGTTTCCTTCACACAGCTGCTCTGAGCTCAGGGGGATACAGTCAACTACAGAATTCTACAATGGTGATTAAGTGACTGGAAATACACCTTGCTTTATACATACTTTCTTTCTCTCCCGGAATTTCCAGGAGGCTCGCTATGTTCTGGGAGTCATCCCTGGCTCCCACAAGAGTAGACATTCTCCCCGAAGTGATGGAGGCGGTGCTTAATGATCCCTTTCGCATCATCAATCCCCGCCCCCTGCTATGAAATGCCGTGAATTTCCGCATTGTTGACTATGTTGACGCAATAGCGAAACCATGCCCCCTCCTACTCGCTGTCACATGATCTCTCCACCCGATCTCCCGGAGAGAGATTTAAAAAGTAGGCAAGTATGATATAGAAGCATTACCAATATTACATAATGATAATAATGTATCCCCTACTGTAAAATATTAGAATATTAGAAGTCACCAAGAAGTTCCATGACCATATAAGAGCACAAGATTGCAGGCCTTACTCCGTACTGCCAATTGCCAGATTCTTCCATCATATCTGATTCTCATATCTGATGTGTATGACATTATAACTGCAGCAATGATTTACATTTTTCCTTTTACATGTGCAAAGTTGTTTCATTTCAGTGTTGAAGCCACAATAAAGCCAGTTTCATGCAAAGTGACAAAAAGAAGAAATGTTGGCTCAGGGCCAGTCTAAGACTAAAATTCAGCAACACATATTGGAGACGATATTCCTATTGTGATCACTACTGGCATCAGTCAAGTACAGACCGTCATTTATCTGCTTTGGAAAGCTGTGATTATTCTACGGGTCTAAGAGGCGAGGGGAGGACTGCTGATTCCTAAAACACAGCTCGATATTCCAAGGGCAGCCCCTAACACATCACATCCCACAGTAAATGTTCTCCCCTGCTCTCTGTTGTTTGAATATTACTGCACCAATCTTATTCGTCTGCTGCCTATGTTTGTGTGTTGAATTTTGATATATTATATTATGAAAATACAGTCATTATGAAAATAGACCACAATAGTGAAAAAAGAAATATTGAAAAGGATTCAAACTGTTCGTAGTTCAGAGTAGAACCAACGCGTTTCACAACTTTTCTGTGACTTCCTCAGAGGTCTCTTTTGCAAAAATGAATAATCCACAGAAGGTGGCAAAATGCCATTATTTTATAGGCCTATTTTAATAAACACTGTCTTTAATTTATTTCATTTGTACTTCTAACTTGTTTATAATCTTTCCTCCTGCTCTGCTCCAATCTATTTACATATAATATATTATTCAGACACCTAAACTATTTAAGTACATTCTCCCTTTGATAGTTAAACCATCACTAGTGGAAACATCTCCACTTATACACTCTGTGCAATTATCATCACATTCTGCCTTAAGTCTTATTTTCTTTTTGTTATATTTTTATTATAATAATGTTCCATCACAGATACAGTTCTGTGTTTATATATTTTTGTGTATATCCTATTATTTTCTATTATGTACAATATTTTAGTCTATTTTCTATATGTTTGTGCCTCTCTATCTCACCTACTACTCCCACTACTTTGACTTATACCCATTACTACCTACAAAATAAACTTCTACACATCCTGTATCCACTCCCTCCCTTTCTAATACCTACACTATGCACATCCCATTACACTGTTCATAATCTTGTAACACTATATTAGCACTTATTTATTTCAGTACCTGAGTTAATGCACTCCATGGTTTTTGTCTTTAACAGTAACACACAGCAAACAGGCCCCCTAGTCTCTCTACCCCATCCATATCTACCCGTCTCATGCCCACTTACTATTTATCCCCAACATATACCCAACCACACAGGCAGTTTCTCATGTTGTTTTTGTCTACAGGATCAATCCTAGCAGACAAGAATCTTTTAATAATCCAGCTCTTCTTCCCAACTAACATTTCTACCTTTTACACCCCCCACCACCTCTCCTGGATCTGCATAATACCCCCGCTCTCCTGTATCCACAATACAAATTCTCACTGCATCCACTTTCTACAGACCTCAACTCCTCACCAACACTACCACCAGTGGTAGTGGTAGTGTTGCATAGAAGTGGAAGTGTATATCCCTATTCTAAATTAGTAAAGCTGCTTTTAGAAAGGAGCGCAGGGTACATTTGGTGTTTTTTTTTAATAATACCACAGGAACCACTCCATGGCTACAGACAGATAAATATTTCTAGTCAATGCAGAATATTGAATATTTTACCAAACAGAAACAATTCAAATAAAGAAAACAATTCATGTACCAGACAGTAAGACTTATTCAACAACATTATGATAAAAAAATTAATATAAATAAATATAAATTAGCACATATATCTGTTACATACAATGATATATATTGCAAACATATAGTACAGTACAGTACAGTACAGTAGCTAACATACACATTCAATCTACTTGTTGTCCTGGGGGCTTGATGAGCCAGAGTCATTGACTGTGGTGTGGATTACCCATTGACTCTTGAATCTGCACTGTTTTTCTGTTTCATTGGCTCTGACATCACATGCCCGGCCACCTTTCGTGTCTTGGCAGGATAGCCACAAACGGTACCATTGGCCTAGAGCGCTGCTGCATCACACATGAGCAAGAGAAGGACCAAACACTTAAGAATATAAGAGATCAGTTTTTATTTCAAATTTGTGGTACTGCTATGGGCAGTCCATTTGCACCTATTTGGAATTTGGAAAGCTAACAAAAAAGAGTTTGAAGATTTTGTTTTTTATTTTAATACTAATGGATATGATTTATATTTTACATCATAAACTGATAATGAGATATTAGAGTTTCTCGATTTGGCCCTTGATGTTAAAAAGTAAACAAAGTTGGGGTATGTTAATACCTATACTTATATAAATGAAGTATAGCAGCTGCCACTGAATAGATTAGGAATAGGATAGATAATATCCCTTTGTCCCAATTCATGAGGGTTATTAGGAACTGTGCCAATCTCAAATGCTTTGAAGAACAGTCAGTGACGGTCTTTGAATGGTTTGAGGTCCAGATTTATCAGAAGGCATTGATTAATAGAAGTTTAAATAAAGTTAATAGATCTGAGCTCTTAAGCTATAAAATGACAGAAAGAAATTAGTAAACCAACAAGTATGGATGTCTGTTTGTTACTAGTTTTAATATACTTGAGGCATCTATAACGGAAAAGCACGTGTCCCATTTTATAATTGCCCTATCCTATCAGACCATATACCAGAAGACCGGTTGTTATTTTCAAGAGAGCCAAGACTAGTTTTCTGAAGAATGATAATGCAGAGATTAATAAATGGTTATTATCAACCAATATCAGCCAAAGTGTTTAATCCCTGCAGATGTATTTATGGTCCTAAAGAGTTAAACATTTTTTTTCAGATTCGGCTTACAATAAAATAATAATAGATTTCCTAAACTGTAACACTACCTATGTAAATCATTGCAGATGAGGAATAAAATATAACATATATATTAGAACATGTATTGTTCACAAGATAGAGAATGATGGTCTCCCGAGGCGGTTTTCTAAGTGCCACAAATCCAATCCAGCAACATTTAAGTTTATGCCGATTGAACATGTTAGTTTGGATGTTAAGGGTGGTGACAAGTTCTTGCCTAAAGGGAAACCTTTGGATGTTTACTTTACAAAATGAGAAGTTATCTTTGTTTGCAAAATATATTTGTACCAAAAGGCCTAAATGAGGACTGTGAAATCAATCATTTCATTTAATAGTGAAATAACTATACAGTTATGGCCTAAAGATTTGAGAATGACACAAATATTATTTTTCACAAAGTCTGCTGCCTCAGTTTTTATGCATATACTCCAGAATGTCATGAAGAGTGATCAGATGAATTGCAATTAATTTCAAAGTCCCTCTTTGCCATGACAATGAACTTTATCTCAAAAACATTTCCCCTGGATTTCAGCCCTGTCACAAAAGGACAAGCTGACATCAGGTCAGCGATTCTCTCATTAACACAGGTGAGAGTGTTGATGGGGACAAAGCTGAAGATCACTCTGTCATGCTGATTGAGTTAGAATAACAGACTGGAAGCTTTAAACCGAGGGTGGTGCTTGAAATCATTGTTTTTCCTCTGTTAACCATGGTTAGCTACAAGGAAACACGTGCAATCATCATTGCTTTGCACAAAAAGGGCTTCACGGGCAAGGGAATTGCTGCTAGCAAGATTGCACCTAAATCAACCATTTATCGGATCATCAAGAACTTTAAGAAGAGAGGTTCAATAGTTGTGAAGAAGGCTTCAGGGCACCCAGGAATGTCCAGCAAGCGTCAGGACCGTCTCCTAAATTTGATTCAGCTGCGGGATTGAAGCACCATCAGGGCAGAGCTTGCTCAGGAATTGCAGCAGGCAGATGTAAAAGCATCTGATGTACAGTGAGGCAAAGACCTTTGGAGGATGGCCTGGGCTCAAGAAGGCCAGCAAAAAAGCTACTTCTCTCCAGGAAAAACATCAGGGACAGATTGATATTCTGCAAAAGGTACATAGATTGGACTGCTGAGGACTGGGGTACCAAGCCTGCCAGACCTATTATTTGTATTTCAACAATGACAATTTGCAACGAAGCAATGGAGCTCTCCTCTTTGTATGTTACCTATAGAACACAGTATAATGTGACTGCAGATTTAGGAAACCAAGCTTGCTAGACCTATTATTTGTATTTCAGCAATGACAATTAGCAATGGAGCAATGGAGCTCTCCTGAATGTCACTGGAGACTTTTAAGAACACTGCTACCCCTCCTCTTTTTTTTCTAACTATGACACTGTCCAACTGCAATAGAGACTGCCAAGAACTGTGCTTACCCCCTCTGTGTCCCTCTGTGAAATGGCGCGGGATCGCCGTGGAGGGCATTACTTATAGAGTCCAAAACTCACAAGATCAGAGATCCGACAACGTAACAATGACGCTTTGCCTCGTTTTCAATTCTGAAGGCGTGCAAAAATGCGGAGCCGCCTTGGCATCTCTAGTTAAAATGGATTAAATATACAATGTGATGGCGATATTTATTTTTATTGACTTTTTCACTAATTATGAGATTATATATTGTTGAATTTTGTGTAAAATAACTCTTATACTCTGATACAGAGTTTTAATTAAATCACACATTTGATGGTATACAATAAAAATGGGTTCACATATATAATTAATTGAGATTCCCGAAGAAGTAGGTCACATATTTGTAATGTAGTTTTTTATTTCAATATATACATGCTTTTTGTTTATGAATTGGGATTATTTTTCTATTTATTTGATTACACAGTCAGAAGCTCAGGTGTGTGTGGTTGGTTAAGCCAATCATATCTCTGGATTTTGACTAAGGTTGCAAATATTTTCATGCAATTGATCTATCACCTAATAACGGTGTGTTAAAAATCACAAATAGTATTCCTAATAGTCAACTTGAACATGGAGTGGTTCTTTTTTTGTAAAGGTCAAACCATTCCAAGCATAATATCATTAGTGTAAAGGAAAACAAGTCATCGGCATAAGAGATAATGCAACTCAATTAGATAATATACTATTAACAGTAAACGACCAATTTTTAAATATATTAAAAAAAAGAGGTGGTAGAGTTAAGAGAAGAAAGAGGGGGAGGGGGGAAAGGAAAGAGAGCAACTAGACCATCTAAGAAAGAGGAAGTGTATAAGAGAAAGAAGTCGGTAGGACTAAGGAGCGAGGAGAGGCTTGAGTTCAGGCAAGAGGGAGACTGAACATGAGACATCCATAGTCCCCATATCTTGTCAAAGGATTTGGGAGACTTATTTATAATACTGGTCATGAATTCCTCTTGATGTGTATGTATGTATGAGTGTTGGAAGGGGCAGGTTCATCATCATCATCATCATTTATTTATATAGCGCCACTAATTCCGCAGCGCTGTACAGAGAACTCATTCACATCAGTCCCTGCCCCATTGGAGCTTACAGTCTAAATTCCCTAATATAGACACACACTCATACATACAGACACAGACAGACAAAGAGGGAGATAGACAGACAGGGAGACAGACAGACAGAGATTAGGGTCCATTTTTGATAGCAGCCAATTAACCTAGCAGTATGTTTTTGGAGTGTGGAAGGAAACCGGAGCACCCGGAGGAAACCCACGCAAACACAGGGAGAACATACAAACTCCACACAGATAAGGCCATGGTCGGGAATCGAACTCATGACCCCAGTGCTGTGAGGCAGAAGTACTAACCACTAGGCCACTATGCTGCCCAGGTTGTTTGCAGTTTGCAGCTGTAATGTAATAATGTAACCTCCTCTGTGCATTATATTATTATTTAAAGATAATAAAATAGATAATTGTTAATTATCCTACACTTGACTTTTCTTAGGACCTGATTCATTAAGGAAAGTAAGGCAAAAAATGAGTACGTTTTCTCCTGGACAAACTATGTTACAATGCAAGGGGTGCAAATTAGTTTATTATTTTGCACATAAGATATATACTGTCTGTTTGTTCATGTAGCACACAAATACTTGATAGCTTATTTGAACACTGAAATTTAAAGTTGATCTAGGACATGCCCTACCCCTATTATAAATCTGTCCTCACATTTTAAATGTACCTCCCCCTCCAATGCAACATGGCTTTGCCAAGGTTCAAAGTAACTCAATATTTTTGCTTTACTTTCCTTAATGAATCAGGCCCTTAATGTCTAACCAAAAAGTGTAGCGTTTGGGCAACACAACCATTATTTTATATACATTTTATATATGTGATAACATGCTGTTATGACATTTTTTCATCCTCAGCTTATTATATAAATGGTATTGTGAAGATGGTAATAAAATTGCCACTGCAAGTTCCACACTTCAATGTGAACTGGTATAAATGTCGGGGATCAGTTAAAAAATACAATTAATGCTTCAGTTGGTTTTCATCTTAAATTTACATATGGAGAAACTTTATTTCCTCTGCTGTTTATAGTATAATTTTTTTTGTTATATTTTGGGATTATATGTACTGTTCTCTTAAGCTTAATTGTTTTTGATTGGTTTATCAGACACATGTTCAGGCTGTCTTGTGGTGTTTCCAAATCTATCTATTACAATCTATTTTTTGCCTTGTGGCCTCTTTAGCGCTTTAATTTTATGAATCGAATGTATTGATTTTTTAATTGCACACTCTCAGTTTCTGATTGGTGCTTTGGAAGGTCATTCATACCATAAGCTGTTGTTTTGCTTTGCATTGGACCACTTTTGATTCTAAGTAGACTGTATGTATTTTCAGTTTAGTAATCCAGTTTTTAGTATAATTGTAACATAATTGGATAGTTACAACCTTGTTACTTTGTTTTCAAGAGTAGTTCCCAGCAAAACTGTGATCATATTGAGGGTTCTATTATAAATATGATGTAAAGATTATTAGCCTCTGTAATAAGTTCTAGGGTGTTTTTTACTAATACATTTGAGATGGTATTATATGGGAGAGAGGATGATTATTTGCGGTAATGATACTGACATCTGACATAGATTTTCAGTTGAATAATAAGAAGGATATGCCATGTCATTATATATAAGAATAGTGTAATCTCTCTGTGCATTATATTATTATTTAAAGATAATGAAGCAGATAATTGTTAATTGTCCCAAACTTGACTTTATTAAGTTTCCTATATAAATGTGCTTTGTAATTGACCAGGCCACCCATGCAGACCAAGTCCTATTGTCAGGGTTACCAGTACACAAGCCATGGAGAGATGTTGAAGTTGAATCAAGAGTTCTTTATTTAAAACTAGGAACACACAGGTAATAACTAAATGCAGGCAGTGGTAAATACAACAGGCACAGGTCCATAGGCACAACAGATAACATATGCAGAGTTAAATGAAATTGATAATACAATGGCAGCATATATTGGGAGTAGTAGTAAAATAGGATCAGATACTGCACTGGATAAACATCAGGACCTGAGTAAACTCCGGTGATGGTTGGATGATGGAAAATCCTTAGGAAGTAAGAATAAGTGAATGTTGCACATGTGGTAGCTAATGTGTTACGCTCTGCTTCTGTTTGCAGTATATCACCTCCTCTTTGGATGCTGCTTTAACTGTTTCAGATCCTGCCTGCAAGGGATTAAGCACTCATCATTTGATCTGGATCTTGATCACCTATGTCTGACATTTTTAAGACTGCCTTTCCCAACAGACTGTTGCCAGTTGAATTGTTTGTTGCTCCTGGTCTCTCTCATAACTCCTGTCATCTGGTCCTGATTTGTTTCCTGATATCTGACTCCTGTTTGTCTCATCGTATTGCACCTTTTCCAGTGACCTTGACTTCAGATTTGTTTGACTTGACTCCTGTCTGGTACTGTTGTGGTCTCTCGAATTCTGACCCTGGCTTGCCTGACCTTTCTCCTGTCTCCTGATTCTTCCATGGTTCAACCAGTGTCTCCTGCTTCCACAGCTAAGCCTGATAATCTTGGTATCTTATACCTGCAGCTATCCTATTGTGCCTGGTCTCCAGTAACTACTGCTTCTCAGCTAAAACTGGTAATCCTGAAATCCTGTTCCTGCTGGTCCTATGGACTTGTGCTAGCTGGTTTACCATTGACTGCATCTAGTTTATACCTGTGTTACCTGTGTTCAAAATAAAGACACTCTGTTTCACTCACACCTTCTCTCCATGGTATTCATACCAGGAACCCTACCATAAGGCAAATACTGAAGATAGCAAATGCTTAGAGGCATAATCTATAACTGATAAGAGTTGTAGGCTTACTTATATATTGTCTGCAACAGAAGCAGGATAATCACAGTAATAGCTGAATGTTGGAATGAACTGACACTCAGTGAAGCAACCAATGGGAGACTGAACTCACAGTGAACTGTGTGAGATAAATGCAGGAAAAGGATGTCACACAGAGGCCTTGGTAATGCTGATAGGAGATACTGCAGTTATGAAAAGAGCACTTGGTAATGCTGATAGCAGATGCTGCAGACAGGGACAGGGCATTTGGTAATGCTGGAAGAAATTGCAGTCAGGAACAGAGCATTTGGTAATGCTGGTAAGAGATACAGCAGACAGGAACAGAGCACTTGGTAATGCTGGCAGGAGATACTGCAGTCAGGAAAAGAGCACTTGGTAATGCTGGCAGGAGATACTGCAGACAGTAACAAAGTACTTGGTAATGCTGGTAGAAGATACTGCAGTCAGCAACAGCGACATTTAATGAACTGGTATCAGTTTTCTGGAAAATGCAGTCTTATAAAGGCCAAGTACAGGTAGTCAGGATTCAGGTCAAATAATGAAGGCTTAACCCCTTGCAGGCAGAATCTGATGCAGACAAAGCAGCATCCAAGTAGGAGATGATATACTGCAGACAGCGACTGATCATGACACCTATCATGAAATGCGTTGGGTGGCATGGCTTGGAATGAGCTTTGAAATCTCTGAAGTCTGGGGGCAGTTGCATTGTATGACCTTGCTGCTGTTATAATGCACTTCTGGTTTGTGTTCATTTTAAGGTTGAATATAATAAACAAGGTTTACAGTAAAGTATGATTAATTCTCTGTCTAGTTTTACCATTTGTGTATACAGGACAAAGGAAACTACATCTATATACCCCTGCTTCCTGTTTTAGGGGAAGATCTTTCAAAAGGACAGGACTATATCACAATTTATAGAGCCACTTAGAGTAAGTTATGGATTGTTACATTAGACAATTAATTGCAGCTCATAGTGGTAACACAATTATCATTTCAAACACCTTAAGATCTGTCTTGTTGTTCGAGCTCTATAATATATATATAGATATATATATATATATATATATATATATATATATATATATATATATATATATATAAATACATATATATATATATATATATATATTTATTCGTAAATGTAAGATTACTTTTTTATTGATAGAACTTGTGCTTTAACCAAAAATGTTAGAAAGTGCCTGTAGCAGGATACAGAGCAGATTTATAATACTATTCTATTCTAGTCTATTGCCAGAAGAACATTAAGCGTCTCCAAAGTTGCTTGATTTTCATGCAATTGGCATTTAAAATCTTGGTATTAGGAGTTAAAGTGATACATTTGTTTGAAAGATCCAACTGGAAGCAGTCAGACATTTTTAAAACATATTTGCGAATCCGACTTCATCAGCATATGTGCGCATTCACTAGCCACCGAAACAGCATTGTGCCCTCTTTGATCTCGTCATTCAGTCTGATAGCTGAAAATTGGACCTTTGTATTTAGGTCCAACATGGTGGAGATCAAGTCAAATGATTGTATCTATCTGTGTATTGTAAGCATTAAAAGGTCACCTAATATCCATTAAAAGCCTAGTGAACAGCATAACTTGGATGGGATGGTTCAGCAAAACAAAATTTCTTCCTTAAACCTTCATGCTACAGAGAAACTATGAACATAAGGCATTGGGGATTTACAATATACTCATTTATATATATGTGGGCAGCACGGTGGCTAAGTGGTTAGCACTTCTGCCTCACAGCACTGGGGTCATGAGTTCAATTCCCGATCATGGCCTTAACTGTGTGGAGTTTGTATGTTCTCCCCGTGTTTGCGTGGGTCTCCTCCGGGTGCTCCGGTTTCCTCCCACACTCCATAAACATACTAGTAGGTTAATTGGCTGCTATCAAAAATTGACCCTAGTCTCTCTCTCCCTCTCTGTGTGTGTGTTAGGGAATTTAGACTGTAAGCTCCAATGGGGCAGGGACTGATGTGAATGAGTTCTCTGTACAGCGCTATGGAATCAGTGGCGCTATATAAATAAATGGTGATGATGATGATGATATAGCAGTTCTGAGGTGATAGGGGCACTTTTATGCCTCAATTAAGCAGATGGGATCGAGATAAAGAACCTTCCTAAGTGCTTTATTTCACCTATAAGGAAGCAGGAATTATTTTCAAATTCATTTTTATTATTTTGGGAATATGCATTAATAAAGAAAATATGTGGAGATGTATTTAATCCCTTACAAAAAAAATTAAACATTCAAATCTGTGACATTATTGAATTACTGAATGGATGGGCAGCATGGTGGCTCAGTGATTAGCACTTCTAAGCTGGAGTCGAGAATTTGATTCCCGAACCGGGCCTTATCTATGTCACGCACTCCAAAAACATACTAGTAGGTTAAGTGGCTGCTGACTAAATTAACCCTAGTCTGTGTGTATGCATTAGGGAATTTAGACTGTAAGTCCATTGGGGCAGGGACTGATGTGAATGACAAATATTCTCTGTACAGCGCTACGGAATTGGTGGCGATATATAAATAAATGGTGATGTTGATGATGAACCAATGAATGAATAAGATCTAACAGTAATCTAAATAATGAAATCAAATAAGCATAGCTAAGGCTGTAGTGTCTCGGTTTTCATACAGTTCTGAATGTGCAGACACTAATTAAAGATGAATCAGGAAACCTGCAAACTTCATTAGAGATGGCCCAACTGATAAGAAGAAATGGTTTCCCAACCCTGTGGCGAGAGGGAAGGATGTCCAAGGTTGTATTCGAGGCTGGTCTCCTAGTGTAGTGGGCTGTAGGGTTTGGCTCCCCAAGTGGAAATAATTGTCATTGGAGTTCTGGTTGAGGGAAAATATCACTAATCCACAAACCCCAATTTTCTGAAGGCGTTTGGAGATGACTTAACCCATCTCTACAGCTTCCAGGCTTTCCTTCAGGGACAAATGTAACTAATCTATGAAGAACAAGGACTTCTACCCATCTATAGCTGTTCAATTCCCTGATTTTATCGAGACAGCTTTTATTACAACCAATAAACTGTTCAGATAACTTGATTATCAGGTCGGATGTTTGCTGCTGGTGTTTATATATTCAACCCATGATGGCTCCCACAAACTATATTAAGCACAGTACATGAAATGAATTGCTCCTAATAGCTGTTCTGTTTTATATATTTTTATTTATGAGATGAAAAAACAGTTGACCCACCCAATATTTTATTTTAGGTCCCAAATTATCTTAAACAGTTTTAGGAACCTATTCAAACTTTATACTTTATAGGAATTATAGCAAAGTAAATTGTGAGTTGAAGATTTTGAATGGAAAAAGAGGGACTGTCTTGGGAAAACGGGGACACATTGGGGCCCTACAGAACATGCAACACAATTTTTAAATGAGAAAACGCCATACTATTTAGGGTCCTATTTAAAAAAAAAAAAGAAAAAAAAGCCCCACACACATTCACAGCATATGTAGATTGATGATAATACACCTTAAAAGAACATGAAAAATATTGCAGCTCAATAGAATTAGTGTCCTCTTTATAATGCTAGCTATTCAGATATTCAATCTTGCTTCAATGCTAGATGGCTGTAGTCTAAATATTAAATAGCTATACAATGTTGGGATATATGAACACGAAAAACTCCTTGGGCTAGATTTACTAAGCTGTGGGTTTGAAAAAGTGGGGATGTTGCCTATAGCAGCCAGTCAGATTCGAGCTATCATTTTGTAGAAGGTACTAAATAAATGAAAGCTAGAATCTGATAGGTTGCTATAGGCAACATCCCCACTTTTTCAAACCTGCAGCTTTGTAAATCTAGCCCCTTATTTGCAAACTAGCCTGTTTTTCTGTTATGCATTCATATTGTAGAGCTCCCCAATTTTGATTTTCTTATATTAAACTCTGCAGATGCTTTGTGCAATATTTTGCTGGTTTTTCTTCAGTGACGGGGTGTACAAGTACTGCCTACAATCACATTTGGATGACTCTCTTAATTACGTTGAGCTTGACTCACAGTAGTAAGTGGACATTGAACATGCCTTAAATTTCAAGCCATACAATTCTGCTTTTTGAGTTTTTATTTATTTTGGTCTATGTCACTTACCTTATAAATTGTCTTTTGTTCCCTCTGAGGCAGAGGAGAAATGTGACCATTCTGTGTAGTGGTAAAGGCTTTGCCGTAGGAATGCCTCCAAATATGCACAGTCTACACCCATGTCGTTCATTAGTTGTTACACTTTTATACTGGATCAGACACCTTAATGCGACCATCTCAGATTCTGGTACTGTGCTGTGATCTTGTTTCTGGTTCAATAATGACCATCTACGAGACCCGTTATACACATGTGAAACCCACACAAGACCCTTTATACAGGTTTATCATAGTATATTGCAAGAAACATAATGTATGAAAGGGGCATTTTTTGTGGCTATTTTCGTATTACACGAACAATACTGTTATTATATTTTTGACTGCAAGCTGGAAACTCCATCTAGTGGAAACAACAGATACATGAATAAAATAATAACGTGCTAATAGTTATTGGGTACATTATGTATTTTACTTGGTGTGCTAATATTTTTTATTAGGCAATAGTTGGATGATATCATCTCCAAAGTAGACCCTAAGGTGTGTAAATGGTTCTACATCAGTTTCAAAAAGTGAATCGGTAACATTTTGAATGTAAAAAGTTAGGGTTTTATTGCTTCCCCCCTTAGAAGTGAACCAATGACTTTCAAATTCACAACAAGTGTAACGTTAGTAAATGTATTTGTCATCTGAGACTTTACAATGTTTTCATTACATTGGTAGAAATGTCGGAATTAATAGTATCGGCAGATGTATATTTCTATCATTACCAAGATTATGTAAGTCCTTTTGTAGGGAGATAAATGTGCCTAGCTGGCAGTAAATCACCCTCTCCACCCTTTGATCTCATTTAACTTTTCTCACACCTGGGCCGAACCAGTTTTGCCACTTTTTTGGGCTGGTCACTTTCCAACATAAATATCAGTAAACAGTTTGTGCAATACGCACACAAATGATACCTTGTTTTTTTCAGAAGACTTTCAGAAAGCACCATTAGTTTGTTTATACACCCTGTCACAGCAAAGATCATTTACCAAAAAATGGCCCAAAAAGTTTTTTTATAGATAATTTGATTGAAGTTACAATAAAGTAAACCAAAAGCAAATGTGTGCATTTTGTTCTAAACACAACTAAGGCAAACTTTGTGGCTCTTGCTTTTGCATCAATCCACCTTTCCAAAACAACAAAGAAGCAGGATTGCACACATTCTTTCATAAAATAAAAATATGCGTGGATTAGAATTATTTTTATATATTGCACGGTCAAGAATGAAATTCATAACATGTGTAGGAAAAATATGAGTAGCTGACGTTTTAAAATAGCCAACCTACAGCATCAAATGATGGTACCCCTGTGTTTAATAAAGCTAGATTGAGGGAGTTCTGGGCATTAGAACCCCCATCTCTGGCCTTCTTAGCGCTTTCTGTTGTTTAGGGTATTATTGTCTGATGATCACCAGATAATAACTACTAAGGGGTCCCATCATTTGCAAGAGGGAATTATCTTCTTTGAAATGAGGGGTGTCCATAGATCCTTGGAACCCGGATGGACATTGCAAAACCTTTCCCTCATCCTGGGCTCATTAATGTTTTCTGTAGTGCACATGTGATTACCAAACAATAACTAGTAAGGTGCCACATCAATTGAAAGAGGGAATTATCCTTTTTGAAATGAGGGGTGTCTATTGATTCTTAGAGCCAGGATGGGCATTACAAAACATTTCCCTCATCCTGGGCTCCTTAATGTTAGCTGTAGTGCACATGTGATCACCAAACAATAACTACTAAGGGGCCACATCATTTGAAAGAGCTACTGTCATCTTACTAACTTAATCTAGTCAGATAAAAGATAGTGGCTATGATTTTAATACAGTTTTATACCTTTCAGCAATATTGCTGGTAACCCTTCTACACGGTGGAATGTTAGCATGGCAGATTTAATTTGTGGATGTTAGAAACTTATGAATTTAAAATAATAGAGATAGTATTGATGATCCAATATGTGAAAGCATCTTCTATTGTAAAAAATAAATGTAGATGTTAAAGCTCTCATATTCTGGCATGAATTAAAGATGAAAACCATTTACCTCATATTAGGAAGTTAACATCTACTTATAGGGAGATGTATACTAAATGAAAGCTTTCTTACCTGCATTTTACTGCTTATTAGTTATGTTCCAACCCAGTAGTTTCAAGATCTCCTCTTTATGTTGTTTGCGGTTGCCAGGAGAAACCAAAGACAGGGATCAGAGCCATTTAACTTGAGTTTGGCCCTTGTCTAAAGCATGATTGACTGACTGACAGACCCAGCCCAGGAAGGACCGTTCCTTCCATGAGGTGAGATGAGACTCACAATCCTAAAGGAGACAAGATAAGTTGCATAATTTTCCTCCAGCGTCCTCTCCCTCTCTGGTACCTCCGGCCACCACACTTTGCAATAATCGATTGCTGGAAGAAGCCACCTACGCCTCCTAGTGCAATCACTATACCTGGAGAGTGGTGATTGACAGTGTCAGCATCTCCTGCTCCTACTTCACTCAAGCTGTCAGTCATCAAGTTTATAATGGCAGGAGAAATGACAGGTGATTGACATGTCACACTGTGCTTCTTCCTAAAATCAATTATGACACCACATGGTAACTGGAGGCGGTAATTAAGAGCATCAGAGAATGGAAGGAGCTTGGCATTACAAGTGTCTCCTTTAGCAGAATAAAAAAATGGCACAACTTTGAGCCTATAAGTTTGTGAACTATCTTATTGAATGTCCTTTACTTCTGTTATTAGATATTTTGGCCAATCCTGCCACTGAGCTTGAACACCGAGTGACAGGTTCAATTATCAAACCTTCCTGAAAATTTTTAGGAAACTTTTTTCGGAAAGGGACAATATTCTCTGATAACTGCCCTTTATTAAAGGATAGCACGGGGCAGCACGGTGGCTAAGTGGTTAGCACTTCTGCCTTACAGCACTGGTGTCATGAGTTCAATTCCCAACCATGGCCTTATTTGTGTGGGGTTTGTATGTTCTTTCTGTGTTTACATGGGTTTCCTCCGGGTGCTCCGGTTTCTTCCCACATTCCAAAAACATACTGGTAGGTTAATTGGCTGCTAACAAATTGACCCTAGTCTGTGTTTCTGTCTGTATATGTGTGTCTGTCTGTCTCTGTCTGTGTGTATGTTAGTGAATTTAGATTGTAAGCTCCAATGGGGCAGGGACTGATGTGAGTGAGTACTCTGTACAGCGCTACAGAATTAGTGGCGCTATATAAATAAATGGTAATAATAATAATAATAATAATAACTTCAGCAGAAACTTCATTTTAAGCCAACAACCCTCCTCCCCCCAACTAAAATTCAAATCAGCACCTACACTGATTGTGACAGGGATTCTTCTTGCCTGGCTCTCAACCTCCTGGAGTCAGATCAAAGATGGTGCTAGACTCAGGTGACAAAATGGTATCAGTGACAAACGGTGGCTGCCCCCTTGGCTTCTGGCTGTTGGCGGACAAGAATGTGGAATCCCTGCCTGTCATTATAGTTAATATAAAACATCTTGGCTCAACCTGATGGAGAGATAAGGCCAGAGTCATCTAGATGCATGGACACGCTAGGCCCAGGGCCCCCATGGGCATAGGCCCCCCCATAGGATTGCCAACTTTTCAATATATTATTCCGATAAATCTATTCAGAACCTTCAAACCCTCTTTATTATAACATTTAGGTGGACTAATCACCTCGGTATCAGCTGTTATCTATTCATTGCAATTTTGTACTGTGCCATCTCCATCTGTATGATTTACCAACTGAGTACAATTTATATGTGGATTTCTTGTTTTTCAACTTCAAGGCTCATGTTATATTGTCCAAACATTTATGTGGATTCATCTGTGCTGTACAGCATGTTTTTGAAGGTTTAAACACTGATTTTGTTGGCGATACCAATAAATATAAGCTTAATTTTATTGATAAGTTACATTTTTATTCCTATGAGTGGTTGTGTAAGTAGGGCCACAGTCCACTGCTTTGCCCAGGGGCCTATAATGTTGTTAAGACGGCCCTGAATAAGGCGGTAATCCTGGATTGTTTTAGGTGACTGATGACTAGTCTCACAATCCCCAGACCTGTGTGAATAATATAAAAGGAAGGCTTGTAGCCCATGCAAATGTAAAATGTTTGTGGTATACCTGCATGCACTTGGAACAGCTCTTATCTGCGCTAATAGGGGCAATACATACAATAACCAGTAAGATCCTGCTTGTTCCTGTGACAATGCATGTCACTGCACTGCTATGTTCTTGTGACCAAAAGATTAAAGTTAGACTTTAATCCACCACCATCTTTCCTGTACTAAGTCCAGCATTCCGGAAGAGCAGTGCTCTGTTCACTACCCAGCAGTCCTGATCCTTAGTCAGTAGTCAGGGAGAATTCAGCCAAATCAACTAGCAATAAAGTACTGCAGAAGCTACACTTTACCCAAGAACAGTGAGCGGCTTCAACAGCTGGTGAAGCAGCCTGGTATTGGCAGTAATTATCACTGTTTAGAGTTAGGACCACCCTATTAGCAAAAGCGCCGTGGAGTGGCGGGTGGCTTTAACATACATTTGCAAATGTGTGCATCTAAGACTTTTGCATTTTTATCTACAGTAGAAGTGGCTGATCTGTTGCTGGCTATAGCAGTTTGCTGGGAGAAAATTTTGTGTTTGTTCCTTTTAGGATAACCCCACCCATTCATGCACCTGCTATAGCCTATAAATTGATTGAGCAGCTTCCACTTCTGTAGTTGGCAGTAATTACCCTACTACAGCTGTGCACTTGACACAGTCGACGAGTGGGTGGTATGGCCAAGCGGTTCCAGTGGTCATTTTTTTGTTGAAGACCGTTCCATCACACTGACACAGTTGTGTCTGACTTTGAACTGCTCTGACTTGATTTTTCTGGGGCAAGAATCTTTACAGCATTGGTGGCGGTGAGTTCTGCTGGATTGCAGACAGTCTTTATCATGGTACCCTCCAATATTCTGCTTGGTGGAGGGTGTTGGGTAAAAATTATATTTTATTTGAAGAACCCTTTAAAACTAGATCCAAACTACTTTGCAGTGCTGAAAGTTTCCAATATAGAATATTTAATGACTGACAGAGATTGTAATATCTCTAGTTGTACAATGGCCTAATTTGTAAGGAGTTTGTATGTTCTCCCCGTGTTTGCATGGGTTTCCTCCAGGTACTCTGGTTTCCTCCCACACTCCAAAAACATACTGGTAGGTTAATTAGCTGCTAACAAATTTACCCTAGTCTGTATGTGTGTGTGTGTGTGTGTGTGTGTGTTAGGGAATTTAGACTGTAAGCTCCAATGGGGCAGGGACTGATGTGAGTGAGTTATCTGTACAGCGCTGCGGAATTAGTGGCGCTATATAAATGAATGGTGATGATGATGATGATGAATAGCAAGTTCAATGTTTTAGACAGCCATAAGCAACCAAATAGTTTTCTGTTGAAGAACTTGAGCTTCCATGATCAGGAGAGAATTGGCAACTCTTGACCTAAGGGTCAAAAGCAACTAAATTTCTCTTGGTCCAACAGTAGCACCTACATGCTGACAATAACAAGCTATTATATTAGGAACTCAGAGCTAGTAACTCCTGGTGAGCTAGCAGGCGCTCCTGCTTGCAAGCTTATAATGGCTATACCCATTTCTCAGGCACACAGAGTTGTACAGCAGCCTGTTAATTCTGCTCCACATTTCACAACCCTTCATAAAACCTACTTGAAAATAAAAGTCTCACATCAAAGGAATTATGTGTAGGACATCACGTAATGTCATTATAATTACACCATTAACTAGTATCAAACATTTTCCTCAGAAGGACAGGATTTTAAAATCTTAACAACTCTATATTTTATGGGCTCTCAAAAACCAGAATGACTTAACCTGTTCTTGTCCAGATCAGTAACACATGGCATTTTATTTATTTTTTATTTTAATTTCTCCATCAGAAGGATTTCTTGTTGGCAGCCACATTATGCAATCCTTTAGCAGATGTCCTCTGCTATTGATCCTCAAGACATAATTATTATTTAACCGCTTCATAACTAGATGGTTTAATGACAGGACCAATATTTATGTTTTTGTGATGTGCCTCTATCACAAGGAATAACATTGTTACTCTAACAGACAGGTTTCCTTGCGCTTGTTTAGTGGAATAAATATGTTTATTTCATGACCATTATATAGGGAAAAATTAGGTTAAAAAAACAATTTCCAGCATTTTCTCCCAAGTTACTTTTACTCCAATAGTGCCACTCAAGGGGCCTGATTCATTAAGGAACTTAAATTAAAAAGTTTTTTATTTAAGTCTCCTGGACAAAACATTTTACAATGAAAGGGATGAAAACTAGTTTTCTGTTTTGCACATAAGTTAAATACTGACTGTTTTTTCATGTAGCGCACAAATATCAACTTTACATTTCAGTGTACAAAGAAGCTATCAAGTATTTGTGTGCTACATGAAAAAACAGTCAGTATTTAACTTATGTGCAAAACAAAATACCAATTTGCACCCCTTGCATTGTACCATGGTTTTGTCCAGGAGACTGAAATAAGAAACTTCTTAATTTAAGTTCCTTAATGAATCAGGCCCCACATATTTAACACAAAATGTAATACGCTGGATCTCATATAGGGGTAGTAATATGTGTACTTTATACAAGGTACACGTGACTATAGGTTCTATGGATGAATGTAAGGATTTTAGTTTAAAATGTTTTTTTTTGTTTTAACTATGGGCACATATCCTTAAGTAATAAGTATGTGGAGATAGGGCTGGGGCTGAGGTTAGGAGCACAGATGTTAGGGGGCTGCCACCATTTTTGAGGTTCTGAGATTACCATCACACTCATACATTTTTATATGAATGCATGGCACTCGATGTGGTTTCAATATGCATGGGAGGGGATTGGTAAAGGTATAAAAATTATTTTATTCATTCATCTATTGCACCTTTGTCCCGACTGCAAACAAGTTGGGTAGTATGTCCCCATGTACCATGGTGAGCTGGTGCCACGCATAGCCTCAGGGCCTGATTAAAGGTTCTGGCCACCCTAGGCTAATTAACCCCCCCCCCCCCGCCCCCCTCAAATCATTAAAGGAAAATTCAGTTTTTCCAGCAAACATATTTAGGTAGATCCTCTCACCCGTTCTTGCTGATCTTTCTTGCTCGTTCTTGCGGCTTTGTTCTCATTGAGCTATCTTCTGAAAAATTGTGGTTCTGTTTTGTAAATGGGCAAACGTTACAAACCGTCAATAATTAGGCTCTGTAGCGCGCCACACGATACAGAGATCATGCCCTCCCCCCACCAGCCATTTCCTCAACCACCAGCGGCCTTAATGACTCCCCTGGCAATTTCATCACCTACTTCCAAAGTTTTTCATCACCTGCCCCCCCCCAGCTAAGTCATCATCCCCCTTGGCTCCCCCCACATACCTTCTACTTGCCAATTTAAGGCATTAGTAAAAAGAATGTATGCATATATGTCTTAGGTATAAGCCCCAGGGGCCAATTCATGACCTTCTTCACCCCCAGCTTTTAGATCACTGTGCCCATTATCACTCTGCCCCCCTCAGTACACTGTGCCCTTTATCACACTATGACCCCCTTCTGCTCACACTGCCCACCCTTCAGCACACACTGTCCCCCTTTCATCACACACTGTCCCCATACAGCACTCACAGACCCCCTGCAGCACTCACTGTCCCCCTTCAGTACACTGTCTCCCTTTCATCACACACTGTCCCCCTTCAGTACACTGTCTCCCTTTCATCACACACTGTCCCCCTTTTCATCACACACTGTCCCCCTTCAGTACACTGTCTCCCTTTCATCACACACTGTTCTCCTTTCATCACACACTTCTCCCCATTACACTTTCCCCCTTCTGCATAAACATAAATTATTACTTACCTGGCTTCTTTCGTCTGGGCAGTAAGTTCCTCTCATTGCAGTTCCTCTCTTGCACCGCCGGGACTTGGTGATGACATCAAGCCGGACAGTCAGTGAGGAGGTGGGAGGAGCAGAAGGGAGGAGAGGGGAAGGGGGGAGGTAGCGGCAGCCTGGAGGAGGGGGGAGGGGGGGCTCCGTTAGACAAATAAAAAAAAAAATATAACAATTGTTAAAAAAATTCTTAATTGCTGCCGTCGCTGCGCCCCCCTAGCTCCCAACACCCTAGGCTGCAGCCTGATCGCCTATTGGTTGATCAGGCTCTTGTGCCCATGACAATTCAGAGGTCTTCACAGAAGAGGGGAGGGGCGGTCTACTTTCTGAATGTGCACTCAGACTGTCCTGCTTTGGACTGGGACCAACATTAGGAAGTATGGTCAATGTACTCTACATTATTTTGTCTGTGCCTTGTTACATGTCATTTTAAGATGGGCCCCTTATTAATTAGCGGATCTAATAAACATATGTTTTTCCACATTAAGAGGTCGATTTATTTAGCCACAAGGTTCAATAGTTGTCTTGTGCCTGTGATATGTTTAAGTGCGCAAAAACGGCATTTATGTTAATGAAAACTTTGCGTAAAAATTAGCGAAAATTGTTACTATAACATTATGCGGAAACACAATGCATGATGCTACTACTGCACCTTGCGGCTAATTAAATCAGTCACTATGTGTACTGCACATTTACTTGTGTACCAGTGCTCTATGTAATACTTCTACTCTTTTGTAAGCACTTTATAACTTGTTGATTAGTATTTGGTGATATTGTTTTATATGTACTCATGATTTCTATTTAAAGGCAATCTTTCCTCTTTAAGTAATGTTATGCTGAATAAGATTTATTTCATCTCCTCTCTAAGTAATAATTGGATGATAAACAGGTTTTACATATTTATGTCTTTTATTATAATATTAGTAATGATAATGATAATATGCAGTGGTACTGAGCGGAGCAGATACTCCAGTGTTACAATGCCAATTTGAACACATATATTTCATTTTCACATCTTTTATAGAAAAATGATACTCATTATTGCCAAAAACATTAATTATCATTGCCAAAACCAGACCCCCAGACTTGTATCAAAGCTGACATTCAAGGCCTTTTATCATTAATCTTCATTCGGTTGACATGTCCTTAGACTTTAATTTTGGAGTTTATTTTTGTCAACTAGATAAAGACAAGGCAGCTATTTTTTGTCCAGGACTTGTCACAATTCTAGCAGGTTTAATGGGTTCCCCTTTCGCCAACCTGGATTAGCGCTGGCAGTAATAGTGGAGCGAAGACTAAAGGGCTATTGTGAAATAAAAAGGTAATGGAACATGTGTTCCTTATCTGTATTATATATCTTATTTTTCTCTGCGTATTGTGTTATTTTTCTCTTAAAGGTACAGGTACATAAGATTAATTTGTTAGTAGTAATATAGGTTTTGGTAATTGGTAATATAGATTTTTGGTAATTATTACTTCCACAATACTCATGTATGTATTTTGCTGAAAGATGTACTGTTTGTGTTAAACTGAAGAAGAAATGTAATCTCTCTAAAGCTTTCTGAAATTATTAGCCCAAATTCTACAGTAAACAACCTACTAACATGCACCTGACACTTCACACAGTGGAAGCAGCCAATTGCGTGGCTTGCAACTAATATTCATGAAAATGTAGGCTGTCCGTTAAATAGGATACCCTGGCCGCATCAGAATATTTATTGTGATGCAGCCGTGGACTGGACCATATAGGTATGTGCCACAAGATTGACTCATAGCCTACCCTAGGATGCAGGCCCGGCGCTCCCATTAGGCAAGGTTAGGCACTTGCCTAGGGCGCCGGGCTCTGGAGGGCGCCTGGAGGGCGCCCTCCAGAATGAAAATTACTTTAAAACTGTGCGGCGACCGCTGACCATACCTGTCACGGCCGCCGCACAGCATTCAGATGCACGGGGGAGGGAGGAAGAGGCTATTGCTCACCACCGCCGCCTCTCTGCTCCATCTCCTCCCCTCCACTCACTAGTGTCAGTGAGTGGAGGGGAGGAGACGGAGCAGAGAGGCGGCGGTAGTGAGGTAAGGAAAGACGGGGTGAGGGGGAGGAGGGAGGAGGGTGCCGATTGTTGCAGGGGGGGGGCCTGGGGCGCCGATTTTGTAAAAATGCCTAGGGCGCCATGGAGGCTAGCACCGGCCCTGCTAGGATGACAACATTGCTCCAGTATATACAGCAGGGGGCATACGGCCCTTTAAGATTTTGAAGCTTGTGGTCATGTGACTGCTGACATCAGAAGCCCGCCCCGATTTAATCAGCTCAGCCTATTTAAATCTGCTCTGTGCACAGTTCTGTGGCAGAGAATTAGGCTCCATACCTGTACATCTTGTAGTTCATTTCTGTGATTTCTGACCCGGGCTATTACTGACCTTTCTCCCACCTGTAGTTTGGTACTGCTTATGTTCCTGATTGTTGCTGACCCGGTTTGTTCTGACACCTCTTCCTGTTACTCACTTTGGAACTGTCCATGTACCAATCCCAACTACATTGACTAGTCCCTTTTTCTGTCCGCTCCCATCTTGTTAGGCCTGGAAGCAGTCAGAGGGCCTCAACCTGCGAACCCATCCTCAGCTAAGCCCAAACCCCCTTATGGAGGTCCCTGATTAAAACCGGAGGTTCTTTAGGCTCCTCTATTACTGCCAGCGCTAATCCAGGTTGGCGAAAAGGTAGCCCATTAAACCATCTAGAATCACGACAAGTTCTGGACAAAAAATAACTGCCCTGCCTTTATCTAGTTGACAGGTGCTTTTTAATCATCATCACCATTTATTTATATAGTGCCACTAATTCCGCAGCGCTGTACAGAGAACTCATTCACATCAGTCCCTGCCCCATTACAGTCTAAATTCCCTAACACACACACACACAGACAGACTAGGGTCAATTTGATAGCAGCCAATTAACCTACTAGTATGTTTTTGGAGTGTGGGAGGAAACTGGAGCACCCGAAGGAAACCCACGCAAACACGGGGAGAATATACAAACTCCGCACATATAAGGCCAAGGTCGGGAATTGAACTCATGACCCCAGTACTGTAAGGCAGAAGTGCTAACCACTCAGCCACCGTAATGACCACATATGAGTTTATAGAGCCACACTAACTGTCTGCACATTAAAAGATTGTTTAATCACATGTTGCAATCTGAACAACTGTGCTAAATCTCATAGCAGCTAGTGGGATTATTGGTTTTCAGTAGTCAGATTTCCACTTGACTGATCAAAGTGATCAATTGAACAGTCTCTATGGGTTACAGTGCATTGTTATGTAAGCCTTTCAAACTTTTATCTGTTGAATTGTATAACGTGTATCTTGGCATAAATACATCATGATGCTTACTACATCAATGATTATTTTATTATTATTTATCTCTATTATATTTAACACAATTTTGTAACATCTACTTTTCCCAAGCAAATGAGCTTTTGCATGTGCTTTACAGAATGTAATAATATCTTAGCACAAAGAGCAAAAATAATAGACACACATAAAGCCTTACACATCTAAGTAAAATATATTGATTTGTTTGCATTGTTTTGTTCTATCCACCAGTACAAAAGCATCAGACAGTAATATAATCCTCCTCCATCCTTTTCTCTCGGTGGCAGATGTGTCAACGAATCTGAGGCTTTCAATAAATCACCTTCAACGCTACGTTGCTGTGGCCACCTAGCTTTAGATCATAGTTGCAGCTGTTACAATGTAATGTGCTGAACACTGCAGACCATATTAAATGTTTACTCAGTGTATAATAATGTCTTGTTCCTTTATTACTATCGCCTTTGCAGCTCTTGTGCAAATACAGTCTATCATTAACATGCTGAAACATTGACAAGCCAGTTGCCAAGTTGTGGTAATGGCAAATCCGGGGCCAATATCTAATTCAAGCAGAAGAATTTATTGAAGAAAATGTAGGTATATCTTCACTGGATGTCTTTTAATCTTCCCTTAGAAAGATATGTTATTAAATATAGATATAGTTTACTGTACACTTTGCAAACGGGTGATTCAACAGTGCCAATGCTTTCGGGTAAGACGAAATATGGTCCATAGGCAGCTATTTTTATAAGATATTGCCCTGATGGTATGAATTTCAAAATATATTTGTTATGGATAGCTATAACTTTTGAATGAGACATATGTTATACAGGGGATTTTTAGCTTAATCCTGCAAAAAACCCCCCACAAACATTATACCTACAAAGTGCAAATAAGGGTGAAGTTTACCAAGGTGGCTGAAAACAGCTCTTCTGAATTAAGTTATTTTCAGGAACTGAATCCCCTCGGGAAATGGAGATGTTCAGAATATATATATATATATATATATATATATATATATATATATATATATATATATATACATAAATGGAGTGCTGGTTTTACGTATTTAATGTTGGACACCATACAGTATCACTATATTATATTTCAAAGGTTTAATAAAACAGCGCAATGTTCCGCATATCTCTACAGTGGAACACAATAAATTAGTTTGCAACTTGTTGCTACAGTTAATAAAGTTCCCTATTGTATAATTATCCAAGTCAGTTATATCCCTTTCCTATAAGAAACCTATTCGCTTGTGGCAGTGTACATCTATATTGATCAAAAAAATAATTGACAATATAATGGTTTTTGAAAAACTGCAATATATTTCCATCGCTGCACCTGTTTATTTTTTTGTTTGTTTTTTTTAACCAAGCCACTGCAGTGATCCATAGTGTTGTTCATAAAACCGAATACAGATTATCATGTCATAATGTCAGCGGTTAGGGGCTTTAAGGATTTCTACTAAGCCCACAAGGCGGCAAAGGGGTTAACGTTTCCATGCACCTGCAGCTTGACATTTTTTTGGCACTGAAGGGGTGAATGAGATGCAATAGCAGATTGACTTATTTATGCATTAGTCCTGGGAAATTTACTTAGCCTCGATTACCTTAGCTGTGTAGCTGCAGCAGCCTCAGAAAGACAGTCCTGTAGTGTTAGGAAGATCTAGGCAGACAGTGAACCTTTGTGGCTCTTGGCTTTGTGAGGACATCTCTCTGTTCCCTTCAGTTGTCTCCACATGAATACTCTTACTGTTTTTCAGATGATTTCATTGATTAACCGTTTCATCTCGCTTGAACTAATTCCATTTCCCACTAAAATTAATTAGCATCCTCTTAAGCAGGGCTTCTGTGCACGTGATGAACTCTAATGACTTTTTCAAGTAAAATCTGTAGCCTGAATAATGTATTGTTATAATAATGCATGGTTTGCTTAATGCATCAGGTTACAGTTTTCCTATAATTGGCAGGCGAACTGAGTTGCTCTTATATAAATGTATACTTACAATCTATTACTCAGGCAAAAGAGGCATCTTATAAATGCAATCTTATGGATCTAGACGTTTGATGTAAAAGAAGGTAATGGTCCATTTAAGCCACCACCTTATTATAAAATGAGATACCTTATTTTCATATCTTCCTGCGTTATATGGTAGCTTTATTAGGATATAGATTTAGAATAAACTTTACTGCCCCTGCAAATAAAAACCTTAGTAGGGAACGTTATTCCTGAGATAGAATTATCGAGCAAGAGCTCTTTTTAGAATCCAGCTGGAGTGGTTGAACTGTGGTTGAGGAAGAGCGGGAAATCAGCTGGTAACAGAAGAACGAGAGAGTTGGTCAGAGGATGAGGAACAAATATAGAAAGGGGAAGAAAGACAAAAGGGAAAAACAAGAAGAGGGAGGTTGAGATATGACAGAATGTTTGTGTTTGAAGGAGGATTATCTTCAAAATTGCCCATTGTGGTCCAAACGGATACATTTAGATATTTGTGTGTAACTGAATGGGAGAAAAACTTTGAGGACTTTGCAGAAGGTGAAAGAGACGGAGAATATTGAAGAGTAACATTGTTAAAGGAGTTTTGAGAAAGAAGAAGAGAGGCAGTAGAGAGAAAGTCAGGGGCAAGTGCAAGATTTTGCAGAGCGTAGAATTCCAAAAATGAAAGTCATCATTCTGACAGATACAACTCTGAATAGTAATAATAATAATAATAATAATAATAATAATAATAATAATAATAAAAAAAATAAAAAAAATAATAATAATATTAATAATAATAATAATAATAATATAATATTTGTGAGAATTATAACTGAGTTAGATATAAGACTAGGCAAATGAAGCACAGGAATACTAATAATTGAAATAGCTATATCTCTAAAAATGTGGACCAATTATATTAGGAACAGGAAAATATCCTGAAAGGCTGATATAAAACCAACAATAGAGAATAGAGGTGATTATATGAAATAATAACATTGCAGGCTTACCTTTGGTGTGCCTACATCAATGAGTAGTCTTGAGAACAATGGGTCAATGCTGGTCACATAAAACTTTAATATATTCCCCCTGTGGAACCCACTGTCTCTGACAGAGTTAAAGAGAGCTGCTGGCAGCTCCGCAGAGTCACATGGGTCACCTGACCCCGCGGAGCACCCGCCAGCTCTACGGCTGAATCAGAGATAGTGGATTCAATGGGATGAATAAATTAAAGCTTCTGATTCAAGTGCGGATCCCCTGAATTTCAGTTTCTGCACTGAGGGGGATGCCGGGTACTCGAAATTCCCTCCTAATAACCCCACTGAACAGTTAGGGTGTACAAGGTATGTACAGAGTGACAGTGAGAAAGGGAAATCGCGGAAATAGAAAGGATTTACTAGTCTTGAGAGAAAGAGACACATATAGAGACACATAGAGAGTAGACAGTGGAAGGAGAAGGAAATAGGGAAGAGAAGCCCAGTGAGACTGATGAGACACTATATAGAGTAAGTAGTAGAAAAAATAGTGTTTAGAGAGTGGGGGAATGAAGAGAGTGAATAGAGTAGGGCGAGGAAGAATAATAGAGAATGGGGCAGAGAGAGAAGAGAGAGAGAAGAGAGAAGAGAGAAGAGAGAGAGAGAGATGCACATATCTAGACAAGAATAGAAAAAGTGGAGCAAAAACATAAGACAGAAAGTGTACAGGAGAGGTTGGGGATAAACAAATGGAATAGAGAGTGGGGAAAGTAAGAGCATAGTGAGTTTTCATAGGAAGGAAAGAGGCTGAGCGAGAAAATATAGTGGGATAGGAAGAGAGAAAGAGGGAGCAGAGAGTCAAGGAAGAACACGGAGAGAGAGAGAGGTGAATGGAAACAGGGATAGGAAGGCAGAATATTGCAGAGAGAATAGAGACTGAGAATATGAAGCGATAGATGGGAGCAGAGAGATTGTAGCAACAATATAAAGAAAAGTTGATGGAGGGGACAAAGGGGGAGAGTTTGAAAAACGTTGCAACAGTTAGGAAAAAATAGATTTTAGAATAGATAAACAGAATATAAAAAATAAGAAAACAGTCAAATAAAGTGTTGCGAATGTGCTAAACAAACCCCCCCAGATATGAGAGAGAGAGAGAGAGAGAGAGAGAGAGAGAACGATGTGGCTAGATAGAATAGAGGAAAGGACAGGACAGGGGTATGCGGAAGAAATTATATAAACAGAAATTAGACAATATTTAGTTAAATGACATATAGGGAGCGGAGGATGCAGAGAGAAAGCAGCGGTTGTATGGTGGGGGAGATGGTTAAGCAAACAGCGGGTGGAGGGACATTTCTCACATTGCAGATCTATTTATCCATCATCCCTCAGTCTTTGCCAAACAATTTGATTAGGAGCCGTGAGCTTTAAGTTCCCATTACGCACCACTAGATCAACATGCTGTTTCTGTTTAACTTACACACCCCTCCCCTCTCCCTCTAGGACTCCCTACAATAAACCTTAGCATCCACACTCACAAAGAATGTGCTACTACCTAAGAACTGCCACTGACAACGCTCTTCCTGAGCTGCATGGCATTTGCCAGAGCCTTTCCACAGCTGCTTGGAATACATGAAAGCGGAGAAGCCGGCAGCTCTCAATCAGGACTTGCTTTGAATTAATCACCTCGCGTTGAATGAATCTTTTGAGGTCCTTCACTTGACGCAGTGAGGAGCTGCGGCTCTCTTCTCAGGCCGAGTCCAGCCCTTGGATCTGTCTAGTAGAAGCCAGCAGACTCCATAGAAAGCTGTTGTGGAATGCACAGGGAACCGGTGTCCTAAGGGGACCTGAAGGCTGCCCGAAGAAGCCCGGATGTCTCCAGCAGGTAAGTGGGACCTTCTGCTTCAGCCTGGCTTGAGCAGTGTCCCTGCTTCGGGCTCCCCTGCCGCAGTATACTTACATCTCATCCAGTGCGTTTTAGCAGCTGCCCGTAATTGCAATAGATATAGCCAGTCATATGTTATGGATCACCCCTCTGCCTGCCTGTATCCACTATCTCGGTACGTGGATCCCTCTGAAGCCATTCTCCTGCTAAGCGGTTCCTAAAGGCTGGAAACAGCTGCGATTCAGGGCGCATCTCTCATGTTTAATATCTAGTTAACGCGCCTGCTAGTGAGCCCGGCAGCCAGGAGGTTAATTTCCACCCACATCTGTGGCTCCAGATGTGATAGGAGACAGGCTGGCTGAGGGGAAGCTGGGAGATAGGGGGGACATGACAGATAGTGTCTGAAAGGGATCTGTATACTTCTCTTCTGAATCCATAACAGCCCAACTCCTGGATCATTAGCCCAAGGATTGGTGAGTTCTGTAATGCTATTATCACAGCTAGGGCGAAGGGGCACAACGTGAGCTCCAAACACACAGTCGTCTAGGACATTATTAACTGATAGCTGAGATCTCTAGGAGAATTCTTCTTTCTTTTTTTTGCTAGGATTTATACTAGTGAAACTCACAGTCTAATGGGTTAATAGTTATTTGATCTGGCCAGAGACTAGGACTTGCGCTTAGTCTGCGCTGCGCGTCCCTTGCGCACTCCTTACTGACTCGCTGCCCTCCTCTATTAATAGTAGTAGCAAAGATTGATGGCCAACCTCGTAAAACTTTAACAGATATCCATAATTTACAAAAATGCAATCCTTCTCTGTAGGCTGACAGTTTGTTTGGTGTCGGTGGGGGGAAGAGTTGTGTGCTTAGTGTGTCCCCTTGTTTTTATTCCCAAGAGGGATCCGTGGACAGTTGTGTGATCTTCCTTGTCCCGACTGAATCTCTGGAGGTCGCGATGTCCTGAAAGGTGTGAGGAGGGTTTCAGCACCAGCGGATGGCGGACAGCTCCCGGCATCACTAAGGGATCGCCCGGAGTCCTGTATCCCGATCTCAGCCCTGGAGCTGTCCAGCACGTCTCCCCTACATGAAAGGCACAGACAGAAGCTTTCACTATCCCCTGCTGGATTGCAATCAGGTACTTATTTCACTTATCAGTATATCAGTGAAAAATGTGTATGCTTTAAAAAAAAATAATCTAAAGATGCTATAAAGCAACGACTGTCTGTATATTACATTATAGATGACAGAATACATTGACTTTAATGGGTTTTAAATGCTACATCTGTGATCCATTTTACAATATCTTTTTTTCTGAAGAGAGTCAGCAACCGTTCTATATATAGCACTTGCCTTAAAACCAGTTCTCTGATATCTAGCCACTAGGAGGGTTAATACAACTGTTGCAATTTAGAATCTACGCATTTTCATTGTCTGTTTCAAAGCTGTTAAGAGTATGTGAGATAGAGAGATCTGAGATTCCTGTAGGCTGTAGCTCCTTTATGTATGTTTCTGCAAAGCTGTCGGATGTATAGCCTATAACATGCCAGTTGCCCAGTCTAGCCAATCTTTAAGGTTTGTTTTTTTGCACAGATTTAGCTGTTTGCTGATCAGTTTAGGACTTGTCGAAAATGAGTAATGGCCTTGATTGCAAACGGTCCTCTGGAGAATAGAATCCGCCGCCTGCTGATCCTGAATACTAAGCTGTGCCTCATCTTTATTCACACTACTTTGGAAATAAAGATAATCAATTTGGCTTCATTAGTTGTGTTAATTCTACTTTTTAAATTTTCTTGTCTTTAATGATGGGAATGTATTGTCATGGAAGTTGTATAGGTATTGAAGTAGAGGAATATAATGTACAGTAGTTGGTGAGGTGAGATCTTTCATTGTAGCAATAGTTCTACAGGAACTAATGACTTCTAAGTGCACTTAAAGAAGAAACTTGTGTGGTCTTGACAGCTACATAAAGATGAATTATATTGGTTTACTAACCACTGCCTCTAGAAGGCCTGTTTTTATTCGTTGTTTTACCTTTATATATCTGTTTTTATATTGTGTATTTAGTTATTGCGTTTTTTTTTCTTTTAACGTTAAACTGTATGTAGTAAAATGTTATATATGGGAACTTCTCTTCACATTGACTCATTTACTTATCATGTCTAGGGGGCTCTTGTACTGCAGAGAAGCTGACAGGGTCAGGGTTGTAAATTAGCATTTTCCCTTTACCCACAAAAAACTTCAATTTCGGTAGTGCTATTTCTAAGCTAGGCTTACAGCTCTACAGGATTCTGAGATTAGCTTGGGTGGCACATGTTCATTGTTACACTTTGGTTTATTAATTCTGTCACCTAAGAATTTTTTTCCGCCTATTATTTAGATGTTGTAAGTGGCGTTCATATTTTAAACTGATGCCATGTTTAGACAGGCGTGCTCAACTCACTCTATGTGATGAGCAGCTTACACACAGTAGACTGCTCTGTTGCTTTAATAAGTATACCCTGTAGAGCCCAGCATGTCACTTTAATAAATTAAATGGAGCATAGCATTGTTGCTTTAACAAATATGTCCAATGAAGCGTAACACAGACTGTACTGTTGCAAATTGAATGCAATATCACTTTAACAGATTTCATGGACAAGGTGTATTGTATTGTGCTCATTAATGGTTAGATGTGTTGTGGGGTCATTGTTGTGTCACAGAAGTAATATGCACCAACGTAGACCTTCCAAAAGCCAGATCAATTCAGTTCCAATAACAACTCAGAGAGACACAAATGATTTCATATCATCCAAAGGAGCCTCACGGAGCAGAGAACCACATGTTATATTGGTAGCATCGCAATTCTAAATCTGGACTTGGTCTATGACATGCCACCATCTGTGATGTCACACAGGAGGTCACTATGGAATTCCCCCGTAGACTAGGGTTTCCACTGGTTACGTCCAATTCCATGACAGTGCAATCTCCATAACAGCAATTTGGGACATGTGTTACTTGTGTAACTTTTAAAAGCATATTTACATGAGAAGAGAGATTGATTTTCAAAATGACAAGCTGATTTAACCATAAGCACTAATTCATCTTTAGATTACAACTCTTATTGAGTGTGGGTAATAATTAAAATTGCAATTCCCTCAAATATCCATTCAGTAGTTTTTTTTTCATCACCTTGCCATTAACTTGAGTTAGGAACAAATGCCGTTGTTTTCTTGCCAGCATGTAGATTTCAAGGATTAATTTCCAGGGACCAGGAATGAACCAGCTATAGCTACAGTACAGATGGACATCTGCAACGTCTGGCATTACTCTCTAGTGTAGTTTTTTTTTTGTTTGTTTTTTTTGGGTTTCATTTACTTTTTGCAGTTTAGGTTGCAAAAGAAATTTCTGTACCATCCACTTGATGCATTGCAGTCTCAATTATAATGACAGATGCTGCTGTACTTTCCATTTGAGTAACAGAATTAATGATAGGCACGGGGAATGAAATTGCTTGCCAATCAGAAAGACTATTGTTTAGCGGCAAATTCAGTTGCCAAAGCATCTTGATTGGATTTTAATGAAGCGAAAATAATATTCCACATGTCCAGGGCAGGCAAGACCTATCCAAACATGGAGGACAGGTTAATACAGAGAACAAACTGCATATGATTATGTTGTCTCTACAGGAGGGAGTCGTACATGTGGCCAAAGATTAATGACCTAGCCTTCATTGACCACTTGTCCTTGCTATCTCCAATCTATGGCATTATTAGTTTGAATTCTCTAATGAATCTATTTACGGAGCCATTGTCCAGGTTAATTTGAACAGTCTGTTAATATTTGCGGCACCAGTGGAATTCCTGCTAATCTCCAATGCTTCTGGGATTTGCAAATAAACTTTGAAGGAAGGCTCCATTTTTAAATGTGTTTTAAATTTGTGATAAATAACACAGGTACGGTTCTCCGTTCCTGTTCCTTTTCCTTCACAAAATGACACATCTAACAGCTTGCCACCTGTCCTATCAGAAACAGGGATGTGATAATAATGTACAGATTAAAAGGAACCATCTCCTAATCGCTCAACATTTGGTATGATCACCCCTTAGCATTGAGATTTTATTTTGCTTCGTGTTATGTTATTTTAGTTTTATTTTATTTATTTATTTGCAATTTTAATTTTGTAGATTTTTATTTGCATTTTGTTCTAGTGTCTTATGGTGATAGTGTTGTGGCTCTGGCTCTGTCCCTTAGTTGCCCACTGTTAGTAAATTTACTGAGAGTTACTAAGAATTAAATCAATTAACAGTAAAAAAAACAACCTAAATCAGTATCATTAGGGTGCTTTTCTTACACTGGTAAAACATACTCATCTTGGACCACAAAAATTATTTAGGGGATGTGGATGACTCTCTAGTATTTACTTCTAAAATCGTAACTTTTCGGGGTATATTTACTAAACTGCGAGTTTGACAAAGTGGAGATGTTGCCTATAGCAACCAATCAGATTCTAGCTGTCATTTTGTAGAATGTACTAAATAAATGATAAGTAGAATCTGATTGGTTGCTATAGGCAACATCTCCACTTAGTCAAACCCGCAGTTTAGTACATATACCCTTATATGTGTTAAATCTTGATGTTACATTTTTTGTTAAAAAAATATATGTTTTAGTCATAATGCTGCAGCTAAGTTATACTGGGAGTTAGTACATTTTTCTAAAATTCTATGTTATGACTGATTGCAAGAATGTGTAATAATGACTCTTCCCCGTCATACATAATGGATGCAATAAGATATATCAATCACACAGTATCTCTAGCAAGTGACACTCCACCAGTAGTAAGCGACAATATATGCAGCGTGGAACACTTGACTCATCTCTTTATAGCTCAGAGTTTAGTGTAAAACATATTGCGTTTTCCATTCTGTAAATTGTTCCCAGTTTGCAACGGCTGTTATTGTTTTAGCTCCCTGACTATAATTATTGTTTTCAGTATTAATTATTCATGAATTCTGGTCAGTATAATTACCTTGTCACCGTCTCCTTACCTAAGAGCCACATTAAGAGGTGGGAAGATTCTTAATGGCAGTAATAGTATTTTCACAATAAGGGTAGGGTCAGGACAGTGATCCATCAGTTGAACAACACGAGGGTTAAATATTTTATTTCTGAGGTGTTTTTTTTTTTTATACCAGTTGTGTTGTTTTCTAACCGTCTGCAGAATACACATGCATAGAGAATCTGAACCTAACCAGTTCACCGCCTGAGTACTTTACAGCATACCCACTCCCCTCTTGTAGCGTCCTTGTTGTTCTAGATCCGTCTAGATGGTGTTCATGTCTTTATTTAATCTATTGACTAAATTACTAGTTATATGCAACAGAGCCTCACAGTCCCGTATTGTAGCCAGTCACATTGTGCATAAGAAAAACATTTGTTTATTTTTTTCTAGCTGAGCAAAAAAAATGATATATTATGTTTATTTGTATATAGAGATAGATGTACAAACTCCTAAATATCTGTATCAATGGTGATGTGTGGTTGTTGATAACTGATGAGCTCTATCGACATTTCAACGTTCTCTAGGAAAACGTATCCATTGCGCCCTAGAGTGTAAATTACTTTGGATATTAGAAGTCACCTGAGATTTATACCTCCCTCACAAATCTCCTTGGTGACTCCTAATATCCTTACAGTAGGCTTGTGGTAAATTACCACACACACAGATTGACTCGTTCGAGCCCAGAATGGATATCTGGCATTTGTATCTGGCTGGTCAGCCTAAAATTATTAGTGGGTTGGTCTGGGCTCTCTAACTTTTATTAAAGTGGGCCTTACAGCCTCAATCAACTTCGTAGCCCCGTTTCTAACAACATACTGCAGTCTTCAGTCATGGTCACTCTACATGGCTGGGTTTGGTCAGCACCGGATGTATTAGGGAGACAACATTATATGTCGACCAGTGAATTACAGAATGGGCTGGTGTAAGACTGAGCCAGCCAGTTACTATGACTGAAGATTTCTGTGTTAACTGGATGCTCCATATAGATAAAAGAGGAGGGGGGTCCGTTCAAGGGAGGCAAAAATGATAGACTAACATAAAAAAACAATATAAAGGTAAATATCTGAACAGTACTCATAACAGAACATGCCTGTCTGTATGAACAAGTGGGTAAATGCTACAAGTGTTTACACCTTGAAAAGAAGATATTTGTTACTGTTGAAACCCTTATAAGACAAGTGGATTGTAAATGGCAGAAGAGACCACAATACATTTAGCTTTTCAATCTATTTACCAATCTATAGATACATAATGACTAGCAACAAGTCACTAAGGCAGAATTGTATTCTACAGTAATGGGTGCAGAATAAGAGAATACGTTTCAATGTTGAACTGGAGTCTATTTGTTTTAACAGTCAGTGGGTTAATATTGTTAAAACAGTTGGATAATCTAAAGCAGCAGCTGAAACTCCATGGATGGAACTCTACAGTTAGAGTGTTAATTCTGTGCACATGGTATGTATCGGGGCAGAGGAAGCTTTGAGAAAGGAAGGAGTATTCAGATGCAAAGTTTGAATGGAGAAATTAGTCTGCAGGAATGTAGGTCAGGTGCCTAGGATAAGAGAAGAACAGGAAAGATTAAGAGAGAATGAATTTGGGATGTGCAAAGTCTTATAATTCAATTTATAAATTGGTTTTGGCAAATTCAGATTGTTTTGTTTGGAGGAGATTGTGCTTGTGAAGGTAGCAGAGTGAAGCTGAGAGGAGAGTTTCCTTGACACCGTCCATTGTATCGGGTAAATTGGTAGAGTAGCACCGGTTTGTATAAAGGAAGTTTGTAGGTTAGGTGGTTTATCAGTTGGTGGAATGATGTGATGTTTGATCTGCATCTCTCATCCACCCTCATCACATCCTCCCATTCCCAGTTACAGGACTTTTTTCGGGCTGCACCCACTCTATGGAATTCTCTCCCTCGCACAATAAGACTCTCCTCTGGTCTACAAACTTTCAAGCGTTCTATGAAAACCCACCTCTGCAGACAAGCTTATAATATTCCTCAGCCACCTTCTTAACCTCACTACATTACCCTATTACCACCTGTTACACAATTTCACATAAGACAACTACCCCCTGACCAACATTGTTGTGTGACAGGATCATTTAGCTTATGAGTCACTTTTACCTTTGCAGTCTGGCTGGGCCAAAATGCAAAATGTAGATTTAACCTCATGTATCAAACTCCCATTGTCCCATATATTGTAAGCTTGCGAGCAGGGCCTTCTCACCTCTTTGTCCGATTTACCCATTTTGTTTATTAGTTTACTATGTTTGTCCCCAATTGTAAGGCGCTACGAAATATCTTGGTGCTATATGAATAAATGATGATGATGATGATGTTTGATTGCCGAGGTCGTACTTGAGTTTGGGGGTGAATTCATTGCTAATTATTTTGTTACCCAGAAGGCAGGTTAGTGTGGGTAATCTTTGGTTACTTCATGGGATGGGCGCTTTAAAAATGTCTTCAGTTTTATTGGTATTGGCAAAAAATATGAATGATTTTATTATGTGGACCCCACCCGTTATGCAAACACAGGGGCCTGCAAAAAAATATATAGGAATTAACACAAGACAAAAAGTGGAAAATCACTGCTACTTTTTTTTTGTTTATTTTTAATTAAATGCTAGAGAAACTCACTATGCCAATCCAGTGGTAGGCCATTAGTAGCGTATACTCCAATGGCAATTGTAGCCTAAAGAAAGATGAATTATTGTAAACTTCTAATATATAAGCACTTGTGATTTTATCGGCTTCCTTTTTTGGAATTTTTTGATTTTTGTTTTTGCTATCAATATACAAAATCTGGAAATCCTAAAAGTAATTCCGAGGCTCTTAAAACTTTCTGAATCATTTAACTCATTGCTAGAATTAATGAAAGACTGAGGAAAAAAAACCAAACCAAGATAAGTTTCAAACAAGGATAAAAAGAAGTGAAAAGAAGTCAATAGTCAATGCTCTTTCTGCCAGTATCAATTTCTACATATAGTACAATAGAATTATAAAGTCTCAGTACCGGAATTTTTACGGACACGGTTTTGGCATTTTTCAAGCAGTTAAATAAATTGTTATTCATATGGCTAAAGTTATGAAACTAAAGTGCGACAATAAAAACCTGTTCTGTTCTCTGGGTATACCCAAACAACCCTTGCAAAGGGGGGAGAGATCCTACGCAGGCAGTCCTGTAATCCTCCCACCTGAACAGATGCATTTTTCCTGGAAGATATACTGTACACATTGGTTCCTGGCTCCTGTCCAAAACCAGCTCTTAAGCATGCTGTTCTGATCACCCTATATAATTTCCAAACAAGAAGTAGCTTAGACAAGACTCGGTTATGTGTGGTCACGTTCCTTCAATAGAGCATTCGCTTACTACCAGCATGAAGTGCTCATAAGGGAGACTCAGCTGCTCCAGTTCACAGACCAACTCATGGCCACTTCTGCATTTCCGCAGCCATAAAAACTTCTTTTTTTTTTATCATCAGGTTTTCAATTTCTAATATCAACATGATTTCCCAGCTGGGGAGGTATAAAAAAGAAAGACGGGCAAAAATGACCTTTCCACTAAGTCTCCACCTTTAGAGCGGCGTTAACTTGCTGTTTCTGTAATTATGCGCGTTAAGAGCCACTTGTAGATATATTATTTGAAACTAGGGCTCACGTCCCTCTGTTAGTTTGATGCTTCTCATTGCCTGTTTGCACTAAATTAAATATTTAGGAGTTTGCAGTTTGTGAATAAACAGATCATTAATATAAATTGATTCCAGTGTTCCAGATGGGCTTGCGTTGCATCTATATAAACGGTATCTATCAGGGAAAGTTGTAGACGGAGCCATTTGCAGATGTGAAGGGGAAGACATTGCAGACTGAGACAGTCCACAAATAGATAGTTCACGGCGCATTGAATGTGAGAAAACTGAGCGCCCGGTTTGAAGACATGCTATCACATCGTTAGAGAGATGGCAATTATGTTCAGTATGAAAACGACCTGTAAAAACCTTCATGAATCAACTGTATGGCTGGCCTCATCTGACATCTAAAGGGTAAATTAAACTTGCCAGTGTTGTTTTAGAATTTACGTTATGTTAGTGGGAGCACAGGGGGCAGTTTCTGTTGTGCAGACCTAGGGGTAAATGTATCAAGCTGAGAGTTTTCCAGCATGTTTGAAAAACCAATCAGATTCTAGCTATCATTTATTTAGTACATTCTACAAAATGAGAGCTAGAATCTGATTGGTTGCTATAGGCAACATCTACACTTTTCAAACCCGCCGGAAAACTCTCAGCTTGATACATTTACCCCCTAGTTTAGCAATGTGAGTTTAGCAGAGATACAGTTTTATGTTCATTGAAGTCCCTAGTTTTTTTTGTATTTACCTCTTTGGGTTTGTCTGGTTCAGCATGAGTATATGAATGTGCCCAATTATTTATTAGTTCCCTCATAATCGGCAAAGGAAAAACAAAAATATAATATAGCCACACAGACAGACTTGCTAATCTAAAGCACAATTGATAGCATTTTATGTATAATAAAGCCATCGTCTGAGTGCTTTCACCAACATGGACGTTAACAAATCATTTCATTTTGATTGGACTGTGGTAGTTTTCAGATACACACACACTGCGATAGTTTAATTGCCCGATTTTAGCTGTGATGTTGCAGCGTGTGTAGTCAGCTTTACTCAGATAGAGATCTAGGGAGTTGCAATGTCAAGATTAACTGCAGGCAGTTGAGGCACAAGCCTATTGCACCTCCAATTATACTATCTTTACCTATTTATTACTAGCCACAGTATATATTTATAAATCTGATATTTTTTGCTTACAGCTGCTCTCACTTTAAGGTTACTGTAAACATTAGAGCACAGATCAGTGGTTGAGGTGCAAATTTAGAAGAGGTGGCATGGAAATTTAGAAGTGGTGATATGGACAATGTAATAGGAATGTAAGTGAGTGGAATGTGATAGTGTTACAATGAAGCCAGTAGGTGACAGGGGCGGATCTAGAAAAATGCTGTACCTGGGGCGATTTAGGGGGGGGGGGGGATTTAGGCCCCACCCCTTTCTAACATCTTAGGCTGACGACGGCTGCACACTATGTGCAGGTCCGTCCAGCCGTGACAGGCAGGGACAGTGTGCTGCCCGGCTGCTCTGATTGTGTTTTAAACACAGTCAGAGCAGCCGGGCAGCACACTGTCCCTGCCTGTCACGGCTGGACAGACCTGCACATACTGTGCAGCCGTCGGCAGCAAGTGTCTGCTAGGGGGGGCGATCCGCCACTGGTAGGTGAAGTGATGGTATACCGTACCACATATACATCCCCACTGCCACCACTGGTGCAGATGATAAAAATAGAGAATGGTTCCAAGGAAATATGTAAAGGAAAAGCATTCAAAGTGTACAAATGTCTTGAAGTACAATCAAAATAATTTTCTTTTGTTGGATATCAAGTTTACAATTCAACATTTTTCAACCATTTCTCTCTAGTTATTTCTGATATATAGATATATACAGACATTTTAGCTTCACTGACTTCCTCAGCAGGCCCACACATCACATGACGAGTCTATCTACCCTAATTATACCCATTGGTATTATGGCTATGGGTGACATAGTGGTTTGTCTTAATGTATATAACATATTACCGATCGGTGGCATGGTCATGGGTAACATGGTGCCTAGTTTAGAAGTATATAGCATATTACCCACTGGTGGCAAGGTCATGGGTAACATGGTGACTAGTCTAGAAGTAAATAGCATATTACCCACTGGTGGCATGGTTATGGGTAATATGGTGCCTAGTCTAGAAGTATATATCATATTACGTATGGGTGACATGATAATGGGTAACATGGTGCCTAGTCTAGAAGTGTATAGCATATTACCTTTGGGTGACATGATAATGGATAACATGGTGCCTAGTCTAGAAGTATATAGCATATTATCCATTGGTGGCATGGTCATGGGTAACTTGGTGTCTAGTCTAGAAGTAAATAGCATATTACCCATTGGTGGCATGGTCATGGGTAATATGGTGCCTAGTCTAGAAGTATATATCATATTACCTATGGGTGACATGATAATTGATAACATGGTGCCTAGTCTAGAAGTATATAGCATATTATCCATTGGTGGCATGGTCATGGGTAACTTGGTGTCTAGTCTAGAAGTATATAGCATATTACCCATTGGTGGCATGGTCATGGGTAACATGGTGACTAGTCTAGAAGTAAATAGCATATTACCCACTGGTGGCATGGTCATGGGTAATATGGTGCCTAGTCTAGAAGTGTATAGCATATTACCTATGGGTGACATGATAATGGATAACATGGTGCCTAGTCTAGAAGTATATAGCATATTATCCATTGGTGGCATGGTCATGGGTAATATGCTGCCTAGTCTAGAAGTATATATCATATTACCCATTGGTGGCATGGTCATGGGTAACATGGTGACTAGTCTAGAAGTAAATAGCATATTACCCACTGGTGGCATGGTCATGGGTAATATGGTGCCTAGTCTAGAAGTATATATCATATTACCTATGAGTGACATGATAATGGATAACATGGTGCCTATTCTAAAAGTTTATAGCATATTACCTATGGGTGACATGATAATGGGTAACATGGTGCCTAGTCTAGAAGTATATAGCATATTATCCATTGGTGGCATGGTCATGGGTAACTTGGTATCTAGTCTAGAAGTGTATAGCATGTTGCCTATAGGTGGCATGGTCATGGGTAACAACGTGTCTCATCTAGAAGTATATAGCATGTTGCCTATAGGTGGCATGGTTATGGGTAACAACGTGTCTCATCTAGAAGTATATAGCATGTTGCCTATGGGTGGTATGGTCATGGGTCGAATTTGTGCATTGCCTTGCTTATATGTTCATACAATATTATTCAGGGTTGTGTGGTCGGATGTTATAAGTTTCATTGCATTGAAGTACATTCAATCAGTTCACAAATTTAAATGAAAAAAACATTGGAAAACCTGACATATTTGAAGCTAAACAGCTCATATGCTAGTCATAGCAATCACAGCAATAAGCTAACCAGAGCAATCACAGCAATAAGCTAACCAGAGTAATCACAGCAATAAGCTAACCATAGAAATCACAGCAATAAGCTATTATTATTATTATTATTATTAATTTTTATTTATAAAAGCTAACCAGAGCAATCACAGCAATAAGCTAACCAGAGCAATAACAGCAATAAGCTAACCAGAGCAATCACAGCAATAAGCTAACCATAGAAATCACAGCAATAAGCTAACCAGAGCAATCACAGCAATAAGCTAACCAGAGCAGTAACAGCAATAAGCTAACCATAGCAATCACAGCAATAAGCTAACCAGAGCAATCACAGCAATAAGCTAACCAGAGTAATCACAGCAATAAGCTAACCAGAGCAGTAACAGCAATAAGCTAACCATAGCAATCACAGCAATAAGCTAACCAGAGTAATCACAGCAATAAGCTAACCATAGAAATCACAGCAATAAGCTAACCAGAGCAATCACAGCAATAAGCTAACCAGAGCAATCACAGCAATAAGCTAACCATAGCAATCACAGCAATAAGCTAACCAGAGTAATCACAGCAATAAGCTAACCATAGAAATCACAGCAATAAGCTAACCAGAGCAATCACAGCAATAAGCTAACCAGAGCAATCACAGCAATAAGCTAACCACATAGCCAATGTTCAGTCTTCTATATGGGGTTAAATTATAGATATCAACCAAAATCAAGTGACAAACTAAGATGTTCTTTTTCTATTTAGATCTTCACTATGGACTAAAGCAGGGGTTGACATTGCGGTGTGTACACTGGTATACCATACCGCTGCTTCTCCTACTGTTTTGATTGCAGAACTATTGCATTTTATTTACTTACATTTTCTATACAGCCGCATCTAAATTTCCACTTCAGCCGCTGGACTAAAGTCTGTTGTTTGAAAACAGTGGGACAATAACAGTAAATAGAATTAAAGTTTTGTGTTTTCATTGTTTCCTCAATCCTGCAATATGTAGAGCTATTTTAAAAATGCAAAATACTACTATAAATGCTATTTAATATTTTCTGTCTACAAGTACTGTAGACTGTCCCTGAGCATACAACAAAGTTTCAGCCATGATGACTCTCACTAGCTGCTCCTGCTGGGGCGGAATAGTGACGGAAAAGCCTAGCAGAGGTTGTGTCTTTCGAACATTTTAATAAAAATCATGATACCTTATTTGGAAATGTCAGCCTCCTACTGTTTATTAAAACCAACAACAAGATGACATCAATAAGAGTCATTATATCTGGGACCCCTTTTGCTTCAATCCCCCTTTATGTATGCATTTATTTATAGAGAAATAAATAAAGAGCTATACAAAAGAGACTATGCAATTTTTCCAGACCAATCAGTCCCATTGTTTCGGCACTATCATGCCGAGAGAAACGCGACCATTATGAAAATCCAGTATTCAATTGGCTCTTACACTTGCTCAATTGTTCATCTGACAATACAGTGTAATACAATAAATGGGACAAAAATAAATATCACATTAAAGTATATCCCTGCCTGGAAAAAGAGACCGAATGCAATTGTTATATATATTTTGCTGCCATGTGTTATAGCAATGAACAATGAGGAACAATTCATATGTGTGATCATATTTATGCAAATGGATAGGCTAGATTTATGATTAATTGCAAGCAGTGATACCATGGCGTTCATTCCCAAGAGAAACATTTACAGATAACACTGTGTATTCGAATTTTATTTTATTTAATACTTTTTTTTTCCATTTTGAGTGCAGCCTGTGTTAATTAAGGGGGCATATTCTCTTTTCATAAATCTCTTGCTCCCGATTGCCAATATGAATCCAATCCGTGTTGTCTGTACTTTCATATCTCAGACTACAGACGGAATTCAGATTCTATCTTGACTGTTCATCCCAAATCTCAGAGGAAAATACCAGAGTAAATCGGATACAACTTGTGCTCTATTCTACATCAGTGCGTTCTTCTATGTGCACTTGTAGTGCTTGCTAAGCAACAAATTGGGTCTATTTAGATATGTGAGCAAAAAGCTTCTAAGGTTGATATTCTCAGAAATTAGAGTACTTGAAATAGATCAACATGTATAGTAGGGTAAGAGATGAGTAGCATATCTAGGTGTGTTTTACGTTTAAGAATACCTGTCACCCTCCGATTTAATTTGTCAGGAAGATTAATGTAATATGTGGTGCGCTCTGTATGCTAATATATTACATCCAGATGGGGTGCCCTCTGCCCTCTCCCGGTCTGATCCCTTCCACATACACCATGACCATATAATGCATGACTCACCGTATTAGTGCTCAGTGAAAGCCATAACAGATACCGTATAACTTCTAGCTACATATTCCATCATGGGACACATTCAATGTGACAATAGAAGATTAAAAATAGGCATTAATAGGCTTCTGTCTAGTTAGGTGTGTCCAGGGGCGTAGGAACAAATTTTTTTATGAGGGAGTAAAAGGCCAAGGATTACTATAGGGCTTGGAGCCCCTTTTTCTTCCATTTGGTATCTTACTTTACGACAGTTGTAACAGTGACTGTAGATATACAAAGACTACCAATCCTATGATAATTTTTGTCGGTGTATCAGGGGTTGGCCAAAAATGTGTTTATATATTATTAGATAAATATTATTATTAATATTAATTACCAATTTGTACAATAGCTGTTAGAAAGATAGATAAATTCAATTGTTCATCTCAAAAATTATTTTTTTTTTATAGTCATTGACCTAGTTTTTATTCAGATTTCATCGACAGCCGAATTCATTTGATTGGGGGTATTTTTAAATCTATAGTCACTGTCTCATTGGTTATGGTATGTGCTATAAATTTAAATCACTATATCTCATGTTTGTTACTGGACGCACCGCATGGAATTAAAGTAAAGTGAATAGTTGTTCATCATCAATACCGGTTATTTATTACATGTTTATGAATGGATGACTTAGAGTTCTTTTAAATAAACAAGTCAATCAATCAATCTGTATTAAATCTATTCTAAGGCAATCTGTATTAAAGAACATTTGGTAGTTGTACTAAGACAATCTATCACTTAAAAAAGTTTCACAAGTTTAGAACAGGTACCATGACTTCAGAAAGTAGCATGAAGGCTTTTGTGTACAAGTACATGGGGGGGGCAAAAGACAGCTTTTGCCCACCCAACAGAAATCATGGGGGGGCAAATGCCCCCTCTGCCCCATTGGTTCCTACATCTCTGGGTGTGTCAGAATGCGTTCCTGTTGATCAGATGGATTCAACAAATTCAAGTGACAGACGCACCCAACTTTACCTTTTGTGCCTTCCTTGGCCCGTTTTTCTGTCCTGCCCCCAAACCCCTTCTCCCACAGTTGTAATTCCCCCAACACCCACTGCGTCCCATCTGTATAAAATAAATACATAAGAATTATTCTACCATACTCTAAACCATGGTTACATGTTTACTGTGCAGAATTAAAAGATGAAAACAGTAATGTGCACAGTAAACAGATTGAGAACAGATCTGGGCCTGATTCATTAAGGAACTTAGGCAAGATTTCTTACTTAAGTCTCCTGGACAAAACCATGTTAAAATGCAAGGGGTGAAAATAAGGTTTATATTTTGCACATAAGTTAAATACTATTTAATTAGCACTAACAATGGCCATGACTTATTTCCCTTACTATCATTTTCTTTACAAGGCAACAGAACTGTGTACTAGGTATTTTTTGAGTTCCAAATTAAGGGATCTATGAATGAAGGCAAATATTTGGAAAGAGAGGTGCATTTCCTCCATATTTGTTACTGGATAGCAGCCTTGTGCCAAGAGTCATGGCCAAAGGCGGAGAAGGGGTGGAGCGAGGGCACACACACACAAGATAATAATATTAATGCTTACCATGTGGCGTGTTGCTCAGCTCTCTCCCATTCCATGGAGTAAATGTACCAAACTGCGGGTTTTAAAAAGTGGAGATGTTGCCTATAGCAACTAATCAGATTCTAGCTGTCATTTTGTAGAATGTACTAAATAAATGATAGCTAGAATCTGATTGGTTGCTATAGGCAACATCTTCACTTTTTCAAACCTGCAGCTTGATAAATGTACCCCCTCTATGTGTGCCAAAACCCTCTGAGGTGGCGGAGGTCAGCTCTGCTACGTTTTTGACTGCTCCCTAAGCATGGTGACTCCTGCATTCATTTACCAAGATTGCTTTTAGGTGTTAAATTTGCTCTGAACTCCATTAACCAATCAGCAATTGGCTTTTTATCTGTCTCCTTTAAGTTAGTCAATGAAAGCAGATCTCTGATTGGTTGCTATGGCTTAATTTTTTTTGTGCCTAATTACAATGTAAGTGAGCCCTACTGCCTGCAATGACTCTTTTTCGGAACTCATGGGTTAAAAGAACCATTGAAAAGTCTTTGATGACAGAGAATGAAACTGACTTCATCACAGCAAACTAATCAGTGCTATTGTGTTACACTATACAGACCTTCAATGCAATCTAACATGTGCATTAGCAGCTATAGCATACCGTACACACTAATATACATTTAGGACGGTTTTCAGAGAAAATGCATTGTATCTGCCAAAGCGTTTAACTCTGGAACACGTTACCCTGTAAATAAAGCATATTTCTTGTGTTAAAATGGCAACAGCACCAACGATTGTGTAAAAGAGACCACATATTACTAACGAGACATATTACTAACGAGACTAACAGGCTTATCTCCTATAACCATTTATCTCCTATGGGACCGGTAATATTTGCTTCTTGCTCTCTCTACAGTTGAACAATGATGTGGCAACAATGCAGCTAATAGCTGCTCACAAGAGGTCAGTGATTGTACTGACACATCTGTGGCAATATACAAGCTCCAGAACTGCCCCTTATGTCGCCCGGCACTGAGATATAAATGAGTAGTGAGCCCATTGGGTGGCTTGTGTGTGTGTATTGCACTTTTTTTTTGTTAATGACATTAATAGGAGCATCTGACCAGTATAACATGCAAATTTTATGTCAATTGAAAAAACTAAATATATTCTTTGTAGAAATATACATGATCCATTTGTAGCTGTGTAAGGCAACTAAGCAAAATGAGAAGGTCAGTCCCCCCGCATCAAAAACAGTGCTCACCCCCTCTCACATCGCTCACCCACCCCCGCTGCTTACCTTAGTAGGCGGGAGGTGGGAGCGGCATACTCTCTTCCTAGGACTGGGAGGGTGGAGCTTAACTGTGACATCATAGCCTAGCATCACACCCCCAGCCCATCACAGACATGGAGGTGCAGAAGCCGGCTGTTGTTCCTCCATGTGTGGGGTCAGTCATATCACTGGATTAATGACATTATGTCAATGGATCCCAAACTTTCTCAGTTCGAGGCACCCTTAGGCTCCCTATAATGTGCTCAAGGCACCCCTAAGCAAAAATCATTACCAAGTAGTCCCCTGTCTTGCTTATCACCTGCCCTGGCCACGGCACCCTTTTGAGATCGTTGCGGCACCCCAGGGAGCCGCTGCACACAGTTTGGGAACCAATGCATTATGTCAATCATTCAGTGTTTTACGCATCCCCTAACCATTGGCGCCCCAGCCAACTGCCTCGTGGAAGCCCCGGCCTTGAGCGCTAATCCATTTCCATAACAATATAAGTGTTCTCCACAACTGACTATGACAATTGTAAATTATTTAAATACATTTATGAGTTAAAAACTAGTTACATATATTCTTATATTAATATGTTGACAGCTGAAGGGAAGCTTAGTACTTTAGTATGTCTTGGACGTACCAACGTTTAAAAGAGGTCCTTTATCTTTGTCATGGCAGCAGTGATGGCCAAAAGGGATCATATGAGCACTCTAGAGTCTAGACTGTATATTTGTATTATTAAAAATAAGTATTAGGCAAATGGCCATTATATTTAATTTGATGTATGTATTGTGTAGTGGCTAGATTACATATGGGCTTGTCTAATAAGGTGGTGCAAATAGATCACATGTGGTATAACCCATATCAACCATTAGCTTTCATTGCTTAGACTGCACTTGGCTGCTAAAAGCTGCTATCTGATTGGTTGCCATCAAGGCAGAGCTATAGTTAAATGGACAACTGAATAGAGTGTGTACATAAATATTGTTTCCTTACTGCGTGTCTTATAAATAATAACTGATGGGCTGCCGAATTAAAATGTATGCGGGAAATGATTCAAGAGACTGGTTCTGACATTTAGTGAATGTAAGCCTACGTCCATGTTAGCGACGCCTGTCAATTCCCTAGTAGGTTATAGCCTACGGCACATTTACATCCTGTCTGTATGGAAGCAGTTTCTCACACACTGACCTGCCACCTTTCAAAGCAATAGCTCTGTGTTACAATAGGGGTTCGCCCCATTCCTCATCCCTGGCTGCCGCACTGAAGTGCATGTTTATACAATACATTGTTGGCCCTTCTGTTGAGCTGCAAGCTGGTAATTTTCTTTTGCTATGGATTCAACAACAATGCCTTGCCTCTCAAAATCTGCTATGTTGTTGTACGGTTGACAATAGCCTGTTTCTGAGCATAGCATGAATATAATAGTGCGGTGTTATTGAAATAGCACAGTAAATATAGGACTTGAGTAATAACATGTCTACTATGTGTATATATATATATATATATATATATATATATATATATATATATATAACTCTGTAATAATTGTGAAAGCTGCACTGCATCAGAGAAAGTCTGTCTCTATGGGTAATACTGCTGTATCCCTCCAATATGGCAGGTTAAACAGGCAAAAATAATCCTCTTTCATTAGAGATAGGATTTCACTCCGTGTATAGTGAATATCTACACTCTGCTCACTCAGTGTCACTGAACCATGCATTAACCATATATTCTGTACTATAGTAAACGCTATAAATAGTATGGAAGGAGAGGCTAGATCATATGACAGTCTGGTTCTCTATAATAATATAAGCAGTGGTGGAAGTTGGGGTGTATGCTGTGGTATGCCAAACTAGCAAACTCCATCCACTTACATTCCCATTACATTTTTCATACCGCCACTTCTAAGTTTCCACTTTGACCACTGAATATACTTTGTAAAATAATACAATTCTATAACATCTATATAATATAATATAATAAATATACAATTGGTGTTACAGTTACTCACTGAGCACTTCGCATCACTCACAGCAGCCAAGAAACTGCAATGAAGCACAGCTAACTTCCAGCAATTTAAATTTTTCCTTGTCTTACATTTTTCATACCGCCACTTCTAAGTTTCCACTTTGACCACTGAATATAATCGTACCATGGACCAAACCTCTATAATCACCGCTGATATCAGCGAACCAGCCAGATATAGACCACATGTTTATGGCAAAATGTTATACTGATACTGGGCCTTACTCATTAAGGAAAGTTAAGCAAAAGTAAGTAAGTAAGGCAAAACCATGTTGCATTGGAGGGGGAGGTAAATTTAAAAGGTGATGGCAGATTTATAGTTGGATAGGGCATGTCCTAGATCAACTTTAGATTTCAGTGTACAAATAAGCTATCGAGTATTTGCGTGCTACATGAAAAAACAGACAGTATTTTCCTAATGTGCAAAATAATAAACTAATGTGCACTTCTTGCATTGCAACATGGTTTTGCCCAGAAAAACTTGAGTAAGAAAACTTACTCAATTTTTTGTTTAACTTTCCTTGAGGAATCAGGCCCTCTATCTCTGCACTTAGTCCTGAGCGGTGGGATTGATCTAAGAATGACCAATAGAGTTATACTGGCAGATATTTTCTGGCTGTCAGAACAGCCAGTGGATCCCAAGCTTTTTCAGTTCAAGGCACCCTTAGGCTCTCCATCATTTTTTCAAGGCACCCCTAAGCCAAAATAATTGCTAAGTAGTCCGCCACCTTGCTTACCACTGGCCCTGGTGGAGGCACCCCTGTGCAATCGCAGAGGCACCCCAGGGAGCCTAGGCTCACAGTTTGGGAACCACTGGGTTAAGCACAAATGACCAGCACATCAATGGTCACTTCATTATAATGCACCATTGAATCAGAAAATGTTAATTTAGGGCCAGAGCTTTATTGTCCATTAAACTGTAAGCTAGACATATTACTTTTGACTGTTTTTTTTTCTCTTGGCGCACTTATTCCTTCTGCTGCATACCATATTTATTAGTTACAGCAAGCTAGGACGGTGCTATGATTCTTTGTGAGCCTTACAACAGCGTGAGTCACCGAATCACTTCTATCTCTCTGCTGATCACCCTCTCCTGCATATCACCTGAGACAAGGGTGCTTTGAGTGCAGAAGTCACCAGAGGCAGAATCACTATAAAACGTTAATGGTCACAGCCTGCAGAACACATCAGGTGCCCCTTTGTCATGAAATTGGAGAGGTAACCTGCAACTATATCCCAAAAGCGGCATGTATTGTGTCTTCTCAAGAGTGCATTACAACAGGGGCAAACTCAAGATTTCTAGATGGGGTTGCCAAATGCTTGATTTGGGGGAAAAAGCAAACAAACAAAAACATTGCAACAGTAACAGAGAACTAGAAAACTACAATGTACATAAATGTAATAGCATATTTAAAAAAGAAAAGAAAAGAATAACGAAAAAAAAAATAAGGCATAAAGTAAGCTATACATTTTTGTGAAAAACCCACCTTAAAATCTATCTTGATTATCGTACCAAATTAATATAATACTTTGTAAAATAATACAATTCTATAACCTCTATATAATATAATAAATATACAATTGGTGTTACAGTTACTCACCGAGCACTTTGCATCACTCACAGCAGCCAAGAAACTGCAATTAGGCACAGCTAACTTCCAGCAATTTAAATTTTTCCTTGTCACACAAAAACACTAGAACCAAAACATAAGTATGAGCAATAAATCAGAACAAAAAAATAAAATAACTAAGAACAATACCAGCGGCCATTTTGTTAAAGTCACAGTTGATTAAAACATAGGCAGATCCCCACAAAAGATAAGTCTTTGGGGTAGATCTATCACACTTTCTAAAAAGAAAAAGTGGAAGTGTTGCCCATAGCAACCAATCAGATTCTAGCTATCATTTAGCTAGTACATTCTAGAAAATGATAGCTAGAATCTGATTGGTTGCTATGGGCAACATCTCCTCTTTTAACTTTTTAGAAGGTTTGATAAAGATACTGCTTAGATTGCAGAAAACTGTTATAGCTTATTAATGCAGATACTAACTGGGAGGTTCCTACAAGCACCAATATACAAGAAAACAAAAATCACTTTTTCTTTACATTTTCACTGGAACAAATACCCTATTGTTTATAATTTAGGGAGACAATATGACCGTCCTGTTAGTAGTCAGGGTAGATTTAGAGCTTTACGTACTGCAGGTTTACTGCCAAGACTTACTTAGTCTTGGATTAGAGCTTGAAACAATGTTATTTCTACGGTTAAACCTTGAGATTGATTCCGATTTATGACTTGGGCTTATGTCGGCGTTATATAACTATCAGGATTAAAATCATTAGGCCGAAGTTATTTTTGTTTGTTTTTATGTGGCACAAGTGATTTCTTGTTTCCCTAGTTACTTTCTATACTGAATCTACAGTGTTTGCTTATTGCCTTAGTGAGACTTTCTTATTTAATTCTATTTTGACTTTGTGAAAGGACTGCAGTGAATTTAGACCTGTTGTAAAACAGACGTCTGTCCTAAACACATTTTGGCTTTACACAGTGATTATTGCTGTTTATTTGGGAACTAGTCCTGTAACTCAACCGCTAAACACATTATAAAAGGTAGCGGCTTACATTTACCTCTGGTTGTCTTAATAATAGTTTCCTTTTAAACTTGCAAGAGAAGGATGGCTTTATTGTATGCTAAATGCGGACCTCTGGCTCTGAAATCTGGTTTCTAATCCCCATGGAGGAATAATTTATTCGCTCTATAGCTGACTATAATTTCTAGGAGAGAATAGAAACGGTAGCTTATTTCTAAGTTAAGAAACAAAAAAAAGAATGCCTGATTTTAAAAGCCAAGAAAGTTCATTTGGGTTAATTAATATACATTTCTCAAATGATTTGGCTATCTCAATCTCACTTTTGTGAGCAACGGGATAATATACAGCCATTTGCCTTTAATGTTTGGAATTATTTTCTGACTCCAGAGTCTATGTCTTTATGACGATGAGCTGCAAGAAATCCCTTAATTTTTAATGAGAAAATAGATCTCTACGTGAGAGGCGTAATTCGCTGTGCACAGAAGCTGTTACTATGCACAGGGATCGATTGTGGACAGTCTTTGAATTTCAATAAGAGTCAAAAGTTATAAAATGCAGCTCCGGTTAAATTTTTGGCAGATTCAACTTCTTGGCCTCTGAAAAGTGAACTTGGTGTTGTTATATTAGATTAGCAGGAATGTGAAGCATTGACTGACAGCTCACTGTTTTCTGATATTGGTATTAAAAATTGTGTATTAAAAAGAAACTACATGTATGGTGGATTTGCTCCAAGATATCTCTGTTCTGGTACGAGATCCACAGACTCCTTCGTTCTATAATGAATGCTTCAATGTCTAAACCAATGGACGTTTCTTCTTTCATATCCTCCCAAAAATTACGTAAGCACTCCATAAAATTGACTTTGCACATACTGACAGCAGCCAAATCAACTATTGGGTACCATTGGAAACAAGTAGACGCTCCTTCCCGCTCAGCAGATAAAAACTACATCTGACATGTTGCATGCATTAATTTTTTTTATCCACAACAGACCAGATATCTTTATTCAAGTTTTGCATCTCTAGAGAGGAAAGGAACTGCCTGTTCTGCGACCAGCGACACTACCCGATGCATTTCACTTTGCACAAATGCGCCTGTCTGTTCATTTTGCCATTAACAAGGTGCATGCTACATTCCTCTTTGTGGAACTGCCCTTGTAACAATGCTGGTTTAAGGACCTAGATGGAAAACGCACATGGCACAAAGAGTAAAAATGTCACTTCAATGTGCCACCGACTAACCTAAAGACCACAGGCCTGATTCAATAGAGAAATTAAAGCAAAACAATTAGTAACTTTGCACCTTGGAAAACCCATATTGCATTGGAGGGGGAGGTACATTTAAAAAGTGATGGTAGATTTATATTTGGTGTAGGGCATGTCCTAGGTCAACTTTAATTTTCAGTGTACAAATTAAGCTATCAAGTATTTGTGTGCTAGATGGAAAAACAGCCAGTATTTATGTTATGTGCAAAATAATAAACTAATTTGCACCCCTTGTATTGTAACATGGTTTTGTCCAGGAGAAAACTTACTAATTTTTTTTGCCTTACTTTTCTTAATGAATCAGGCCACATCCCTTTAATTCATTTAAGTTTTTCCTTTTTTCTCCCAAAATACTGCTTTAGACAAGCCTCATTTACAGGAGACCTTAGGTAAATCATGACAGTGGGGTGGAGTCAATTGGCCGCAATGTTCCGAGGAACATAGCAGCCATGCATTTTACCCATTACTACGGTAAAAACCAATGCTCATTTTTGCTCACACCTTTGTAGGGCGTCAGCAAAAATGAGCGTTACTTCTGTAAAAAAAAAAAAATCCGTGCGAGGTGTCTTGCGGTCGTTTCAGAGGTACATCGCGCGGAATTGAATTCACCCCAGTGAGTGGAATTATTACATCTCTCTATCATGTATCTCAGTATTTTTGTATTGGTAGAAATGTACCCATAAATGCAATTTCCTGTATGAAGGGCACTTGGAAGGTGTAGAAAGTATACCTCCAAACATGTATGAAATTGGAGTCAGGCAGTTGCACAATAAGGGGGCATGGCAACGCCTTACAGTGTCTTGTCACATTACAGGTGTATTACATCCCCCCCTCCGGGGTCATCCCCAGTCCCCTTCCCCTACCCTAATAACACCCCTTCAATACTTCTGATAATCGGGAGCATTGAAACGGAACTGTACCACCTAAATCAGGACACCTGGAAGGTATAACAAAGAGTTTTGCTAACAGTATAAAACAAACATAAATGAAAATAAAATCCTTTTGCAGTGAGTAAAATGCTCAGGTTTCCCACTGGATAGGAAAGTACCCCCCACCCTTCCTCATAAAAAGGACCTCTTATTCCCCTTGACTCTCATGTATATAATCTTATCCTGCAAGAAAAGATATCTAATTTCTCCACGTGGGCACAAATGAGGAGAGAAAGACCCTAGCACCAATCAAGTGTGACATTTCCCTGACTCCCTGCAGAGAAAATTCACAGGTGTATGAGTCATTCTTCTGTTGTTAAACCACAAGTCCTTTGATGCTTAGCCAGCATTCTGTGTTGCAAAGGATTATGGGAGCTGCAGTTCATCAGCAACATTTGGACATTTACGTTAAATGACCCCCATTGGATATAAGTAAAACACTCTGCTTGTCACTAAGCCATCAAATAATGGCAGTGTCTGTATTGAGAAGGAAAATAGAAGGGATATAAACCAAAGCTGATGCTATACATATGGCTCCACTGAACAGCAAGGCAAGCCAAAAATCCAAATTAGTCAAATGTTTAAAGCAGATTGGAAAATGGGCAGCCTAATTGGGACAAGAGGCTAGTTCCTGTTGCCAAAGTCTACATATCTCCGTTGGTCTTGCTATATACTTCCAGGATCCTATGAAATGAAAAAAAGAGTAGAAGCAACGAATGCAAGCTCTTAAGAATATTTCAATCACTCCCGTAATCTAATATATCAATCTTAAAATCAGCAGAAGTGCGAACAGAACTAAAAGACATATATTTTATAGACAATTATGAGTCAAAGCTGGCTATTAGTTTGCAAGACAAGCCAAGTTCTGATTTCCCAAAAGGCATCCTCCTTATCACACATTATTAATGGTCATCATTAAATCAGGAACAGCATTTCCGTTGTGTCACTTGAGAAAATAGTCCAAAATATCACCCATGGGGATTATCAGAGGAGTGAGTGCTTTCTGTAGAATAGTGGCTTGGTAATCACACGTTTGTAGGTGGTTAAAAAATAGGCAAATTTCCTGGTTAGCATTTCTTTAAAAAAAAAAAATAATAAAATGATTTACCTCTTGGAAAATTAACATGATGAAATACACACAACCTCCCCTTGATCACTGCCTTGGCCTGCTTTTTAAAGTGAGAGCTCATTATAATGTTAAACTAAAGGAACCAGCGTAGAGTCAAAAGAGCTCCCAAGAGGAATTGATTTTGTTTTCTTGCTGGCTGTATCTTCATTAAACACTAGAGTGCAGTTTCTGCAAAAAAAAAAAAAAATCAGGATGGATTGATAAAAGGGCTCGATCCTCTGTACTGCAGGCAGCTTAAACCCATGCCTTTTAATAAACATCTATCCAGTTGTGCGCGGAATAAGCACACAGCACACGTTTCCCTTGCATCGAGAACCACGGCGGCCAATTCTAGTTTCAAAGCATCAGGAAGAATCAAATACTTGTTGATGGCAATGGAAATTCAAATAGCCATTAAGCTATTTTATTGCTTTTGTTGGCGATTGCTGTATGGAATGGTTATAAGGACATATACGAAAGAAGAATACATTGCAATGAAGGAACTATTTTGACTCCCCTTCCTAGTCTTTCCTTTTCAATTTTGAAATACCAGATGAGTGAAAGAAAGCCTTCAACAAAGAGAATAATATGAATAAGTAGAGCCTAGGCTGAGGACAACAACATGATCTTAGTCTTGCAATAGTGAAAGAACTAGATATGTTAGCATGATTGTGCATTACCTGCGTCCTGAGAGGGTAGGAGATGGAGTTGCGTCACTTCTTTGAAGCAATTTTTTAAAGTCGATGCTCTCTTGCGGCTTAAGCTAAGTAGTTTAGTGTAACGCTGCACTGTAACTAGTGTAAAAATGTAGAACAACTGCAGTGTTTAGCTGCAGGCCTGTACTTGTGAAAACGTTTCATAGGCCAGCACGGTGGCTCAGTGGTTAGCACTTCTACCTCACAGCGCTGGGGTCATGAGTTCAGTTCCCGACCATGGTCTTATCTGTGTGGAGTTTGTATGTTCTCCCCGTGTTTGCATGGGTTTCCTCTGGGTGCTCTGGTTTCCTCCCACACTCCAAAAACATACTAATAAGTTAATTGGCTGCTATCAAAATTGACCCTAGTCTCTCTCTCTCTGTCTGTGTGTCTATAGTTAGGGAATTTAGACTGTAAGCTCCAATGGGGCAGGGACTGATGTGAGTGAGTTCTCTGTACAACGCTGTGGAATCAGTGGCGCTATATAAATAAATGATGATGATAGGCCAGGACCTCAGGCGGCAGAGATAGAGCAACATATATCCAGTTCCCTCTGCATATTACATCTATAGTATATTGTTTTCTCTATTCATAATGCCTTACTTACATTGTAAACATTTAGACAATAGTTTAAGCAGGGATAAACTTTCCATTTAAATGTCTTTTAATTATACTGTGGGTGGGGGGAGGGGGGTTTGGGGTCATGGAGGGCCACTGCAATGGGTTTGCCTAGTGGAGAGATAGACACATCATGAAGACACCAATAAAAGAAAGAAAATGGAATCTTCGCGCTTCCCCAATATAAATGTACAATGCAGCCACAAAGGGAATAGTGATATGGAGGCGGGTCCTCTTCTCCAAATATAAAATATCAACAAACAAATAATGCCAGGCACAAAAATGAATATATCCAATATAAAATATATGATAGTCAAAATATAGAGATTTATTAAAACTTGCCCAAAGGGCTATATTGACAAGGTCCGGACCTGTAAATATATAATTAAATACACATGGATAGAAAAATACAATATAAAAATAATGACCAAATGGTCTAATATGAAATAAATAAAATAAAATAAATTAAATAAATCAACCTGCAAAAACTCAGTTATACATTTTCTGGACATTGCTATATGAGATAGCTGGGCTTGCTTGCCCCGTGGATTTGTTTGATTTTCAGCTCAGCAGATGATTTTGGACTTATATACATAGCTATGTATTTGCAATGAATATTTTTCGTTTTGCAGGTTGATTTATTTTATTTATTTCATTATGTTTATATTGTATTTTTCTATCCATGTGTATTTAATTATATATGTACAGGTCCGGACCTTGTCAATATAGCCCTTTGGGCAAGTTTTAATAAATGTCTATATTTTGACTATCATATATTTTATATTGTATATGTCCATTTTTGTGCCTGGGATTATTTGTTTGTTGGTACACCATGAAGACACAGAAGATGATTGGGGGATTCCGCTTTGCACTTAACTATGCAGTATAACTGATAATAATATTATACTTTATTTATTTATAACATGAATTGTAAGGCCCATTATTCATTGGCGTACAAAACACAAGTGTAAAATGTTTTATAAAGGCGTGTTTGGACATACGTCCCAAAAAACATTTTGATATACAGTTGATATGTGATCAATATCCTCTTGAAGCACTCACATGCTTGTGCAAATGACACAAGCAGTAGGCAGGTCTTTTTGTGATGAAACCCCATTAAAATCAACAAACCATTGAAACGAATAGGAAAGCTCTGGTAAGAAATTATTTAAAAAGTGGGCAACATGCCCCCCTTCCAAATTAATCATCCTGTCCCAACGCTAAGAAGTCTGGACTGGATCCAAATACACCAGAAATAACAAGGCTGTGGATATAAACAATTAATAACGGTAGTGTGCTCCGTTCCAGACTGCACACCATAAACTCCATAAAAATGAAATACTAATTGCATAAAAAAAAAAAATAGGGAAGGGTGTCTCCCCCAATTATTCCTCAAGCATCCTCAATGCTAGACAACCTGGACTGGTTCCCACTTAAACAGAAAGACTACAAGAGCATGGAGTCCCCCTGTTAAAGTGGAAACCAGCCCCTGACGGATCAGCCTAGGACTGGAGCCTCTATAGGAGGACACACAAAAAAACAGCATGTAACCACTAATACTTTAGTTGTAATCCAATGGGATCTTCATGTTTAATTGTAATCCATGGGTATTAGAAATAGAACACCATAACGTGTCACAAATTGCTCACTAGGTATCTTACAGCTGACTGACTGTGACCTGAGTGCTGGCCTTTTGTGATTGGCTAGCGGTGAGTGGAAGCCCCGGGGACGTCCTGTTTTGATCACACGTTATTAGATACTAATTGAATCTAATTTAAATTACTGGTTTTATTATAACATGTCTGTGCATTCTCTGAACGTGTGTTAAAAATGAAGTCAGGTGCAGTGGGTTACGAGCTTAAAGAAACCAGTATAGATGATTACTATGCATAAAATGAGCTGTAAGGAATAAGTTTAGATGTATAATACAGGCCAATGTGATGTGGAATTCTGGCTGTAATAGGACCAGTGAAGATGTATAATATGGGCTATAATAAGTGTAGATATATACTATATAATGAGCTGTTAAGGAGCCAGTATAGATGTGTAATGTCGGTTGTTAAAGAAACAGTAAAGATTTATATTAGGCATAAAAGCAACCAAAGTAGATATGTAATGTGGACTATAAAGGGACCATTATTGATGCATACTGTACAATGTAAATCATCAATGCCAACAAATTAAGCTGGGATTAGAGGCAGAAGAGATAGACAGTAAAAGAAATACAACACATTCAATGTCTCGTTTGTTGTAGAAGAGCATCAGAATTGCAAACCTTGTTTCTCAAACCTCTCACAGGTGCCTTCAGGCTACCAGGCCCCCTTAGGATGAAAAGATGCACAGAAGTCAGTGTGTACAGCCCGACCAATGTATGGAATTCAGATAATGATCCTTTATTTATAGGGTACCACAAAGGGTCTGCAGCAACGTACAGAGATTATAGGGGACTCACACACTTATATATTACCATAGCAATGGAATAGCCTATATAGAGTGAAGTCAAATTATACGGTTCTCTTGCACCATTTGACTAGCAGTGGCACTCCATTAATTTGGTTTTACATTCTTCAAGCTGTTTTAAAAGTCTAAGGAGGGTATCATGTGCGCTAACCCTCCACCTCTATCCCCTACAAGTTCCTCTGTATGGGTCAGTCAGTTATGAACTGGATATAATATAACCATTAGATTACTATATGCTTCCAGTGTCTGCACTAGTGAAATTTATCTGGCATGATAGTATCCTCTTGTGCCCGGAAGATTAAAGACACATGTAGGGAACTCAACAAGTTCAACCCATTTGACACTGAAGCACAATTGTCACTCAATTAAAAACGCTGAAGTTAATGACCTAATCCTGTCTAATTGCTGATAGCAGCACTGTCCAAAATGCAAAGTAATGAATCGAATGCTAAAGTCTCTTGTTGAAAAGTCTTCTTGCCAGGTAGCTTTCCCTACAGAAAGAAGTAATTGTCACTGATCAGTAAATTAAGCAGCCCTTTGTAACTGATCTGTAAAGAAGGGGAATCTGACCTAATGTTCCATTGTGTTCAGCAAAAAGCGAGCGGTGTCAACTGTCATTAACGATCAGATAAACACAAGGTATCACTTGTCTGCATTGTGGGGTTCACGGAGTGCAGCGGTAACGGGCTGCTGACAGTCTTACCTCATTCAGTGGAAAGTAGGTCTGTTAATATTTTACAAGAGTGATACTCTCTCATATACATTCTTTTGCTAAAGGGATTAAATGGGGCCCATCATCAATATCAATAATTCAGTAACTCCGGTTAACATGGTCGGTGTCACACTGCATTGTAACAAAGGCAATGCTTATGAATATAGAATACCCTGTGGATAAATATTGCATTTTCTCTCCTGTATGGTTTATATTTGGCAACATAATTAATTTAAAATTTTCAAACAATTCCTGGTTGTGTCTTGGTGTGGGCTTTTTACATGTTGTAGGGATGTTGTCTTGTATGTTTGTGGCAAGTTGCAGTCGTTGTTTCTGACAAGCCTAGGGAAGGATTACTAACTTCCCTGTTTCCCTAGCTGTGAGGTTACTGGCTATGTTCATCTATACCTCCATTGAGGCTTTCACAAAACAGCACAATCCTTAGGTATCTGTTCAGTTAGACTCTCCGTCGCCCCGGGCGGAATGCGCAGTCCTATCTCTATTAGGTTCTATGTAGAATAAGACAGTCTCACTTGGTACATCTCCATGGATCCAGCACTCAGGTAACAAGCTGTTTGTTACTTCACAGCTGGCTATAACAGCATATCAATGACTAAAAGCAACACCTGCTGCTTAACTCTCTTTTTAGACTCTACTTGGAGCTCTCCGCTGATTTCGCTTCTTCATACCTTGTTAAGATGCAAGTTCTTACAAGCAGGGTCCTCTTCCCTCTTGTCTCTTTTATTCTTCTTTGTTTGGAGCGTTTGAAGTCCTGTTATTTTTTCTTTTAATGTCCTGTACTATTTTACCCTGTATGGTCCAACGCCTGTTTTCTCTACGGCGCTCCGGACATTTCGCACCGCCTTTTAAATAAAGGCTAATGAAAATATTAATAATAATTAGAGATGCTCGCTGACCCCCGTGAACTGGTGTTGGTTTTGGATCTGGATTGGCTTTGTGTTTTGGTTTTAGTTTGGTTTTGGCAAAACCGCCCTCTTGTGTTTTGGTTTTGGTTTTGGATTTTTTAGAAAAAATCCTAAAATATGCTAAAATCACATAATTTTGCTCTTTTTTTGTTCCTACATTACTATTAACCTCAATAACACTAATTTCAAGTCATTTGCAGTCAATTTAGACCACCTCGCAGGTCTCAATATTATTTTCATACACTTTAGGACAATACTGCAGCGACCTGGCTGGATGGTAAGCGACAGAGCAATGACTCAAACACACGGCAATTCCTAGCACATCTAGGACACATTGGCACACAGCAGTGGCAGAAAAGAAAAATGGGGCTCCGCCCTCCCTCCCACCCCTAACTATGTTGGATCTTAAAAAGGAATTCAACACGCTTGTATATTATCTCAAATAAGAGATTGGTCCCTACCTCCAAATCAGAAACCGTGGGTTGATTTAGAAAGGGCATTGTGTTTGAGGTTTCCACTAGAAGACTTTATTTGGGTCCCTAAATCCTGGCGTCCAGCAACTGCTCTCCTCCCCAAGATGATTAAAGACTCCCTAGTGGTGTGGGATAGGTTTACTGCTAATAGCCCAAGTCTCACGGTCCCTACTACGAATATCTCACTGGTAACTGTAACAAAACGTATTCCAGAGTTAAACCTAAATCGTTGGATTGAGAATGGGGCTAAATTTTGGTCTGATCTACTTGAGGAGCAGAAGCTTTTGTCATTTATGCAAATAAGGGATAAATTACATCTCCCCGCCCAGGAATTCTATAAATATTTGCAGATTAGACATTGGTTCTCTACCCTCCCTGGACAGTGTTTGGGAATGTCTCTTGCCCCTGCCCTAATATACACGAGATTGACGAAGGGTTCTAATAGGGCAGGTATCACCTTTTGGTATAAAGCTCTCTTTCCTCCCACGTTGGACACTAAGTCCAGATCCCAACTACAATAGGAGGTGGACCTTGATATTACGCTCACCACTGGTCAATGGAAGAAAATATTTATTAACTCTTTTCAAATGTCCAAATGTGTGAATCATTCGGAAATGATGGTGAAGTTAATTAATAGACTTTACATTACACCGACTCGTCTACACAAAATGTGGCCCGCTCAGTCCAAATTTTGTTGGAGACAATGCGGCTTAATAGGGGATATTATGCATATATTTTGGGGCTGCCCCCTCCTCCGTCCATTTTGGTAGCAGGTGTTTGAGTTTGCCAATAAGATCACCTCTCAAAAAATAGACCCCACTCTGGAAGTGGCTTTACTCCAGCACTTTCCACCACAATTCCCTCTCCATGCTAGATATCTGATTCGGTGCTCCCCCTTTCACAGTTCACTTTGAATGAATCCTTGTCAGAATCCACATAATTTTCTGATGGGAATTTACCATTGGGAGTTTGCCCTTCTTGTTGTTGTTGGTTTCCTTTGCTGTATTACTGACCTGCCGAACTGATAGTTTCTATTGTATTGAGTACCGTAAATTTCGATAAGATGTAATGTGTTTACCCTACTATGTACCCCCCTTTCCCTTCTTTTTTTTCTGGTCTTCCCTCCCCCCTCCCCCTTTTTTTTTTCTGTATGCCTTAAATTTGGAAGAAAATAAAAAATACTATTGAAGTTAAAAAAGGAATTCAAAACTTGCGAGATCTAACGATGTCACAATGACATTTTGCCTTGTTTTCGATTCCGAGGGCGCGCGACAGTACTGAGCCTGCTCGGCTTGGCACTCGGATGCCCTAAGTTAGGGTGTGTTCAGTTTCAGAGGAACTGAGCCTGAGCATCTCTAATAATAATATGTTCAATGGACAGAGCGGGTCTGGATAACCTACCATGCATTTTGTACCACTCCAACATGATTAGCTAGAAGTGATGCCACCATACATTATGTCCCCGATGAAGTACCCATCCTGCAAAGGGCATGATAAACAATCCCGCTCTGTGCAATGTCTCCATGTAACCATCATTATTACAATACATATTTGTAAATGCTACTAGATGCCTTTATATATCAGATCAACTAGTGGTTTTGCTTCACTGAACCTTTCATCATTGTTTAACTCCCAGGAACGACAGGACTGACTTAGAAACCCATTAGGTAACAAACTATATTGTTCTCCCTCCTTGCTGAATAATTTACAGAATAGTTAATGACAAAAGCGCAATGGCATTTATGGCAGATGAAGTTGGTAACTTTTTACAACAACAGAGGTGTGGATGTTTTTAGGGTAACAGCTCATATTAAATGCATTTATGCCGGCAGCCTTGGTTTCTAACAATTTTCTGCAAAACACATAAATATCTATCAGACATAGGTTGGTCGCGGGAACTGTAGAGAGCTTAGTAATCTATATGTACTTTACACTTTCAAAAAGACTCTTATTCATGTATTCATTGACATGTTGGTGGACATTCAGATATAACTGATCATTTACTATACAAAGCTGCAAACGCCATTGAAATGTACTATAAAAGGTAGATATATGGATAAAAACACCTACTCAATAAATTTTACAGACCGACCTCCTTCTTCCCTGAGCCCCGGGGGCTTCTTCGTTTCTGTAATAAAGAACAAGTAAATCAATTTCATTAACCCCTTTTTTGAGGTGTTTGAGTGGAAGGACCAATCCCAAGAGATTGCACTTGAGATTGGTCTTCCCCTCCCTCCCCAGCAACACACAGTCCCAGGGTGAGAAGAACTGAGGAGCCTCAGGAAAAACAGCTGCTGCCCCTGGGCCACTTGCTAGGGTTAGAAGTAAAATATATCTAGTACATAGTAATGCAGATTTAACAGCAAGAGAGGCAATAGAGAAGTTAATTCACACAACAGTCTCATAAAGTGGTCAGTTTGGAAGGAAATTGGAACATGGTATTTTGGTCCAAACGTGACACCATCTCTCCTGAAAAAGGGCATTTGGATGTATGAGGTTTGCATGGCATAAGTCAATATTTTCATACTTGTCAAATATATTTCATGATGCAAACATCCAGCCCAAAATATTGACGTCTTCCTGCCCGTCTGTGTATCGCAGTGAACTCCTTTTGTTTCTGCCTGCAGACTGCAGTGAACGTCCGGCAAAGAGTAATTTACATCTGATGTCCTCTTCCACATGGTTGATTAACAAGGCTCCATCTACAGATTGCTCATAATATGTGCTGCGGTGGGGGAGTACCGTAGGTCATGTATATGTCACCGGTAGCATGACGCAAGTGACTTGACCCTCTTCTGTATGTGGCCACTATGTCTGAATGCAGAGTCCCGATCACTGCTGATGGTTGCAGATGTTAAAAGCATGTGTGCGATAAGATCCGGAGAGATATTTTCATCTTGCAAGTAATAACCAGCTGCCTTGCTCTATCCCCTGTTACTGTGTATATTACTTAGAAGCATTGCAGGGAAATAGATTTTGACAGATCTGGATTGCTGCCAGTAACTTTAGTAATTCTTTTGTACATAGGAAGAGCATATAAAATAGATGTAATACAGCAGATAACGTGGGCACTGACGCTGGTGCTTGTGTGTCCCAAACTCATATTCCCTCCTTTGCTCTGTGATCTAAAATGAAGCCAGTTTATGAACTACACACCCATTGTTATGAGTATAAGCAGGCGTCACGTGGTGTCTTACGGAATGCAAGCTTTCCTACTGAATTTTTCATCAGCCTTTTCGTCTCTATGGCAAACACGCATTATGTACAGCAGAATAAACATTGTTACTATACTGTAGTATCTGCGGGAACAACAACAACAAAAAAATGTTTAAATAAATAAAACATCCACAGGTCTTTGTCAATTATTCCACATGTAGATTATTTATATCCTCTATGAAATCAAGTTTGTGGTTTCAGTCTTCTCTATGGCTCTATTTTTCCAGTGACTGCAAGCATTTACATTAATATCAATAAGCCACATACAATGATCTATAGATCCCAGGCCTGGTGGAACATTTCATAACATAGGCAGATAGCTATGTCAATTAACATTAGGCAGACAATTAAGGGTTTAAGGGAGTATATTTCCTAAACTGCGGGTTTGAAAAAGTGGAGATGTTGCCTATAGCAACCAGTCAGATTCTAGTCATTTATTTAGTACATTCTACAAAATGACAGCTAGAATCTGATTGGTTGCTATAGGCAACATCTCCACTTTTCAAACCTGCAGTTTAGTAAATATACCCGCAAGTGTTACAGGGCTGATCCTGATGGTTCCAAAAATGTGGGCTCAAGATGCACTGGCGGTGCTCTCCCACTGCTGTGCGTACCTTGCAAAGATTCCTGCTGCCATTTTGCCATATTCATTGTGCTTTACCTGCTCAAACCATTGGCTAACTCACATTTATTGGTTAACAACAGTAACATACAAGATTGAAGTTACTTTGAGGCTGACTTTGTGTAACCTGAGTGCATCCAAGTTGGCTGTCTCCCCTGTGCAAGCCACATACCCGATTGTCATTTTACTATATAGACTTGTACCACCTGCCCTTTATATATTACTGTGCCATGTATTCTTTGTATGTTTCAACTGTAAAGTGCTTTGAGTCCTAATTAAGAAATAGGTACTATATAAATACAATTTATTATTATTATTATTTTTATTATATTTTTATTATTATTATTTGTTGTAACCAGGAGTGATCTAATTGAAATCGATTAAAATATTTTTTGGAACACTTGAAACTCTGGTTCGTACTGTGACCGTCTATTTGAAGTTATCCGCCGACTGCCCGAACAAGCCCAGTTTAACGGTGTAATAACCTGAGGCCTGATTCATTAAAGATCCTAACTTAAGAAACTTCTTATTTCAGCCTCCTGGACAAAACCATGTTACAATGCAGGGGGTGCAAATTAGTTTTCTGTTTTGCACATAAGTTAAATGCTGATTGTTTTTTCATGTAGCACACAAATACTTGATAGCTTATTTGTACACTGAAATTTAAAGTTGATATTTGTGTGCTACATGAAAAAAACAGGCAGTATTTAACTTATGTGCAAAACAGAATACTAATTTACACCCCTTGCATTGTAACATGGTTTTGTCCAGGAGACTTAAATAAGAGGTTTCTTAAGTTAAGATCCTTAATGAATTAGGCCCCTGATCATCAAATAAATAGTTGCCCATGTGACCAAGTTGAATGCTGACTAAGATCATCTGGGGCCAGCATAAGATTGGCCGCACTCTCCTCAAGATAAAGTGTAAAACACATTTATCAATGCTTTATTTCAGTGTAAAAAGTGCCAGAAAAATGTATATAAATTATGTGCAAATAAAGTTATTATTTGGGATATAAAGCAAAATTACACATTATCCTAATTTTACATCCCTTGGTTAGTTTTTCTATTTTGCTACATTTGAATACCAGCCATTGAATGTGTAATACATTTTATATGTTAAGGTTAATGCAGCAAAAGCACATGCCGAAATATACAGTGCGAAGAATGGACCTTGTAATAATTCACCACCCAAAAATTACAAAAGATAAGAAGAATTAAACTGCTGCATATTCTGTGTTTTAATACAGCTTTCAATGGAAGAACAGCAGTAAAGGAAATCCAACAATTGGCAGGAAATTCTAGATCAGAATTTTATAATGTCCTGTCAGTTATTCCTTCTACAGCCCTGACTCAGATATGAGACTTTTTAATATCCGCCTGGCAGAAACCCCAACATGGAAGTTAAATGTGTAATTTAAGATGATAGAAAAGACAGAAAATAATGTATTGCTAAGGAAAAAACCCTTTTGTGGCAGAAAAATGAGCACATTCTATTGAATAATCTGCTAATGCCTGTTCTGTCACAGTACCCACGAAAGACGTTTTGCAGTCAATTGGAGGAAAGGGAGCATTATCTGGACAAGTACCACTATTACTACACAGTTGTAATGCAATGCAGTATATCTGTTACATATATATATATATATATATATATATATATATATATATATATATATATATATATGCCTGTTATGTTCTACTATTTGCCAGCAGAAATTAGATATTTATAGACACTTATTTGCCTAAAAGCTCCACCACTATTTATGCAAATTAGTCTGCATTAGTATAATGAATAGTGAGTATTGTACTACCTGGTAACTAGTGGAGGTAAGCAAATGCAAATCAGCACAGTGATACATTTTAAAACATACAGTCAGCCAGACAGCAAGAGTCCTCCAACAAAGTATCATAGATAATTTACACACATGTATGTTTCCTGCAAATCAAAGGTGCACAGTACTGCACATACATACAGTGTATATGAGAGCTCATTGTCTGCTGTGTAAATGTCTAAGGTAAATATATATGTCATCCATACATCTAATCACATTAAGGGCTAGATTTACTAAGCTGCGGGTTTGAAAAAGTGGGGATGTTGACTATAGCAACGAATCAGATTCTAGCTTTTATTTATTTAGTACCTTCTACAAAATGATAGCTAGAATGTGATTGGTTGCTATAGGCAACATCCCCACTTTTTCAAACCCGCAGCTTAGTAAATCTAGCCCTAAATCTTTGATTTTACAATATTAAGTAAGGGTTTGTCTAATAGACTGTAGGGGTATATTTGCTAAACTGTGGGTTTGAAAAAGTGGAGATGTTGCCTATAGCAACCAATCAGATTCTATTTATCATTTATTTAGTACATTCTACAAAATGACAGCTAGAATCTGATTGGTTGCTATAGGCAACATCTCCACTTTTTCAAACCTGCAGTTTAGTAAATATACCCCTAGAGGGTAGATTTACTAAAAAATACACTTTGCCAGCAATTGTCAAGCCCACACACAGAATTTTCTATGTGTGACGTTGAGTGGGGTTTAGTATCCCTAAATTACTTGCAGTTTAGGGCAAATCACTTGGCAAAGCCTGACGTAAAACATCAAATATTACTCTACAGTATCTAAGGTAAAAAAAATAAAGTCTTTCTCTCTCTCTCTCTCTCTATATATATATATATATATATTTATTTATATTTTTTTTAAAAACCTCCCTCCTCCCCTTCTGTAACAGCCTGTGCTACTCAGCATCCAGTAAAATATCGTGGCCGTTCTTGTTTCCAAGCTCAAACAAATCCCTACAGGTTATTATTATAATTGCGACTCATTTAATCTCCAATCATACCCTCAACTGTGGTTACCTGCTTGCATATATGACAAATGGTTAATTAAGCCATGTGGTTTGTTACCTCCCCCACACCCTTCCGGTTTATTTTCTCCCCTGTTCCTGACAATACTTGTCACCTATTACTGTAGTTTTTGTATTTGTCATTTTCATATAACCTTCTATAAACAGACAACTAAAGGGTTCATTTTAGTTTTGGAGAATAGTTATCCTTTAAGCAATCCCTATTGTTGCACACCCTCCGAAACTTAAAGGAGAAAGATGTTGTAATGTGGGTTTACATACTGTGATCAGACCAAGATATTACAGGTATATGTACTTTGTTCCCAGTCTGATTTTATCTAGCTCACTTACTCATGCTATTCCACAACTTACTCTTAACTTTCTTGCAGTCTCTTGCTGAGTCTTACAATAACCTTCTGGGGTAAAACATTAGTCACCCAGTTTGAGAGTCCTCTATGCTAGAATGTCACCGTTAAAATGCTACCTCTGTAGTTATTATAAAACAATGCATTTGATTCAAAGTGTCCAATTTTCTGACAAACTTTTAAAGCATTTACATTTGTTTATGTATTTGGCTATTACCAGAATCTAGCCTTAACAAGCAGTGGATCATTCATATTTACATTGAGCTATTTTAATGTTGTTGTCAAAGTAAACACAAACTAATCTAGATCTGACATTCGGTTTTCTGGTTATATTGAAATAATATTCTTTTTTTTAGTTATGTGCTTTGGGTACATTGCAAGATTCTGATCTACCATGTTATTCTATTGTTATATTGTAACATTCTACTGATCTACCATGTGATTCTATTGTTATAGTGTAACATTCTACTGATCTACCATGTGATTCTATTGTTATAGTGTAACATTCTACTGATCTACTATGTGATTCTATTGTTATATTGTAACATTCCACTGATCTACCATGTTATTCTATTGTTATATTGTAACATTCTACTGATCTACCATGTTGTTCTATTGTTATATTATAACATTCCACTGATCTACCATGTTATTCTATTGTTACATTGTAACATTCCACTGATCTACCATGTTATTCTCTTGTTATAGTGTAACATTCTATTGATCTACCATGTAATTCTATTGTTATAGTGTAACATTCTACTGATCTACCATGTGATTCTATTGTTATAGTGTAACATTCTACTGATCTACCATGTGATTCTATTGTTATATTGTAGCATTCTACTGATCTACCATGTTATTCTCTTGTTATATTGTAACATTCTGCTGATCTACCATGTTATTCTATTGTTATATTGTAACATTCCACTGATCTACCATGTTATTCTATTGTAACATTCTACTGATCTACCATGTTGTTATATTGTAACATTCTACTGATCTACCATGTAATTCTATTGTTATAGTGTAACATTCTACTGATCTACCATGTGATTCTATTGTTATATTGTAGCATTCTACTGATCTACCATGTTATTCTCTTGTTATATTGTAACATTCTGCTGATCTACCATGTGATTCTATTGCTATATTGTAGCATTCTACTGATCTACCATGTTATTCTCTTGTTATATTGTAACATTCTGCTGATCTACCATGTTATTCTATTGTTATATTGTAACATTCCGCTGATCTACCATGTTATTCTATTGTTATACTGTAACATTCCATTGATCTACCATGTTATTCTATTGTTATAGTGTAACATTCTATTGATCTACCATGTGATTCTATTGTTATAGTGTAACATTCTACTGATCTACCATGGGATTCTATTGTTATAGTGTAACATTCTACTGATCTACCATGTGATTCTATTGTTATATTGTAGCATTCTACTGATCTACCATGTTATTCTCTTGTTATATTGTAACATTCTGCTGATCTACCATGTTGTTCTATTGTTATATTGTAACATTCTACTGATCTACCATGTTATTCTATTGTTATAGTGTAACATTCTACTGATCTACCATGTGATTCTATTGTTATATTGTAGCATTCTACTGATCTACCATGTTATTCTCTTGTTATATTGTAACATTCTGCTGATCTACCATGTAATTCTATTGTTATATTGTAACATTCCACTGATCTACCATGTTATTCTATTGTTATATTGTAACATTCTACTGATCTACCATGTTGTTCTATTGTTATATTATAACATTCCACTGATCTACTATGTCATTCTCTTGTTATATTGTAACATTCCACTGATCTACCATGTTATTCTATTGTTATATTGTAACATTCCACTGATCTACCATGTTATTCTCTTGTTATATGGTAACATTCTACTGATCTACCATGTTATTCTCTTGTTATAGTGTAACATTCTATTGATCTACCATGTTATTCTCTTGTTATAGTGTAACATTCTATTGATCTACCCTATAATCCTCTTGTCATATTGTAAGATTCCATTGATTTACCGTATTATTCTCTTGTCATATTGTAACATTCCACTGATTTACCATCTTATTCTCTTGATATATTTCAACATTCTACTGATCTATCATGTTATTAACTTGTTATATTTTGACATTCTACTGATCTGCTATGTTTTTTCTTGCAATATGCAAAGTCTGATTATCCAATAGGCTGAATAGGCTGTCGCTGATTATTACATTTATGATTATAAATGTAAATTTTAGAAAAATTGGTTTACTTATATTTTTCCCTTGGAAAAACATGCAATAGTCTGTCCTTAATATCTACTGTACATAAATTAAATTTTTACAGTTGCTCCTCATTGCAAACACCAGTATTCGGAACTTAAACTAGCCCCCCATTTGGAGCAAGAGATATAGCAGAAGATCAGCGTACTTCTGTTTGACTTGAACATGGTTGCACGGGAACGCCCTTACTGTCTATTGTCTACGTGAATCCACCCAGTCCTTGAAGATATTTATGAACATGTCTTTTCTATCGTTGCGCACTGTGCTGCTCCTGCATTTGGGAGTTTCATAGTCTTGAGAGAGTTTTGCAGCCCTGCAGGCCTATCATGCAGAACCTGCAAACCGATATCATTCTATAGTGGCAAACACAACATCGACCTTAAACAAAACAAAGTAACATATTGCAAACATATATGTAAATTGTTCCCAGCTTTGATGTTTTTAAGACAATGTATTCTTTTGGGTGATAGCAATTTGCCGGTTCAATTATAGCAAAATGACCTCTTACACTGTTCCCTGCTGTTTCTCTTAATGGAATATAGTTGTGAGACACAGCAGGTTTTTCCTTTTGTTTTAGAAGCATTTGTGTTAAGATAAAAATATAACATACTAACCCGAATATAATAAACTACAAAAAGATAATACTTAATAGATTGAAAATTAAATTTAGCAGGATGTTTTACATACTGTAAATAAATGGATTGCATAATTATTATCTGTCCACTTCTCATTAACTTTTAATCTTTAACAAATCCAATTTAAGTAGAGGATGCTGTATTTCCAATAAGCTAGAAATGTTGGCTGACATATTAAAGTATACGCACTATTCACACGGGGAAAGGGGGGTAGACAGCTATTTTATAGGCTGTAACATATAACCATGAGAATGCAACTCATCAATCACTAGGGAATAGTGACATCAATGAAGAACAAATTCATCAAATGTCACAGTGATGCATGGGAGGGCTGACAATTAATGGTCTGTGAGAGGTAGGGGGGGGAGATTATTCACATTTAAAGCCATATGCAATTTACTGCTCCACCAGAGTGGCCACTAGCGTGATGACACCTACTCCTGTAATTCCCAGCTCCACCAGAGTGGCCGCTAGCGTGACAACACCTGTTCCTGTAATTCCCAGCTCCACCAGAGTGGCCGCTAGCAAGAAGAGACCTGTTTCTGTAATTCCCAGCTCCACCAGAGTGGCCGCTAGCGTGACAACACCTGCTCCTGTAATTCCAAGCTCCGCCAGAGTGGCCGCTAGCGTGACAACACCTGCTCCTGTAATTCCCAGCTCCAACAGAGTAGCCGCTAGCATGATGACACCTGCTCCTGTAATTCCCAGCTCCACCAGAGTGGCCGCTAGCATGAAGAGACCTGTTCCTGTAATTCCCAGCTCCAACAGAGTGGCCGCTAGCGTGATGACACCTGCTCCTGTAATTCCCAGCTCCACCAGAGTGGCCGCTAGCGTGATGACACCTGCTCCTGTAATTCCCAGCTCCACCAGAGTGGCCGCTAGCATGAAGAGACCTGTTTCTGTAATTCCCAGCTCCACCAGAGTGGCCGGTAGTTGGAATAGTCTTTGACCTGTTCTGAACTTAATTAAGAACACTTTAGAGTGGTTTGGATTATTTAAACTCATCCGTGGCTCCCCTCTGGTCCAAGCCATTGTTAGTTATAAACTGGAGCTCTTGTCTGGCAAATTGTGTAAGGATTATTGCCAGCTGACCTTAGTTTTATAGATAATGCTTTTATTGTGCAGACATGCTCACATGTTCATTCAGTAAGCATCCCAGTGCAAAGATGTGTCAGTAAGTGGCAGAGCCGTACCTTAAATTCTAGCGCCTGGGGCGAGAAAGACAAATGCCGCCCCCCAGCCCTCAATTTTAACCAAATGAACCTAAAATATTCCTAAATTGCGCCCTCCCTTCAGCGTTGTGCCTTGGGCGGTCGCCCCTATCGCACAGCCCTAGTTACGGCAATGGTAAGAGGTCATACACACTGCAGAATTGGATAGACATCATTCCATTGTTGAACGAGATTTTTAGTTCAGTTTAAAAATCTTGTTCAACGATACGATGGGCTTTGGAACAATAATCATTCCTCGTTGCAGGGTACACGCTACTGTGATATCAGGGCAACCAGTCATTTATCGTCTGATTGGCCCGATAATTGTCTGAAAATACTGTAGTGTATATCCAGTCCAAGGCACATAATAAGTAACTCAGAGATCACAGGTAGCAGCAGATAAATAAAGATCACAGATAGCAAGAACCAGGAGTACAGGATGTCAGATAAATCAGGAATACAATGAAACAAAAGTCTGGGTTATCAGATAAATCAAGAGCATAGTATGATAGGAGTGCAGATGTCAGGTAAATCAGCAGTACAATAAGAAATAAATACTGGATGCTCGGAAGTCTTAGGAATACATGAAAATCAGATGGAAAGATATCATATACTGGGTGCCAGGATATCAAACGTATCAGGATTACACAAAGACCAGGTGTACAGGATATCAGATGTATTAGGAATACAGGTAAACCAGGCGTACAGGAAACCAGAGCTCCAGTATATAGTTAGCAAGTTACTTCATTGACCTGCCCAGAGCGGAGCTATAGGTGAGCCTAAATAATCCAACTCCCAAAAATTCCAATTACTAGCCAATGAAATATATAGCACAAATTTTTTTAAAGAACTGTAATCAGACACAATAAAGCCCCATATGTACAGTATTTAACGAAGAGCCTATCTAGTGACCTTTATACCATACAGAGCAAACCCTTTTTACCTCTATGCAATGTAGAGAGCATTCTAGTGAGAGCTACACAATACAGAGAGCATTCTAGTGACCTCTATGCAACATAGAGAGCATTCTAGTGAGACATATGCAATATAGTGAGCATTATAGTGACCTTTATACAATAAAAATAGATATCTAGAGTCTGATGTATAACACAGAAAGTATCTAGTGACATCTTTACAATGCAAGGTTCAGCCTTGTTACAAATTTACAATACATAGACCAGACCACAATTCTCTAATGGCCTTACAATACACATACTCCCCCAATCTCTGGTATGTTTACAATGCTAACACCTCACACCCAAAATGGTAACACCTCACATACAAAATGGTGGGGACACAATGCAGATCCTAGGTTTTTGCGATAACACCCAGTAGATGGCTCCAGGCACTCTGGTGCAGGGGCAGACCTAGACTTTATTTTTAGGGGGGTTGGTGATTTAGCATAATCACACCACCTCCTTCATTCTGATTAGCTGGCACGGTTGGCCACACCCCCTCATGCAATTGGCCTCACCCTCTCCCGTTTTGATCAGCGGCGTCTTGGAGCAATTTAAAGTTAGATTTCTGCTGCTAGGGGGGAGGGGTGATTGCCCCGATCGCCACCCCGCTGCTCTGGTGGATAGCATAGATCATTTACCAATCTTTGTGTCGGGACCTCCCAAATCTCTGAATGACGAATGACCAGGGGGTAAATGTATCAAGCTGAGTTTTCCTGTGCGTTTAAAAAGTGGACATGTTGCCTATAGCAACCAATCAGATTCTAGCTATCATTTTGTAGAATGTACTAAATAAATGATAGCTATAATCTGATTGGTTTTTCAAACCCGCCGGAAAACTCTCAACTTGATACATTTACCCCCAGTGCAATCCACGAATCAGAGTGCTGTGAGCCATCTAGTTTCTACAACAGATACCATTGTATGCAGCAGGTGGCTTCCAGCACTATGGTTATTCACCATTCAGTACGTTCGAGGGTGCCATTTAGCTGTTCTTATTTTGCAGTATATATGCTATCTAAAGAAAAGAAGAACTGGATCCAATACATGGAATCCTACATCCTCATAGGATCGTCCAGTCATGATCACGCTGGCAGAGGATTATGGCTTTAAAGATGTAACAGTTTTAGATTGTAGAGACGTTTCTGCATTCTGACTTACTGCCTTTGCCTGAACAGTAGGATATCTTACCCTGTTAGTGTAACTCAAGAACAAGACTTTTATACCTCTCTGTAGGCTGCATATGGTGCGATGGTCACGTACGGCGGTTGCATGTAGCCTTCCATAGCATTAAGATTGCTCGGAATACATTTGCTCTGATTACATCCGCTCATAGAGAGAACACAGGGACAGAGGGATGTTGTAACAGCAGGGTTCTCAATCCAAGGGACTTCAAACAGGATCCATCCTAACAATTACAGTGCTGTCTCAGCATTCACGCTCTTAATGTGAATTGGCTACATGGTAATTAGGACAACTTACTGCAGTAACTAGAGAATATGGCAATATACAGCTTTGTAATTCATATTTATTCGACCATATTAAAATGAAATGCTGAGTACAATTGCCAACAATTTATTGCAAAAGCAAAAGAGTAACACTTTTCTATATCATTCATTTTGTGTTTATGTTTTAGGATAAGATAATTCGATGTAATTACAAATCTTATAAAGTGGGTGGGGTGTTTTGAGAATGCAAACTGTTTCTTTATTTAGCTGTTTTGGGCGGCAATACATCCACCCAGAATGAGTTGCAATGCAATGTTTGAACACAATACATGCACACCACAAGAACGTGAGCTATTGATAACTCTGAGTAATGATTGGTCAATACTCACTAAACTTTCTCCAATCACTGAACGCTGAATGCCATTTGTTGCACTTGTGGCCAATCCAGCTAAAGTGCAGTGAGCATAGATAGTGTCCTCACAGTGTTAAATAGATCACTATTTTTAGGTGGGCATAAGCTGCACTCACGCACTAGTGCAGTGGATTCCAAACTTGCTCAGTTCAAGGCACCCTTAGGGTCTCCAAAATTTTTTCAAGGCACCCTTAAGCCAAAATAATTACCAAATAGTCCCCCACCTTGCTTACCACTGGTCCTGGCTGAGGCACCCCTGTGAGATCTCCAAGACACCCCAGGGAGCCAAGGCGCACAGTTTGGGAACCACTGCCATAGTGTATACAATACAGCGCAGCATACCACGCGAGAACGTACAGACCACAAATCTCTGGTGGATTTATTATACATGTATGTAATACATACCCTTACACTGTAACAGTGCAGGAAAGATAAGCGATAGGGGAAAAAATTTGGGCTATTAATCCATTTGATGCACTGTATATATCAAAGCAAGTATCGAGCAAGGACTTTATTGCTGGATGGGCCTTGTTTTAGTTCAGAGCAGCGCGGGTTGTATACCAGTTTGCGTAGCGTATCTTGAGTGACATCGCTCTGAGCATGCCCAGAAGGTGGCAGCATGACAATGCGGCTATGTAGACTTGTCCGATTCTGGAACTTACGAACTCATGCACCTGGAGAGGAGGGAAGGGTTGTTCTACCATGGGCCAAGTACCGTAAAGAATGCTCACGCAAATGTGGCTCATTCAGACCTGCAGAATCACGTATATATACTAGGAGGCATTTCTTTTGCACCTGCTGTAGATCCGGTGTCAGTACTCGCTGATGATGGCAACTTATAGTAAACCATGCACATATGCTGCTAATGTGGATGACGGATGAGTCTGCATATGGCAAGGCTCTGCATATGGGCAGAAATACGCAATTTTCCATGCTTTTCTTCTGAATAATCTCCTCTCATTCTGGGTCCAACTCTACATCAGCCTCTGCAAATATTGCCAACTGTGTCTGGCTTAAATTTAATTGGATGTTAATTATCCGCTTTTTCCATTAAATAAATCATCATATTTTCATTCTAATTTGTAATGTGTAATACAAGGGAGCTAAAAGCTTATTATAGTCTCTTCATATGTGTGGACAACACTTAGTTTAGTTATAGTTGTCCCTGCTGTCATGGATTCACTCCTCTACGCGGTGCATGTTTTCACACTGGTTGCAAATCACTGAATTCTAAGAATCTCAGACTTTGCTTAATTGCTTCTCTCCTCCATCACTATGATAACAACTTTATCTTTTATATTTTCAGTTGCTAGAACTCTATAAAACTACTCTCAGCTCTTTTTTATAAGGCAACTTGTTTTTCAGGTTTAATGGCTTACAGTGTAACAACGAATATTTAAAAATCCTATTTTTATATAATAGCCTTCATTTAATTTACATAATTCAATACAGGCATTTACAAGCAATGCTCTACGTTGTGGCTTTGTGGTCGCCTGAGGCACCACGCAGTGCCCCTGGGCTGTAGTGACATTTTCTGGTGTCTCAACATTTCCGAGAGGGAATCTCATGAATCCATGTAAAGGATCACTCCGAGTTAAACGTTAAATTTTAACTGAGCTGCTCCTTCCTCTTGGTGGAGCCCCTGGTACAACGCCTTGAAACAGTTTGTTTTCCCGCTGCTCCAGCATTGCTGTAGTACATGGTACGGGGTGTAGTATGGGTGTGTGAGCTGGCAGACTAATAGGAAGCCGCGAGCAGAGAGCTTGCAGCTTCCTTTTGGTCCTTGGGGTCACATCCCCGTCTAGCAGACATATTCGACTGATTAACAGTGTTAATAAACCAGTGAGATATATATCTGCAATTAGGTATTATTGGAAAAATGATAAATGCTTTGGTGCCAGTCATTTTAGTCTGTTTTTAATTATTTTCTTAGACTTTTGAGGGGCTGGGTTGACTACTGGTGCCCAGATTACCTGATACAAAGGTAAAGCCTGGGTCAGTATTGAGACCAAGCAAAATTTGGAACTGTTCTTCTTGTAGCCCAGCCAGAGGTCACACAACAAATTCATGCTGCTCCTTGGCCTGCCGACCAACCCCTACTCCTAATATTAATAGGATTGCCTTAAATGGAATTTCCACATTGGCCCTTATGTACCACGGTGGCTTAGTGGTTAGCACTTCTGCCTCACAGCACTGGGGTCATGAGTTCAATTCCTGACCATGGCTTTATCTGTATCGCGTTTATATGTTCTCCCCGTGTTTGCGCGTGAGTTTCCTCCAGGTGCTCCGGTTTCCTCCCAAACTCCAAAAACATACTAGTAGGTTAATTGGCTTCTATCAAATTGACCTTAGTCTCTCTCTGTGTGTGTGTGTTAGGGAATTTAGACTGTAAGCTCTATTGGGGCAGGGACTGATGTGAGTGAGTTCTCTGTACAGCTCTGCAGAATTAGGGGGAAGCTATATGAATAAATGATGATGATGATGATGACCTGACACTTAGAATTAATAAGGCTGAAGCAAGTGCCATAATAGACACCTACAATACTGAGGAGACCGGTCCTCTGTAGGCCCCTATGATTAGAGGTATTAGCCCACCCATGACTGAACGCATGAACCCTTACAGGCTACAAAGGGTATACATGTAACAAATAAAACATCTACCACTGGCTTAAAGAGTAACCCTACACTATATTCACCATGTGCAACCTAAATTAGATTAATTTTATACATAGCTGCAATTTAATACTCACTACTGTTCTGTATTACAAAGATAAAGTAGGGCAGCAACTTGCTTTTTTTGGCATTAAATGGATTATATTCTGCTTAACTTTTTTTTTGCCTCCTTGGTTGAGAACACAACTACATTTTTCTGATACTGTTTTGAGAAATGCCTTGTGATGTTTCTAAAATTGGATTCTGTAAAGTTCAAGAGCTATAATGCAGGATCGGGTCTGAGGGCACTTTGTAGACTTCTCTAGGCCTTTCTGTGTAATGTTTAGCTAAATCACATTTCTAGAATGAAGAGAACTCTTTATCAGATATTGTGTTTAACCCCAGGTTGCTGTACACAGAAGAGATCCGCTGACACAGACGGAAACGTTAAACAATGTCACTGCTGCAAAGGTTGTCTATTGAATTATGTTATTAGAGGACACCGCTACAAACATGGAAATGTGGCTGTTTCTATGAGTGTAAAAAGGCAGCTTCTGGTAAAATAGCTCATCTATGGGCAGCCCGGTGGCACAGGAGTTAGCATTGTTGTCTCACAGAACTTGGGTCATGGGTTCGATTCTAATCAGGGCACGATCAGTGTGCAGTTTGCATATTCTCCCCATGTTTTTCGTGATGGAAGGTGCAGTTCCGCAAAAACACATCAAAGTTCCCCATCTCAGGGGCGCAAATTAAGATAGAGGTCAAGAACTTTCAATCCTTTTACAAGATTAGAGGTACAAATGTTCATGGAGGCATTTTCTAAGTATGAGATGCTCTTCAAGTTATTAGTACAAAGAAAAAAAGGGGGTGTTGTTCACAGCGGCCAATCAGGTGTTAAAGATATTTTTTAAATGGCAATAAAGAGATGACAGCTAAAATCTGATTGGCTGCTTAAAGCAGCATCACCCTCTTTTCCTTCCCTCATTTTCTTAAATGCCCCCATATGTGTTCTCCTAATCTTTAGGAGCCAGTAAGCAAATCTTTTATGAATATTAGCAATAATATTGAAGGCTGTGCTCAGAACTATGGGTGCCTGAAGGTACAATTTTATGTGTCCATTCTCTCCATTCCTGTAAGAACAAAATCTACTTACACCCCCCAGCTGTGATATTATATGGAAAGGTACAAACTGTGGCTTGAAATTGAAATTGAAATGATTACAGTACAACTAATACTACTAGCAGTTTTATCATTTAAACCAAGCATAAAGGAGCTTAAAAAAGTATGCAAAATAAATTATTCCAACAAAAGATTAGTTTACATGACTACTATACGGGCTAATTTCAGTAAGAAATAACTCTCACATGTAGCCAAGCCAAGGGTGTGTCTGGATGCATAGCTAGTAATCATCATCATCACCATTTATTTGTATAACGCCAATAATTCCGCAACGCTGTACAGAGAACTCACTCACATCAGTCCCTGCCCCATTGGAGCTTACAGTCTAAATTCCTTAACATACACACACACACACACAGACTAGGGTCAATTTTGTCAGAGCCAATCAACCTACCAGTATGTTTTTTTGGGAGTGTGGGAGGAAACCCACACAAGCACAGGTTGGGAATTGAACTCATGACCCCAGTGCTGAAAGGCAGAAGTGCTAAGCACTTAGCCACCGTGCTGTCCTATTAATGGGTCTATCTATCACCCTTTAAGATTTCCAACACTTTCCTGCTGCGTATAACTGACTATAATGTGCTATAGTATACTATAGATTATGTCATAGTTCATATTATAATGTGTTATTATAGAATAGCACATTTTAATGAATTATAGGTGGCAGGGAAGCACAGAGACGCCACAGCCTATTACCACCAAATTCTTATGAGCTTCAAATGTTCACAGATTGATTTGCTCAGCTTTGAAGAGCGTATGAAACCTCAAAGTCTGGCAGGAATTAGGGGTATGCCTCCTCTGTAGGTGTAGGGGCTGATGCAGAGGTGGCCGTAATTGCGCCCCAAATTACAGGCGCAAATTGCGTTCACTACAAAAGTAATATGCAAAGCTGCAGCTACTGCAAGACACAAGAAGGCCTGCACCAGTAACACATATATGCACGGCATATGTCACATACACTTTTGCCCATGTTTATAACTATTTGTTTTGCTTGCAAAATACCTATTGGCTATTAGGCATCAATAAAACTTCTCTAATTTACGAGAAACAACTCCCTGTCTCATGTACATGAAAAACAACAAAAAAGTATATTTGCTTAAACATGTACATAAAAGCATAATACGTGCTTGTGCTATGAAGAAAGCTCCAGTCAGCATCAGTGGAGCATTCACAATCAGTCAATCACAAACGTTTCGTTATTGCAGGCGGCCATCATCATCATCATCCACTATTAGCACCAACTCGCAAATAATACGGCGTGGACAGACAGAGATACATTGGTGACCCGATCTGAATTTGCTTGCATTTTCGTGAACACGTCCTTACTTGTACACAGTCTATGTTAGAATGCCCCTTCCCTGTGCCATCCCGCCTTTCCAGGTGCAAGTAGGCATAAGTGTCAGAATCACTCATAAGATCATGTGTCTGCTGCCACTTCTCTGGGCATGCATAGAGCGTTTCTATGCACGCTACACAATCTAGCTTAGTGCTCACTCTGCATCAGCCCGTAGAGCGCACCATTGACATCATAGGAGTCATCTACCTAAACATTATGGAAATTGTGATTATGTGCATTGGGGGCAGCACATTGTCCTAGTGGTTAGCACTTCTGCCTCACAGCACTGGGGTCATGAGTTCGATTCCCAACCATGGCCTTATCTGTGTGGAGTTTGTATGTTCTCTCTGTGTTTGTGTGGGTTTCCTCCAGGTGCTCGGGTTTCCTCCCACACTCCAAAAACAAACTGGTAGGTTAATTGGCTGCTACCAAAATTGACCCTAGTCTCTCTCTCTCTGTCTCTCTGTCTGTCTGTCTGTGTGTGTCTATATTAGGGAATTTAGACTGTAAGCTCCAATGGGGCAGGGACTGATGTGAGTGAGTTCTCTGTACAGTGCTACGGAATTAGTGGCGCTATATAAATAAATGATGATGATGATGATGATGATGATGATGATGATGATGATGATTGTTGCTGCCATTTGTTTCTGCAAAGTTAGCAAAACAATGCCACTTCCTCTGTGACAGACACATATATGTTCAAGTTTAAATCTAACACATGTTGGACACAGAATGGTGCATTCTGAATGTGTTACATGTATACAGTGGAAATTTAGAAGTATGAAAAATGTAATGGCAATGTAAGTGGATGGAATGTGATAGTGTTACAGTGAAGGCATTAGGAGAAGTGGCGGTATAACATACCACCGTATACACCCCCAATTCTACCACTGCATATATAAGAATTGCAGTACTACATGAATAAATGAATACACAATTTGTGTTCCTGTGAAATCCCGTGGCTGTAACAGAAGCGAAAAGCTGCAATTAAAAACAAATATATGTGACATGATGGGAGTATTTGTAAATGTACTCCTAATTCAGTGCATACCAGGACTTATGTTTACTAATAACCCATAAAGACATCTTTCTAATTGGATTGCGTTAGAGCTAAGTAGACCTGTAAACACGGGCTTAACCTGATTTTGCCTGGCAGCATTCATGCCTCTTGATAGTAAAATATAGTGTTTCAGTAAATGGTCAACTTTAGAATCAATGTATTTGTTGCCTCATTTAAACTTTCAGAAAGTTTCACAGCTGCTTATGTCAAGTGTGTTATTACAAGACAAAGGGTCGTGAAATGCATAGCAACACAGAAATCCACTTTATCTCGTAGGGGGAATTATGCAAGCTATGTTACCAAGATAATGAAATAGAACATAGAGGAAAATTAATTGAACAGCTACAGTCCACCCGCAGCAGTGTGGAAAGGAATGACCCGCTGGATAGGGCAGAGAGAGCTAGAGTGACAATACACACACTTCTCAGACATAGGAACAAGGTCGTAACTATGGCTGTATCAGTCCAGGCATCTGCTCTGGTGCCTGGCAGAAGAGGGGGCACTGGACCATGAGAGAAACACATGCAACAGAACTTAGCCTACCTCTGTATACCATTCACCCTGCCTGCACATTGGTTTAAATACACAGGATTTTCAGCTGCTGATGGAAAAAAGCAATATATATAAATATAATGTGACAGCAGCACTGGGCAAGTGGTGAATGGCAGAACTATATGTCCCAGCCTTTCTGGCTTGTATGCTCTAAGACACCAGAGAGATTGTTTTGTATGGAATAAAGCTTCCCAAAGAGTGTTTTCAGCTTCAGGAAAAGCTGGTAGGGATCCCTAGAGTTAGGTATGGAGAGAGAATGGGATGTTGCCCTGCTCTCCCGGGAGTCCGGGAGTGTAGGCAACTATGATGTTTCCACCTAGTTGCACTTCTGGTTTGCTAATACAGCCCCTGAGAGTAGAGTGGAGGGTCATCCTGCACCGTGATGTACACATGGCCGATCTATTGCAAAAGTGAAATACGACGGTGCTGCACATCTAGTGCTAGTTTCTTAATTTGTAGATAAAAGATAAGTTCTCCTCTTACTCACACTTCCCAGTGTTTGTCTCTCTGATAGCGGAGAGGACCAAGGCCCTAAAGGCTCATCATTGGGGAGCAACATAATCTAATATATATATAATCTAACATATACTGTGTGTGTGCGCATATAGCCATATAGCATATATATATATATATATATATATATATATATACAAACATGGAAATTGTTGTATAAGTTGAAAAAGGTCACGCATGACGACTGACTGGTGATGCAATTATTTGCACAAAACAATTAGCCATTTCTTATACAGTGAGACAATTGTAGCTAATACTTTTCCTTTTAATGATCTTTTTGCCTGACCTGCATAACATCCGCATGTGGAAAGAATAATTGTGCAGTATATTTGTCACTCATGCGACAACCAGCTAGAAGTGAATAGTACTTGCTGTTAGCTGATGTATCATACAGGAGGCACTGGTGCATGCTACAGGCACTCTGAGAAAATAGGAGCCTGGAGCAAATGGAAATTGCAAGCGGCATTACTCAAACTCAAACCAAAGTGAACTGAGGAGCTGAGTGAACATAAAGAGATGATTTTCTTTCTTCAGTCGAAGTCATTGTCAAAATGAAATACTTATCAGCAACCTTACCATGCAAGTTTATATCCATCAAATGGGATTTTCCAGTTTCAGCCCCATGTAAATATATTGTATATTTAATGTTCTATATTTCAGTACATTATATAACTGTTGTTATTTTTATTACATTTATGCATATAGCACCGACATGTTTCATAGCATTGTATTGAGTATTGATAGGGACGTGACATACAGAGTAACAGACTGAAACTTTAAATATTGTGATTCCTGTCCCTGAGAGAGGATATAATCTATAGGAAATGGCCAGAAGAGGGCTGGCAAATTGTAGCCCAGGTGGCAAGACACGACTCGGCAACCTATTAGAAACATTTTAAGCTAAAAAAAAAAATGCTTGTTGCCCAGTAAACCAGCAGCAGGTAGTATACTATGGAACCGGCCCGGGGTGCAGATGCCTTTGTGCCTGCTAGCCCAGCCCCTGGACAGCAATAACATGTGGGCTATGTGGAACCAGGCTGGGGCTACCATTAGGCAAACCTAGGCGAGTACCTAAGGCTCCAATGTGTAGGGAGCGGCTAAACATTGACATATGTTATGAGCGTCTAGTTGCTGTCCAATAACGATTGTCCACTTCCAGTGATGTGGTTCCAAAGCACAATTCGATTTATTAGCAAAAAGTAGCAGAGTAACAAGTGAGAATAAAATAAGTACAGCCGCTACTTATCGCAGGCGCTCTGGATCCAGTGTACGGTCATCCAGGTCTGAAGGCTGTGGTCAAGTAGACTAACTACTGGGTCCAGAGCTCCTGCTTATATACAGTCAGCGAATACAGTAAAACAATACAGATGATGTGGCTTGCTTCTATAAGTTCAGGCTTCAGGAGGGTCCAGTGTAATGCAGGTCATTGGCCAGTTCAAATGAAAATATCCAAAGGTGGGGGTCAGCCCTCCAGGAGATGCACTCTGATTTTCCTGCCAAGAATCCAGTTTAAACTAGTCTATTTACATTGCACAGACAATATCATTCATATAATTTATTCCATAGTTGCCTACTCTCCCGGAATGTTTGAGAGACTCACGAATTTTTGGGAGTTCTCCCGGACTCCCGAGAGAGCAGGCAAAAATCCCGGATCCAGCTGTCGCCGTTGTTGAATTTGGTGGGAGGGGAGGCTAAACGAGTCACCCCCCTGCTGCGATTGGCTAAAATTGCCTAAGATTGACAGGGGCGGAGCCTAACGGTGCACCACGTGTAGCCACACCCCCCTCGACGGACCCCCTCCCGGACAGCTGCCTTCAAAAGTAAGCAAGTATGATTTATTCCCTACAATCTATAACTACCATACACAATGTGCGTTCTGTTTGGCGATTGAACCGGGCGTCTGTGAATATATTGGGGATTAGAATGATACCAGACATGATATGTTTCCTGTAACCTAAACCTTAGATTTCACTAACATCTATATAACCTTATAATATGAACCATAAACTCTGCTACATTTATGCACAAATATCTATGTGTTGCAACTACATTTAAAATGAGCTAATAACAAATGTACATGTTTCTGTGAATGTATGTAAAACTATTTGCCACGTGTTGCGGCTGAATACTCTCCTGCACGCCGTAGCGTGGTATACGCATAATTTCGGACAAAGACAATCAAGTTGTTAGAGATTAATTGAAATGACTATGTCCAATTATCTGACTTCGACACATAATATCACTCATTTAGTGTCTTTATTGTCCCAGCGGCGCCCCCAACGTGAGCGCTGGCCACGAACATGAAGGGGTAACAAGAGGCAGCTTCTTACCAGGGGCCTCCGGCTATTGCTATCGCCAGCTCAGGGTAACAGATGCTGTACACAATAACTATATAAAATATATAAATAAAGAACTTTGTTTTCAATTTTTATTTTTTTTTTATTATATTTTTAAATCGATTTATATTTTTTAATGAAAGTGGAAGTCCAGGCTTCCAGTTCCACTGGGCGTGAGTGAGCGCGGAGGCTCCCCCACTGGCCGCTCCCAGACAGTATATATTATTGTTAAATTGGGTGAAAAAATACTTGTTTTATCTCTGCCTTAAACGGCGATAAAAAAATCTTCTGTATCACCAGGTCTGATAAATAGACCCCTGAATCCCCAAATAATTATTTCCCCGCCCATTTTTCACCCTCTCCCCAATGTTAGTTCATTTTTTATTTCAACTTACCTAGCTGGTGAATCCAGCAACAATTAAATGGAGTGTCAATCTACTTCCAACCTGCTTGCCAGCGGTGCGCGATTACAGATTAAAGAGCTACTCTAGCGCTCAGCGTAAGCGGGAGGCAGGAGAGTTGCAGGACGGAGAACCCTTTTAAGATGGTTGCAGGGGCGCACGCAGAATTGTCAGGGGGGGTTCCCCCCCTGACCCCCCCCCCAAAAAAAAACACACGCGAGAGAGCTGCTGCGCAAGCGCCCGCGCATGCAATACAGCGCCACCACGCACACGCTTCTTTGACAGCGCCGCGGCTGCTGTATAGGACAGTGCCACTATGGTGGGCACTTAGTTAGCAGAGGGGGGGGGTTTATGGAGACCCAGAAACTCCCCCTGCGTGTGCCACTGGGTTGGGTGTTTGTCTCAAATTAAGGGATAGTGGGCCTGATTCATTAGGGATCTTAACTTAAGAAACTTCTTATTTCAGTCTCTTGGACAAAACCATGTTACAATGCAAGGGGTGCAAATTAGTATTCTGTTTTGCACATAAGATAAATACTGACTGTTTTTTCATGTAGCACACACATATCAACTTTAAATTTCAGTGTACAAATAAGCTATCAAGTATTTGTGTGCTACATGAAAAAACATTCAGTATGTAACTTATGCAAAACAGAATACTAATTTGCACCCCTTGCATTGTAACATGGTTTTGTCCAGGAGACTAAAATAAGAAGTTTCTTAAGTTAAGATCCTTAATGAATCAGGCCCACTATGCTTAAACCTCGGTCGCTTTACTGACTAATCTAATATCACCTTGTGCTTATACTTTGCTAACAAGTGTATTTAATGTATATTTATTTTTAAAGATATGTCCCTAGGGTGATTCAGAGGCAGGCTATAAAGCTGGCAATCCAATACCAATTTACAAAAATGCACACAAGACAAACCACAGTCATTCCTTCCAGATAATAATACAACTAGTGCTATAATAACACTTATTTCTATAGCTCTTTACAATCAGTAATTATACCTGAAGCAATCAGATATCTTTCACATTAATAAACAAGAGAACAGGAACAATATAGAAAATAGCAATCTTCTATAAGTGCCTGCATTAACGGATGTCAGCGTAAGACGCTTAGGAGAGATCAGTTGCCTCTGTATTTCACCAACATAAAATCCCCCAATTTGCTATTTATCTTTTGGAAGCATTTCATTTTTTTTATTTTTTTTCAGAAATCCACTATTTAATCTGCAAAATGCACCTGCTGCCAGCTGACGAGAATGATTCACTCATTTGCGAAAGCAGCTTGAAGGATCAAAACGGTGTAGAACCAAAGTACATTAATGACATTGATGTGTTTAATGGTTTAACTGCAAAACACTTACAAAGAAATTGCATATAAAGTTTGGAGAATAACTTATAGATATTTTACAGATGAAAACACCAAAAGGGAGACCAAACATTAGTCTAAATCTCAGCTGAGTGCCAGATATAACTCATATATCTGGGCAGCACGATGGCTCAGTGGTTAGCACTTCTGCCTTACAGCACTGGGGTCATGAGTTCAATTCCTGACCATGGCCTTAACTGTGTGGAGTTTGTATGTTCTCCCCGTGTTTGTGGGGGTTTCCTCCGGGTGCTCCGGTTTCCTCCCACACTCCAAAAAACATACTGGTAGGTTAATTGGCTGCTAACAAATTGACCCTAGCCTGTGTGTGTCTGTCTGTCTGTCTGTGTCTGTGTGTGTGTGTGTGTTAGGAAATTTAGACTGTAAGCCCCAGTGGGGCAGGGATTGATGTGAGTGAGTTCTCTGTACAGCGCTGCGGAATTAGTGGCGCTATATAAATAAATGATGATGATGATGATGATGATATTTTACCATTAAGCATTAAAATGTACAATGAGACTCTGTTACATGTTACCTACACTATGAAGGCAGCTATATTATGAGCTTAACCAGTGTTCATCAACCATATTACTGACAACAAGTGATTTTACTGAGACACAAGGCACAAATGTTCCAAACCCATAGTTGCCTACTCTCCTGGAATGTCTGGGAGTCTCCCGTATTTCTGGGAGTCCTCCCGGACTCCTGGGAGAGTAGGACAACTTCTCGGATCCCGGAAGCTTGGTAAGGTAAAATGAGGGGGTGGACTTAGTGACGCAGTTTCCGCATCATCGTGGCCCCGTCCCCTGCTGTTGTAGGTCAAAATGGCTATGACCGTTTAGGGGTGGGCCAATGACACGATTCTTCTAGCCCCGCCCCCACATGTCCACCTGCCCACCGGACCTCCCGGAAAGATAATGCCAAGAGTTGGCAAGTATGTCCATACCACTGAGGGCTCTATCCTGCCGTCACAACCAGTGGCTGAACTGGTGAGCTGTGGGCCCCGATGCAGAGAAGCAGGGAAAAGGAGAACCTGGGCCCACAGCTCACTAGTTCCCCATGTAGCTGGCCCCATTATCTTCATGGGCCCCGGAGCATTTCTTTTATTTTACCATAGTCAGTTTTTCATTATGATGTTATGCGATTTAATTAAAAGAATCTGGAATCTCCAGATAGGTGTAAAAATAGGATTGCCAAGCCTTGAAATATGAATTTGAATGGGCTAAAAGGGGTCTTCATCCGTCATATGGATTTCATTTATTGGCTTATAAATGCTCTCTGCAAGTTTTACGTACATTGTGTTGTTGCTGGCTTCCTGCTGCTATACTCAGCTATGTATTTATACCATCAGGCAGGGCTGTTTAGTTTCGCTGCCATTGAATACTACACAGTCCTGCTGAGCTCTCTGCATTGTAAATAATTGTATCGGGAGAAAAGCTTTGTCTCGTATGCCAGTACCATGAAAATAAACAACTCTGATCTGATGATGCAAACACAATAAGGGGGAAACTTACTAAGCAGTTTCCAAACGGTTACACATTGGATGGGGTTTTCAGATCCAAATGGCAGAATTTATTATCCTGTGCTTTGGAGGGCGAGAGCTCAGACTCCATTCACTGTTTCAGTTTGCTAACCCCTCAACCACATCTGGTTTAGGTCAAACCACATGGTAAAACCGTGTGTCTGGAGAGGTATACTTTTCCTATGGTGCATAACATGAAATCAACCGGTCCCATTCCAAAATTTGAGGGGCAGCTAGCAACACATGCTCATACCCTCCATTGTTCTAGAACGGAAGAGCAGAGCAGGGGATAGGCATGTTGGAGTGGAAAGCCATGCTGGCGACTTTGCGTTATGCCCTTGCTAGAATGCTTCATGTCTGGAGACGCTGGCATTAAACACGAAGTGGCAAGAGGAAAGGATGGATAAAAACCCCCCAAAAAATTAAGCACTTCAAAAACCAACAAAAATCGTTATATATAGGTACTTTTTATTTATTGGAAATTAGAAAAAGTCTATGAAAGAGGCATAAAATATATTTTATCAGCGTCTACAAAACCCCTATTGTATATGCAAAAACAGTTTTCCCTGTTGTTTAAACTGCACCAGTAAATAAACAGTAATCCAAATATAATTTAAAGAAATTGCTGTAATAATGTTGATTTCTGGACCATCTGTTCATAGGAAAATTGCACACATTTCTACTTTAGCTTAATTTAGTTAGTTGTTGTTATGTTGGTGGCATGAATCAAAGGTGTGAGCAGATGTAAAACAGTTGTACTGATAATTTACATAATAAAATACAGAATGTGCACATTCCATTAGATTTATTTTTATGTTTTTGTTCTGAAATCTATAAAAAAAAAAAATACTTATTAGCATTATTTATAAGCAGCGGTTTTATCATTATTTTGTGTGGATTAGAATAATGTGTGTATTAGCATTATATCTTTTGCTTATTTTAATTTATTATTAGCCTGCAACTAAAGCTAAAATATAAAACCACTCATGGTAAAACTTCAGCATAGGGGTATGTATCTTAACATGTGTAGGAATATCACCAGTTTAAAGCAGTAATCCCACATAAGAGTGTTGCTGAAAATGGGTGTGAGCGGTTGGACCAATGGGAAGCTGCAAGCTCTGTGCTCGTGGCTCCTATTGGTCCAGTCAAACAATCATAGGCTATGCACCTACTCTTGTCGGTTCAGTAGTAAATCAATGCCGGAGCCCCAGGAAAAACTGTTAGAGTGCAGCTCCTAGGGCTCCTCTAAGGGGAAAGAGAAGCTCGGTACAATTTTAACTTTGAGCCGGAAGTGCTCATATGTAGTAATACAGTATAAAGTAGTATGGGATACTAAAAGACTCTATCGCCAGAACCTCGCACCTCTGCAAAATCTGTTCCACAACAACGTTGCTCATGTTTACTTCCATGGACTGTGATTGGCCTGATTCTCCGGTCATAGGAATAGCAGCACTCTAGCCCCTCCCTCAGAGCCCCTCAGCACACTAATGGCGCAGGCAACGTCAAGCGCATCTGACCCTAGAGTGCAGCCAGTACGCAGACACCTTTTCTGTAGCAGCATCAGACCGTTTTGTTTACAGGATTCGTTATGTGTTCTACATTTATGTCTTCATTTATTTAATTACTGACTTTATCATGCATAATGACATCCATAAAGAATATTGACTTTCCGTCACAAACTATACCTGGAAAAGGCAGTTCTGAGATATTGAAGACAAATAAATGTGAGCTCCAAGCTGCTTTCCAATGCACCAGAAACAGGGCTGCCAAGAGGAATTCAGGGCCCGGGTACAACAAACTCATGGGGCCCCCCCATAGTTGAGTAAGCCCTAAAAAAACACGACGCGGGTTTGGTCATACATTCAGGGGCGTGTCAATGCGCCATTGGGGCGTGGCTAGCCTAACGACGGTGCAAAAATTTTCGGGAATGTGGTCATACATTTGGGGCCGTGGCAATGCACCGTTGGGCGCATAGCTAGCACATCAAAATCACTAGGTCCTGAATTCACCACAGCGTCACATATGTCCAAGCACTCCTGACTTTTAAGACATCCAGCACCACAGTGTAGTATACAAAGAATGCAGTGTGTACACAAACAGTTCAGTCTTGGCCTGCGCCCACTGGGCTCACCAAACATTGGCATTGTCCCTACTAGAATCACAACATTTCACACACTATGCTGCTCTGTCCTACCTGTTCTTCTCACTTTCTCCACCCGAGGCTGCTGGTTTCTTTAGTTGTGGCTTGCCTGGATCTTGGAATGTAGAAGGACCTATTTGGGAAAAAAATGGCTACATTTAGAAAATTTCAGTCAGACGCAGCGTTAAATCAATAGCACCCACGATTAATAATTAGGCCTTCCTCCAGCCCCAACATTAAAATAATAGAATTCACATGTAATAAATAAACCTATTTCCCGTCATGCAAACAGCCTAGCAATACCTATTTCCCGCAACCATCACTGCCATTAAATAATTCATAGTCACATTTAATAAATAGACCTCATCCTCCCCAAACTCACCTCCACATTCAATAGGCCCCAAATCACCCCATCTTAAATTAATAATCCCCACTATTAAATTGCCTCACCATCACCCTACAAACAAAATAGCGCCCATTAATTAGCCACCACCTACCGCACACACACTACATTGCAACAAGCCCCATCACAACTACACTGCGCCCTCCATGCTGCTTTCCCCCCTTTTTATTCACTCTGTGCCTCTTTGCCCCTTTTTTTTTATAACTCTGTGTCTCTCTGCCGCTGTTTTCCTCCTCTGTGCCTCTCTGCCCCTGTTTTCCTCCTCTGTGCCTCTCTGCCCCTCTTTTCCTCCTCTGTGCCTCTCTGCCCCTCTTTTCCTCCTCTGTGCCTCTCTGCCCCTCTTTTCCTCCTCTGTGCCTCTCTGCCCCTCTTTTCCTCCTCTGTGCCTCTCTTTTCCTCCTCTGTGGCCCTCTTTTCCTCCTCTGTGCCCCTCTTTTCCTCCTCTGTGCCCCTCTTTTCCTCCTCTGTGCCCCTCTTTTCCTCCTCTGTGCCCCTCTTTTCCTCCTCTGTGCCTCTCTTTTCCTCCTCTGTGCCTCTCTTTTCCTCCTCTGTGCCTCTCTTTTCCTCCTCTGTGCCTCTCTTTTCCTCCTCTGTGCCCCCTTTTCCTCCTCTGTGCCTCTCTTTTCCTCCTCTGTGCCCCTCTTTTCCTCCTCTGTGCCCCTCTTTTCCTCCTCTGTGCCCCTCTTTTCCTCCTCTGTGCCTCTCTTTTCCTCCTCTGTGCCCCTCTTTTCCTCCTCTGTGCCTCTCTTTTCCTCCTCTGTGCCTCTCTTTTCCTCCCCTGTGCCTCTCTTTTCCTCCTCTGTGCCTCTCTTTTCCTCCTCTGTGCCTCTCTTTTCCTCCTCTGTGCCTCTCTTTTCCTCCTCTGTCCCTCTCTTTTCCTCCTCTGTGCCTCTCAGTTTCTTTCCTTACCTTTTGTCAGCTTCTTTCTTTTCTTCTCTTCTCTTCTGTCTTCTCTTCTTTCTTCTTCTTTGGTCTTGTCAGGCTGCGGCGCTCCTCACTGACTGACTGCCGGGCGTGACTTGATGACGTCACGCCCGACAGTCAGTGTGAATGGAGAAGACAGGAGAGGAGGGACGCGGCGCCGCGGTCACGTGAGTATTGATTTTTTTTTTTTTTTTTTATTTCTTATAGCTCCCCCCACCAACGCCCCCCCCCCCTCCCCCTACCCCGCGGGAATTTTTTTTTAAAAAAAATAAAAATACGCAAAATACAAAAAAATAAAATAAAAAAAAAAAATGACAAAAAATAGCAGCAAGGGCCCGGCCCGGGCCCCCTGGCATGGCCGGGCCCGGGTAAAATGTACCCGCTCCCCCCCCCTCTCGGCGGCCCTGACCAGAAATAATCATCGATCTTGACGTGAGAGCCAATGACTTTAATTCCGGGCTTTGAATATTAGACATGGAAACCTTGCTTAATCTTAGAGACACCATATTTCATGTTATGCTGTATCTCGAATCCACTAGTCAATTGACAAACATTGACAGAAAAGAATAAATATATTTTTTATTGACTAAATAGAAATGGTATGATTTTATGGTACAGTCGTTATTCAGTGTGCCACTTAGACCTGCTTCTACTATTAAAACACAAACTCATTGCCCCCCTAATAACCCACCCATTATTATATCAGATTTAAGGGGTCTATTTACTAAGCTGCGATAAGCCAAAGGGAATAGCCATCACAGCTGTTTTTAAATTTATCAAGGGGTTGTTTCCCCTTACCTTAACCTGTCTAACACAAGTCACTGCAGTCCTCATAGACTTCTACGGGGACTGTGATGTGACCCAAACTTAATAAGCGCCAGCCTTGAAAAACTAATGCCATTTTGAAATGGTGTTAGCTTACCTTATTAAAGGAGTCCTTATGGACTCCATCGCTGCTGGAGGTGTCTCTCTTTGTCCCATTGAAAAACTTGCCTTTGAACACATTGCCGTTTTAAATTTTGCTGTCAAAGTCGAAAATTATCAGCAATTTGCAAAATCGGAGCATGATACATTAAGCCCCTGGTGTGGTAAATTCAAGCAGCGGTACATATTCTATCGCTGTGGTATGTAGCGATACAAAAATTAATCGTACCGCCGATCATTGCCCACCAATTTTAAATAGACCTCTTAGTATGTTTTTTTAACTTCCCTTTACAGGTCAACATTACTCTTTTAGCTTGTAACTAATAATAAGACAAGGTCACTTCTTAACTTGGAAAATTCAGACCCACCACATAATATTTTTCCAAATGCATCATAGGCATACGCAGTTGTACACCCTCAATTTGCTTTTCAATTTGCATTTAGAAAAACACATGTGTTACATTTTGTGGTGTCTGTAGTAAGAATGTTCACGATGGTCACAGTAAACAAATCATTTCAAACTACTCTTAGCTGTCAATTCATTACAAATTTTCATATACTGCTCATTGGAACCTTATTTACTGTTATGTCTTCTGATTAGAGTAAGGTGACATTAATATTATACAAGATTACTATCTTTTAGTTACAATGGTATATGCAGGCATGTATATATACATATAAATTCCAGTAACAGTAATGGTTTGCTCCCACAGATGAGGCTCAAAAAGTGGTCGTTTTGGCCATGTAAGAAGGCTCTACAGGTTGACACTAAGAGGTATATTTACTAAACTGCGGGTTTGAAAAAGTGAAGATGTTGCCTATAGCAACCAATCAGATTCTAGCTGTCATTTTGTAGAATGTTCTAAATAGATGATAACTAGAATCTGATTCGTTGCTATAGGCAACATCTCTGCTTTTTCAAACCCGCAGTTTAGTAAATATACCCCTAAATTGAGAATACTTAAAAATTGTACAAAAAACTGTCTTTGCAGTCTTTATCTCATTAAGTACATTGGAATATTTTGTCCCACAAAACCGAATCATGTTTTTGTATTCGATGCAGAATTGAGTGTATCGTTGCAGTTAGCCCACATTCAGGTGGGGCTTCGCAATCGACCCTTGTCTGGCCGTACCCTCCCAATAAATATGGCTAAACCCCGCTGCCATCTAGATATGTCTGTAAAAAATGGATGCAATAATATAAAAGCTGATGTTTGACATCACAAAAAAAACTGCAACGGACCCAAACTTCTATATTTCGTAAATTACCATAGTTTTGATAAAGAAGTGAGTAATGATACTAAATTAACATTTAAAGATACAGGCAATCTCCAAAATGTTTAATATTTTGTACTGTTTTTCTGCTACTTTTTCCTGTTTTGTGATGGCAGCCTACATCATACTCTGATGGGTAACAGGCCCACTTTAAGACATTAGTGGACCCAGGACAATAATCACATTAATAGTCTCCTATAAATCCTTGTAAAACATGAGGGGTAAGGCTGGGTACACACTGCAGAAAATTTCTCCCAATGCAATTATAGTTAACGATTTTAACAACAACTAGAAAAAAAAGGTCCAGATCAGCTGTGATGCCGATTCACGTGTACACACTAAACACATGATTACCTACAGATCTGTGCTCTTCATCTGTCATAACCATCTGCTGAAAACTCTGCACACTCCATAGAGATCTATTTTCATCATCATCATCAGCTGTTTATATATCTATGGACACTGCCGGTCCCGAGTGCATACAATCATGGTCAAAAGTTTTAAGAATGACACAAATATTATTTTTCACAAAGTTTGCTGCTTCAGTTTTTATGATAGCAATTTGCATATACTCCAGAATGTCATGAAGAGTGATCAGATGAATTGCAATTAATTTCAAACTCCCTCTTTGCCATGACAATGAACTTTATCCCAAAAACCACATTTCCACTGTATTTCAGCCCTGCAACAAAAGGACCAGCTGACATCAGGTCAGTGATTCTTTCGTTAACACAGGTGAGAGTGTTGACGAGGACAAGGCTGGAGATCACTCTGTCATGTTGATTTAGTTATAATAACAGACTTCATCTGTTAACTATGGTTACACGTGCAATCATCATTGCTTTGCACAGAAAGGGCTTCACAGGCAAGGATATTGTTGCTAGTAAGATTGCACCTAAATCAATCATTTATCGGATCATCAAGAACTTCAAGGAGAGAGGTTCAATAGTTGTATAGAAGGCTTCAGGGCGCCCAAGAATGTCCAGCAAGTGGCAAGTTGATTCAGCTGCGTGATCGGGACACCACCAGTGCAAAGCTTGTTCAGGAATGGCAGCAGGCAGGTGTGAATGCATCTGCACGACAGTGAGGCGAAGACTTTTGGAGGATGGCCTGGTGTGAAGAAGGCCAGCAAAGAAGCCTCTTCTCTCCAGGAAAAACATCAGAGACAGATTGATATTCTGCAAAAGGTACAGGGACTGGACTGCTGAGGACTGAGGTAAAGTCATTTTCTCTGATGAATCCCTTTTCAGATTGTATGGGGCATCTAGAAAAACGCTTGTCCGGAGAAGGAAAGGTGAGCGCTACCATCAGTCCTGTGTCATGCCAACAGTAAAGCATCCTTAGACCATTCATGTGGGGGTTGCTTCTCAGCCAAGGGAGTGGGCTGACTCATATCTTTGTCTAAGAATACAGCCATGAATAAAGAATGGTACCAAAACATCCTCCAAGAGCAAATTCTCCCAACCATCCAAGAAGAGTTTGGTGATGAACAATGCCTTTTCCAGCATGATGGATCACCTTGCCATAAGGCAAAAGTGATAACTGAATGGCCAGGAAACTGCCCAGACCTTGATCCCATTGAGAACTTGTGATCAATCCTCAAGAGGCAGGTAGACAAACAAAACCCACAAATTCTGACAAACTCCAAGCATTGAATAGGCAAGAATGAGCGGCCATCAGTCAGTATGTGGCCCAGAAGTTGATTGACAGTATGCCAGGGCGAATTGCAGAGGTCTTCAAAACGAAGGGTCAACACTGCAAATATTGACTCATTGCATAAACTTAATGTAATTGTCAATAAAAGCCTTTGACACTTATGAAATACTTGTAATTTAACTTCAGTATACCATAGCAACATCTGACAAATAGGTCTAAACACACTGAAGCAGAAAACTTTGTGAAAACCAATACTTGTGTCATTCTCAAAACTTTTGGCCACACTGCAGATTTGGAACAACATTGTCCCATCGTTGCTCGAGATTTTTAGTACGGTTTAAAAATGAAACGATATGATGGGCTTTGGAAGGATAATAGTTCATCGTTGCAGTGTACACACTAATGCAGTATCGTTTTAACGCTCGGTTTTCCTGTGATTGACCCGATAATCGGCTGAAAACCCTGTAGTGTGTACCCAGCCTTACTGATAACATTTCCTAATAGCTGATCGTCTCACATGTTCTGCAACAAAGCAGTACAATACAATCTATGTATTATCACAGAATATGGATCTCTTTTTATTGTTTCCATTAACCCATGCCTGCTGCCAAGAATCTCCCCTCTTTCTATAAAGAAGTCGACTTGCGGGCCCCCTGTTCTGTTGGGCCCATGGCAACTGCCCTTTACCCATTTTATTAAAACAGCCTTAAAGCGTTAGTAGAAGCTGCCATGGCTTTATAATGAAGGACAGCTTATTTCTGGAAAGTGCCATGTTACACTGGGATCTCATTTAAGAGGTGGATATTTACATCAAAGTGTTCAAAAGCGTATGTAAAAAGATAAAAATAATGTAGTTTAATATAAAAGTATATATGTAATATCACTGTTGTAAAAACGTTAGTCTTTGTTGAAAAAAAATCAGTTACAAAAGACAAATTTAAACCAAGTACAAATATTTATGGATCCACAACAGGGAAAGCTTAATTCATATACTAGAATAAAAATATAACAATACTACAATAAAGGCCCTTCCCCCATACATTCATTTACATACCCTTGGTGTAAAGATACTTACAAGCTATCACATAGGTTACATCTAATTTCCCACAAAGAATTTTAATTAATAGCAATTATAACTACAGTAATTGAAAATATATTGCGGATTTAAAGGAATGTTTTAAATAAAGACTCAATTATGAAGAGATTCCGCTTTAATGCAGGCTTTTTATGTACTTCTTTGTAGATAAATGAAGACAGTAAGAGAAATTTATGAATTTATTTGGTATAAAAAAAATGTAATTCCTGTAGAGAACTGAACAGTAATGTTACCATTCTGGTGGTTTGTGTATCTAGAGGGTTGGAAATTTGCAATTATATATAGACTCGTGTAAACAAAAGGACCCTATTTTCAGCTGGTCTACAATCCAAGGAGACATAACGATGTTCATTAGGACTAGCGGGTCTCATTATATTCTTCTGCCTTATTCCGCTCGCTTTGTGACAGCACAAATGGTTGATTTCTGCAACATTGGCTGCAGATAAAATGCAATAGTGATATCTAGAGATAGAGGTCTGAGAGATTAAGTTCAGAACGAATTGAAATGATAGCTAGATATTTAGGCTGATGATACACCACACAGACTGATAAATGGCTTTGTGCAGTGTTGGCGGAACACATAGAAACAGATCACAAAAAAACTTTACCAGCGATCAGCAGAGGTTCGGAATGTATTCTCGAAGAGAAACAAACATAAAACATAACTCTACGTCAACTGTCATATTGTATAAAATGCTCAACATTGTAATGATAAAGAGGCAACAAAACAGTACTGGGTGTCCCCTGGATTTTAGATGGGGTTTATACTGTGTATTGGGGGGACAAAGCCAGTAAGGTACATGTGGGTAGATATTGTAAGATGTACAGTGTTTGGGAGCGAATGTGGGGTCAATGGTGTCTGTTGGGTCATGACGGTAGCATGCGTTGAGTTGAGTAGGGCTTGTAGGAGGAAGGGCGCCAGGTATTGTAATAAGGATTGTGTTAGGTGGTGATTGCAGGGTCCGTATAGTTGGCTGGAAGTAATAATGTGATTGATGATAATGTTATATAGTGCATAGAGTTTGTATGGTTGCATTATGTTGGGTGATGACTGCAGGGTGTATAAAGTTGGATTGTGGTTGTAATGAGTGGAGTGACGACTGTAGGACACATGGTGTGGCAGCACAGTGGCGTAGTGGTTAGCACGTCTGCCTCACAGCATTGGGGTCATGAGTTCAATTCCCAACCATGGCCTTATCTGTGTGGAGTTTATATGTTCTCCCTGTGTTTGCATGGGTTTCCTCCGGGTGCTCCGGTTTCCTCCCACACTCCAAAAACATACTGGTAGGTTAATTGGCTGCAATAAAAAAAAATAAAAAAATTGACCCTAGTCTTTCCCTCTCTGTCTGTCTGTGTGTGTGAGTGTGTGTCTATAGTAGGGAATTTAGACTGTGAGCTCCAATGGGGCAGGGACTGATGTGAATGAGTTCTCTGTACAGCGCTGCGGAATTAGTGGCGCTATATAAATAAATGATGATGATGATGATGATGATGGTGTGGACAAATGATGTTAGAGTGCTGGTCAGTGATTGTAGAGTGTACAGTATTAGGTAAGGTGTAGTAGTTTAAGACAAATTAATAGCAGGATCCTTAAAGTAGGTTTGGCTATTTGTGCAAACATAACCCCTATACTATCTTTTAACCATTTCCTATATACATTCTCTACTAGTGTATGTATTTAGCTGCTCTGCCGCTGTCTTAGCGTCCAGCCATCATTAGTCGCTTGACGTCCTGCCAACATCACTGGATCACTGTAGACAAAGGACTACTGCAACTGCCAGAATTAGAATGTGCTATATGAGCACTCTACCAGAAAGTGTATTTACAAAACAGTTAAAGATTGAAAACAGATTATATTTTGCCCATATAACCCCTTAAAAAACTACCCAAGAATTACCCTTAAAGGAACAAACAAAAGGTTTTCAAGGGCGGAGGTTCATTTTGCTCAATTCACTTTGGTGTGTGGGACAAAACCACAACATATTAAAGCATGATTTAAAATTTGGCTTGATACTGTGGTTTATTATATATCTATCTTAATATAATATCAGCAAAATATCATATTAACTGCTTACATTTCAGCTTTGCAGATGAAACAAGCTTGCTGCAGGAATACTTTCTTGTTCTCTGCCAGAAAAGGGGGTGGGTATATGCATTAGTATATTGGTTTGAAATGGCTTTAGAAATCAATTAAGAATTTACATGCTACATCGCAAATCACAGGAAAGTTTCTGTCATCGTTAGCAAGACAAATGCATGTGTATTATGAACAGCAGTTAAAGATGATGTTGTATGGTGGCAGCCTCTTTCTAGAGGAAAACATCTCACCAGCTTACCTTAATATGTAAAATGACTGAGAATGGTTGTAGAGCTCTGCACGATGTGGGCTATCAATGAGTCCCACCAAAAAGATTTTCAGACCCTGTCAACACATTGGTAAGGTTGAGAGAATGATTTTGGAGAAGCTAAAGTGTTTTTAGGAAAGAAACAAAGATAATGACACATTGCTGAATATTAAGCTTGGTAAGTAAACTAGTTAACACCTTATAGAATCTAAGTCAAAGCTGTCGACAACAATATTGTTATAAATGTTTGTCTTAATATTTATATTACACAGATGCAAATGTAAACTAAAATGTAGCTTTAATTTTAATTAACACAGAAAAAAAAGAGACAAGATAGCTCTGTCTTCCAAATGTGTTTTGTTTGTCTATTTTAAATCTAATTAAATTACTTTACTGAGCAAACACCGGGCACAGACTGTGCACCCGAATGTCTATTTCTCTTTCTATTGCCAGATACATGTCACTGACAGCACTCACACAGCCAGAAAACACTCTCTCTATCACACTGTGACTACACACACACACACACACAGACACTTAAGGCAGTCATCCCATAACACCGACATTGCACACACATAAAGCAGTCATGCCATAACAGTGATATTGCTCACACATAAAGCACTCATCCCATAACACACATAGTGCACAAACATAAAGCACTCATCCCATAACACTGATACTGCACACACATAAAGCACTCATCCCATAACACTGATACTGCACACACATAAAGCACTCATCCCATAACACTGATACTGCACACACATAATGTACTCATCCCATAACACACATAGTGCACACACATAAAGCACTCATCCCATAACACTGATACTGCAAACACATAAAGCACTCATCCCATAACACTGATACTGCACACACATAAAGCACTCATCCCATAACACCGATACTGCACACACATAAAGCACTCATCCCATAACACTGATACTGCACACACATAAAGCACTCATCCCATAACACTGATATTGCACACACATAATGCACTCATCCCATAATAGTGATAATGCACACACATAAAGCACTCATCCCATAACACACATAGTGCACACACATAAAGCACTCATCCCATAACACACATAGTGCACACACATAAAGCACTCATCCCATAACACTGATACTGCACACTCATAAAGCACTCATCCCATAACACTGATACTGCACACACATAAAGCACTCATCCCATAACACTGATACTGCACACACATAAAGCACTCATCCCATAACACTGATATTGCACACACATAAAGCACTCACCCCATAACACACATAGTGCACACACATAAAGAACTCACCCCATAACACACATAGTGCACACACATAAAGCAATAAAGCACTCATCCCATAACACTGATACTGCACACTCATAAAGCACTCATCCCATAACACTGATACTGCACACACATAAAGCACTCATCCCATAACACTGATACTGCACACACATAAAGCACTCATCCCATAACACTGATATTGCACACACATAAAGCACTCACCCCATAACACACATAGTGCACACACATAAAGAACTCACCCCATAACACACATAGTGCACACACATAAAGCACTCATACCATAACACACATAGTGCACACACATAAAGCACTCATCCCATAACACACATAGTGCACACACATAAAACATTCACTCCATAACACACATAGTGCACACACATAAAACACTCACTCCATAACACACATAGTGCACACACATAAAGCACTCACCCCATAACACTGATACTGCACACACATAAAGCACTCATCCCATAACACTGATACTGCACACACATAAAGCACTCATCCCATAACACTGATACTGCACACACATAATGCACTCATCCCATAACACTGATACTGCACACACATAAAGCACTCATCCCATAACACTGATACTGCACACACATAATGCACTCATCCCATAACACTGATACTGCACACACATAAAGCACTCATCCCATAACACACATAGTGCACACACATAAAGCACTCATCCCATAACACACATAGTGCACACACATAAAGCACTCATCCCATGACACTGATACTGCACACACATAAAGCACTCATCCCATAACACTGATACTGCACACACATAATGCACTCACCCCATAACACTGATATTGCACACACATAATGCACTCATCCCATAATAGTGATAATGCACACACATAAAGCACTCATCCCATAACACACATAGTGCACACACATAAAGCACTCATCCCATAACACACATAGTGCACACACATAAAGCACTCATCCCATGACACTGATACTGCACACACATAAAGCACTCATCCCATAACACTGATACTGCACACACATAATGCACTCACCCCATAACACTGATATTGCACACACATAATGCACTCATCCCATAATAGTGATAATGCACACACATAAAGCACTCATCCCATAACACTGATACTGCACACACATAAAGCACTCATCCCATAACACTGATACTGCACACACATAAAGCACTCATCCCATAACACTGATACTGCACACACATAAAGCACTCATCCCATAACACTGATATGGCACACACATAAAGCACTCACCCCATAACACACATAGTGCACACACATAAAGAACTCACCCCATAACACACATAGTGCACACACATAAAGCACTCATACCATAACACACATAGTGCACACACATAAAGCACTCATCCCATAACACACATAGTGCACACACATAAAACATTCACTCCATAACACATATAGTGCACACACATAAAACACTCACTCCATAACACACATAGTGCACACACATAAAGCACTCACCCCATAACACTGATACTGCACACACATAAAGCACTCATCCCATAACACTGATACTGCACACACATAAAGCACTCATCCCATAACACTGATACTGCACACACATAATGCACTCATCCCATAACACTGATACTGCACACACATAAAGCACTCATCCCATAACACTGATACTGCACACACATAATGCACTCATCCCATAACACTGATACTGCACACACATAAAGCACTCATCCCATAACACACATAGTGCACACACATAAAGCACTCATCCCATAACACACATAGTGCACACACATAAAGCACTCATCCCATGACACTGATACTGCACACACATAAAGCACTCATCCCATAACACTGATACTGCACACACATAATGCACTCACCCCATAACACTGATATTGCACACACATAATGCACTCATCCCATAATAGTGATAATGCACACACATAAAGCACTCATCCCATAACACACACATAGTGCACACACATAAAGCACTCATCCCATAACACACATAGTGCACACACATAAAACACTCACTCCATAACACACATAGTGCAAACACATAAAACACTCACTCCATAACACACATAGTGCACACACATAAAGCACTCACCCCATAACACTGATACTGCACACACATAAAGCACTCACCCCATAACACTGATACTGCACACACATAAAGCACTCATCCCATAACACTGATACTGCACACACATAAAGCACTCATCCCATAACACTGATACTGCACACACATAATGCCCTCATCCCATAACACTGATACTGCACACACATAAAGCACTCATCCCATAACACTGATACTGCGCACACATAATGCACTCATCCCATAACACTGATACTGCACACACATAAAGCACTCATCCCATAACACACATAGTGCACACACATAAAGCACTCATCCCATAACACACATAGTGCACACACATAAAGCACTCATCCCATGACACTGATACTGCACACACATAAAGCACTCATCCCATAACACTGATACTGCACACACATAATGCACTCACCCCATAACACTGATATTGCACACACATAATGCACTCATCCCATAATAGTGATAATGCACACACATAAAGCACTTATCCCATAACACTGATACTGCACACACATAAAGCACTCATCCCATAACACTGATACTGCACACACATAAAGCACTCATCCCATAACACTGATACTGCACACACATAAAGCACTCATCCCATAACACTGATATGGCACACACATAAAGCACTCACCCCATAACACACATAGTGCACACACATAAAGAACTCACCCCATAACACACATAGTGCACACACATAAAGCACTCATACCATAACACACATAGTGCACACACATAAAGCACTCATCCCATAACACACATAGTGCACACACATAAAACATTCACTCCATAACACATATAGTGCACACACATAAAACACTCACTCCATAACACACATAGTGCACACACATAAAGCACTCACCCCATAACACTGATACTGCACACACATAAAGCACTCATCCCATAACACTGATACTGCACACACATAAAGCACTCATCCCATAACACTGATACTGCACACACATAATGCACTCATCCCATAACACTGATACTGCACACACATAAAGCACTCATCCCATAACACTGATACTGCACACACATAATGCACTCATCCCATAACACTGATACTGCACACACATAAAGCACTCATCCCATAACACACATAGTGCACACACATAAAGCACTCATCCCATAACACACATAGTGCACACACATAAAGCACTCATCCCATGACACTGATACTGCACACACATAAAGCACTCATCCCATAACACTGATACTGCACACACATAATGCACTCACCCCATAACACTGATATTGCACACACATAATGCACTCATCCCATAATAGTGATAATGCACACACATAAAGCACTCATCCCATAACACACACATAGTGCACACACATAAAGCACTCATCCCATAACACACATAGTGCACACACATAAAACACTCACTCCATAACACACATAGTGCACACACATAAAACACTCACTCCATAACACACATAGTGCACACACATAAAGCACTCACCCCATAACACTGATACTGCACACACATAAAGCACTCATTCCATAACACTGATACTGCACACACATAAAGCACTCATCCTATAACACTGATACTGCACACACATAAAGCACTCATCCCATAACACTGATACTGCACACACATAATGCACTCATCCCATAACACTGATATTGCACACACATAATGCACTCATCCCATAATAGTGATAATGCACACACATAAAGCACTCATCCCATAACACACATAGTGCACACACATAAAGCACTCATCCCATAACACACATAGTGCACACACATAAAGCACTCATCCCATAACACTGATACTGCACACACATAAAGCACTCATCCCATAACACTGATACTGCACACACATAATGCACACATCCCATAACACTGATACTGCACACACATAAAGCACTCATCCCATAACACACATAGTGCACACATATAAAGCACTCATCCCATAACACACATAGTGCACACACATAAAGCACTCATCCCATAACACACATAGTGCACACACATAAAGCACTCATCCCATAACACTGATACTGCACACACATAAAGCACTCATCCCATAAAGGGCTCACTGTGTATGTTCCCACAAACTTCACATCAACCTTAAACTTTAAACATTGCATGCAAATAAAGACGCGTAGACCTGGATAAGTTATTAAAAAATGGCAGGAATTTTATTGTAAGGATTCTATATTAACTAAAACCTATGGTGGCGGAGAAAGAGCACTGCGTAACAGCTCACGAGCTGATAGCACAAGATCACTTAGTGGACTGGCGCAAACCGCCGTGAGTCCTCAAATCACGGGGAACAAATCCCTACATACTTAGCGCTGAGTTGACGTCAGAGTGACTGCCCCTTACAACTCACACTGCCCTCCCTCACCGAGCCGAACAGGGATCCTCCTCACCGAAGGACCAAAAGGAGTTACTGATGCTTCAAAGGGGGCAGTGACCTACGACCAACTACCCGTGCGCCCATTAATCAGCCGCTGAACGCAGTGCCTTCCTACCCCACTTTAAAATACCCCACTAAAATTGAGGGATGGGAGGGTGGGATCTCGTGCTGCAAGTGAACACAAGCAGGAAGTGCAGCCTGCTATATTCTATCAAGGTCCCTCCCAGGTGAGCAACCATTGGCTGGAACCCACCCCATGATAAACTACACCAGGTAATTACTCAGCTTGTTACAAACCCTGTCGCCCTTTAAGTGCGTTCGTCCTAGAAGCCTCACTTGTCATAAAGGGCTCACTGTGTATGTTCCCACAAACTTCACATCAACCTTAAACTTTAAACATTGCATGCAAATAAAGACGCGTAGACCTGGATAAGTTATTAAAAAATGGCAGGAATTTTATTGTAAGGATTCTATATTAACTAAAACCTATGGTGGCGGAGAAAGAGCACTGCGTAACAGCTCACGAGCTGATAGCACAAGATCACTTAGTGGACTGGCGCAAACCGCCGTGAGTCCTCAAATCACGGGGAACAAATCCCTACATACTTAGCGCTGAGTTGACGTCAGAGTGACTGCCCCTTACAACTCACACTGCCCTCCCTCACCGAGCCGAACAGGGACCCTCCTCACCGAAGGACCAAAAGGAGTTACTGATGCTTCAAAGGGGGCAGTGACCTACGACCAACTACCCGTGCGCCCATTAATCAGCCGCTGAACGCAGTGCCTTCCTACCCCGCTGCGCCCTACAGACGCCGCAGCCCGCCACCAACTAACCGAAACACGCCGCCACTCCCCCGCAGATCCTATCTATGAAGAGCTTCATACCCTCTTCGTTAAGGTGAACGCCGTCCCGTCTAAAAAGGTGTGGTGACTCCACCCCCAACCCCGGATGGTCGATGACTATACCTCCCAAGGACCGAACTACCTTCCGGATGGCGCTATTTAACTTCCTAACCATAACCGTCATTTTCTTTAAGGGAATGGGCGTTCTCCATGCTAATCGGGGAATTAAAGCCGACCAACCAATAATGATATCAGGCCACGCCTCGTGTATTCGTCGCAGGTCCTCCCGAATTACTATGATGAGATCTAAGGACTTTCCTTTTCCCAAATCATTACCTCCTGCATGTACTACCAGTACGTCTGGTGGGCCTTGCTGTCTAATGAGCCTTGTCAACCACGGAATAATATCCGGCCAGCCTAAACCTCTTTTCCCCCACCATCTTATAACCGTACCGCCATGATTCGGAATAACCTTAGACCCAGGGTGGCCAGCGGCCCAAAATATAAATGAATGACCGATGATCCACACCACCTTAGCTGGAACACCATCACCTGAAATCAGAAAAACCGTGTTAACAACCATACCTTGGAGTTGGGAAGACAGCCAGGTTTGGTATAGGAAGGTATGATAAGAATAGTACGCGGAAAATTCGATCACAAGGGGGGGGGGGGAGGGAAGGACACACATATGGGGGGCAGACCACCCAGGCGAAGGTAAACAACACCCGGAAAAACCCCGGCAGCACACCACTAATCAGGACTTACGCCCAGGGAAACCCGGGTGAAAATCCCTTCGCGCCCCCACTTTAAAGCGGCGAGCGGAAAAGCCCAGGGTAGCCCACTAAATGGAGGGAGAAGATGGGATGGGTAGGGGAAATGGGATGGGACGGTTGAAGACTCAGGAGAGAAGTAGAGGTAGAAAAGAAAAAACTGTAAAAAACCAAAATTGATTAAACATTACAACATCAGTCAACAACCTTGTCAATTCTAACATATGACTTAAAAGCCGCAGATTTCCATCGCCCCAGTGCTTTTATAGCTTCGCTAGAAGAACCTGCCAAGGCAGCGGATGTAGCTGCACCGATCCTAAATGAGTGTGTCCCGTATAATGTACTGTTTAGATTAATAGACTGCAAGGTACGTTTTAAAATGGTCGCGAATTGATATTTTGTCAACGGTATACCATTAGCGTGACACAGAAACAAATTAGCATGAGGTCTTTTACTCATAAACAATGATGCTAACCTGACCGGGCAAATAAGACATGGCTGCTGAGAGGTTAACTGGACCCATGATCCCCTGCCACTTTGGTCAGTCTTTGATTTAACTATTTTGCAGGCTAAGATCCCTTCGCCCAGACTGACATGCTCAACTCTCAAACCTGACTCCTGATGTCCCCTGGACCTGGCTACCAACTCTGAGATGCGAAAGGCTCCAAAATAAGCCATGGAAAAGGCCAAACTAAATAAAAGTTTCTCGTAACTATCTAAGGTAACCGACCCCACATTCCCTATCAGATCTTCCAAAATGTTAGAGGTAATCGGTAAACGGGTATCGGCATGAGAGGGACGGACTCTCCCCCATCCCCTCAGAGCCTTATTAATCAAAAATCCTTTTGTGACGTCAGGGTAACCGTGCAGCTTGGCCATAAATGATATCCCGGCCAGGGTGGATGCCATAGTAGTCCTTGAATCTCCCTCCGAGTACCTATCCCACATAAAGGCTAGCATGGCATCTTGCTGACCTGCCTCTGATTGGTCCTTTTGTCTGCTGAAAAGCAACCACCGTCTCCACGCCGACTGATATGTTTTCAGGGTGGAGGGAGCTATTGCTTGTTCCGCGAGCCCTCTTATGCCGGCTTGATGATCTGCCAAACACAAGGAGGACACGGGGTACCAACATCGTCCGCTTGAGGAGCCAGGTTGCGAAACCTGCTCCAATGGAAACGAGATAACGCGTCAGCTAGGCAATTCTGCACCCCCGGGACATGTTCAGCCCTGAACGAGATGTCATACTGTAGACAGCGCAGAACTAGGTGACGCAGCAGCGAAATTGCATGTTGGGCCGAAGCGCTCTGCTTATTGATGGACTGGACCACCCCCATATTGTCACACCAAAAGACTATGTGCTTACCCCGCAAAGCGGGAGCCCACAGTTCGATTGCTACCACAATCGGGAACAGTTCGAGAACCAACAAGTTCTTAGTGATACCGTCCCTATGCCACTCCTCGGGCCATTCCTCCGCACACCAGTGACCATCGAGATAAGCCCCAAAACCGGAAGCCCCTGCAGCGTCCGTGAACAAATTGATTTCAGAGTTCGTTACTGGAGGTGACGGCCAGATACGCTTGCCATTGAAACCCCTAAGGAAAATGAGCCATATCTGCAGATCCTCCCTAACCACTTTGGATAGACTTATGATTGCGTGTGGCCTACTCCTACCTGCTGTGGCTCTTTGCAGCTTCCTACAGAAAACCCTCCCCATGGGGATCACCCGGCAAGCAAAGTTGAACCGCCCCAACAAGGACTGTATCTGCCTCAGGGGACTAGCGTTTGCCTCTAACACTTCCGCAATGGCCTCGTACATCTTAGTAACCTTATCCTCTGGGAGCCTACAGAACCCTGCCTTCGTGTCGATCTCGATCCCGAGGAATGATAGGCACGTAGTAGGGCCCTCTGTCTTGTCTGCTGCGATGGGAACGCCTAACACCCTAAACAACGCCTCCGTGGAAAAAAGGGTATCACGACAACTCGTGGAGTCAGGAGGCCCGATCACCAAGAAGTCATCCAAATAGTGCGCAATCCACCGACACCCCGTCCCCGCCTGAATGCACCAGTGCAAGAAACTGCTGAATTTCTCGAATAGTGCACATGAAATCGAACAACCCATGGGAAGACAGCGATCGATATAGTATCCACCACGATGCCGAAAACCCATGAATTGATACGACTCGGGGTGAAGGGGTAACAATCTAAAGGCCGATTCGATATCCACTTTGGCCAGCAATGAGCCCCTGCCGCATTCCTGCACCAGGGCTAGAGCCGATTCAAATGACTGGTAACTGACTGAACTGAGATTAACGTCAATTGCATCGTTAACCGACTGACCAGCGGGATAAGACAGGTGCTGGATCAGTCTGAACTTTCCCTCTGTTTTCTTGGGAACTACGCCTACCGGGGACAAAATGAGGTTGGGAATAGGAGGGAGTCGGAACGGGCCGATCATGCGCCCCAAACCAACCTCCTTGCCTATTTTCTCGTCTAGCACCTCCGGGAAAGCGAGCGCAGATTTTAGATTCACCGGAGCTGCTGTGGAAATGCTACCCTGAACCGGAAGTTTGAAGCCAAAATGGAAGCCGTCGTGGAGTAGGGCCGCGGTCTCCCTATCATCAAACCACGACAGCCACTTGTCCAGCTCGGTCAGATCAATTGGCGATGGCCCCTTGACTCGGCAGAGTCGAACCAGCGCCTCTTCCCCTTCCTCCACTTCCCCGAGCCTTGGCACAATCGGTGGCTGGATGATGGCCGCCGCAGGCTGTACAAGTGTGCCTGAATCTGCAGAGTGAACCTCTTTGACAGGCCCCTGCATTAAAATCATAACACCTTCCTTTCGGGGGGAGGGCGTTTTGCGCCCTCCCCGGCCCTTGAAACCGTCTACCTGCGCTACCCTCTGCAGTCTGATTGCTAGGCCTCATTAGCTCCAACCATGTGTCAATGTCCTTATATCCGAGCGGAAGCTTCTCTCGCCCGCTCATCCGCTTCCTGAAAAGCTCGTCATATGCTCTCCAGATTACCGGGCCGTCCTTTATGAACATCCCGCTAATCAGGTGCATATATCTCCACACCTCCGCTTGCTCGCTGGGCCTGGACTCTAGATATATTGTGGCAAAAATGGAAAATGCATTCGCCCATCTAGAGAAGGATCTGTACTTCTCCTCCCCATGCCCGATTTTTCGCAGGCTGCCGCCAGCGCCTTCTTATCCTCACCGGTTAACGAGTACATATCCACGTACTTGCCCCTTCTGATTCTATCCCGCACACTGGGCCTAATACCGTGAGTGATCTCAAGGGATTCTACCTGCCCCAACTCGCTACGGACCGCTGGTAGATCTGTGTCTCCTGACTGGGATGCGTGCTTACTCCGCTTACCTAGCAATTCAGTCTCCAACAACTTAATTAGTTTCCTGGGTCTATCACCCGAGCCAGAGGACTCACTATCTGTGGAGAGGACGGGTGAATCCAACAAGTGTGACTTATGTATAGTAGCGGAACTGGACTCACCAGCAGGAGCAGGATTCCCATCACCGACAGACGTCTGCCCTAGCGACACAGCTGTGGCCTGTCCTCCTGACGTGTCCTGGATCTCTTCCTCCCTCCGTTCTGCCGTCATCTGATCCTGAGCCTCAGCACACGGACGATCGCGACTGCCGACCCTCGTCTCCGGATGCATAACAGTAGGCTCTGAAACGGAAAGGGGGACAGTCATCTGATGTCTGGGTAAATAGTCCAAGCGCCGCCGCGCCGTGTTACTATCCCTATCTACGGTAGAGAGGTTAGGGGCTGACACACGGGCCGTACTGGGGGACGCTGAAAATGACTCCCGCCTCCGCTGTAAGCGGCTATCCCCAAGGAGGGGAGGGGGCCCTGAACCGAAGTTACCGCCGCTGGAATGGTGATAATCGACTACGAAATTGTCGGACCTACCCCCCTGACCCCCGTAATAAGGCCCCCCCGCCCCGTACCCCGGGGAAGAGGCCCAATGAGACATGTATAGGCGAGACGCCGGAGGGGACATACGCTGGCATTGAAAATAGGGCCACACCGGCGCCTGGGTGTTGTCTCCAAAATCTCTTGTGTGTCTGGCGGGAAGTGTGCCCCCCCCTAGTTGGTGACGGTGGTCCCCGTGAGGTGGGGTACGGGCCTGGGACATGTTCGGACCCTGCTGATCCCTACCTGGATTAGACCCCCATGCAGATGCCCCACTACTATGGGGGAGAAATGGGCTGGGAGGGAAGGACAATTGATGGGGGGCAGGAGGGTTGTGCTCCTGATACCTAGCCCTCATAGCTGGTTCAGGGGGGGTGATGGGGCATAGGGTGTCTAGGGCCTGGCCCCTGCTCCTGACAGGACTGGGGGCATATCCGCCTGCCGGGGGAGGGGGGGTGCCTGCCTGCCACTGCTGGGGCTGACCGCTGCTGTCACTGACAGGGCCGCTGGCTGACCCTGCAGCCAGCCATGCCGAGGAGTCCGCGTGGCGGGACCCGGCCGGGCGCGATGGGGCGCGCGTTCTGCGCATGCGCGAACCGGCCGGGAGAAGAGAGGGGGTGGCGCGGCCGCGCCGTGCGGCTGTAGCAACGGGAGGATGACCTGCACGGGGGGCCAGAAGCGGGGCACCGCTAGAGGTGATGGCTGGAGGGAAGGAGGCTGATGGAAGAGAGGAGGAAGAGGGGGCAAGATGGCGGCGGGAGCGAGGGGGGGATGGGGACCTGAGGCGCGCCGGGCGTGGGGCATTTCTCCTGGGACGGGGCATGTTGGCAGAACAGAGGAGGACAGCGGGGTGAGCTGGAAAAGCGGGGAAGAGAGGGAGAGGAATAAGAGGAGAAAAAAGAAAGATTTGGGAGAAAGGAAAAAGGCAGAAAAAGAGGGTGGAAACAAGGAGAGGGAAGAGCAATAAATAGAGAGGAGAGAAATATAAAGTGAAAGAAGAGGGCAGATAGGAATAAAGTTTAATAGACAATGAATAAATCCACAAGTGGTACTTATCCGTTTCTCTTGCTGCTGGGTCTCCTACAGGAATCTCGTGCTGCAAGTGAACACAAGCAGGAAGTGCAGCCTGCTATATTCTATCAAGGTCCCTCCCAGGTGAGCAACCATTGGCTGGAACCCACCCCATGATAAACTACACCAGGTAATTACTCAGCTTGTTACAAACCCTGTCGCCCTTTAAGTGCGTTCGTCCTAGAAGCCTCACTTGTCATAACACTGATACTGCACACACATAATGCACTCATCCCATAACACACATAGTGCACACACATAAAGCACTCATCCCATAACACTGATACTGCACACACATAAAGCACTCATCCCATAACACTGATACTGCACACACATAATGCACTCACCCCATAACACTGATACTGCACACACATAATGCACTCACCCCATAACACTGATACTGCACACACATAATGCACTCACCCCATAACACTGATACTGCACACACATAATGCACTCACCCCATAACACTGATATTGCACACACATAATGCACTCATCCCATAATAGTGATAATGCACACACATAGAGCACTCATCCCATAACACACATAGTGCACACACATAAAGCACTCATCCCATAACACACATAGTGCACACACATAAAACACTCACTCCATAACACACATAGTGCACACACTTAAAGCACTCATCCCATAACACACATAGTGCACACACATAAAACACTCACTCCATAACACACATAGTGCACACACTTAAAGCACTCATCCCATAACACACATAGTGCACACACATAAAACACTCACTCCATAACACACATATTGCACACACATAAAACACTCACTCCATAATACACATATTGCACACACATAAAACACTCACTCCATAACACACATAGTGCACACACATAAAGCACTCACCCCATAACACACATAGTGCACACACATAAAGCACTCACCCCATAACACACATAGTGCACACACATAAAGCACTCATACCATAACACACATAGTGCACACACATAATGCACTCACCCCATAACACTGAATTTGCAGAGTTCTGATTGGCTGAGCAACCAGAATTCATTTTCAGAACACTGTAAGCAAATGAATCAAGAGACATTAGGATGGGAACATTGTACTCTCCTTGGTCAACAAGCGGCCAGTGCTCCCCAAACTAGATTGTTATGTTAAGTTTGGGGAATGGTTATGGGAAACGCAGGGGAAGGGACCCATACAATCCTACAGGGGCATAAAGGGACTGAATAAAGAAATGTTGATCTGGAATAAAACCATGGTTTGACTGAATGATCACTGTGGGCCTGATTTTGAGCAACTTGGACAAACCATGTTCCAATGCAAGGGGTAAAAATTGACTTATTTTTTGCACACAAAAAATACTGGCTGTTTTTTCATATTGCACACGAATAGTGGATAGCTTTATTTTTACACAGAAATTAAAGTTGATCTATGACATGGCTTATTCCAACTATAAATCTGTCCCTACATTTTAAATTTACCTCCCCATCTAATGCAACATGGTTTTGCCAAGGTGCAAATTTGCACCTTTTCTTTGCCTTGCTCCTAACTTAAAATCAGGCCCTGTATGTTCAAAATGCATTCTGCTGCAATAATGAAAGCACCTAGATGAGAGAGATTTATAACATATAACCATATAATCTCTCCATGGGTGGTACCACATGAATAATGTTATTCTTTTGTAAGATAAAAGTCGATGACATGTTTTGCTATCAGGGACTCATTCTGGGCATTGTATTTGTCATGTGATGCTGTCTTAACTCATTTGCATCTGACAGAATCAGTATTTTTTTAATGACACTAAATTGTCTATAGATTTGTGTTCCCTGTCACTGCTCCGTGTAATCTATAGATAATACTCATATAATAACACAATTTCACACTAAAACATGGTACTGTTATTCGGAAATATGAATTAAACAATTTGATCAATGGCAGTTACATGTAGATTATCCCATTAAATCAATCTCTTTTGTCATGTTTTCCCTGTTCAGCAATTAAGAACATATGTGTGGAGATTTCTGCCTGTTAATTCTGCAATAAAAATCAATGGGTTTAAATAGCTTTCTATCTTCTCAGGGCTTGTGAATACCGTCAACAAGAATAGATGAAATTCTAACTTAACTTACCTAAAAAAAAAAAGATGATAATGTATTCACTGTTTATTACACTTAATAACAGAGACATATGGATAATGTCATCATTATCTGCACATATACAGTATCAAATAAAAGTCATTGTTGAGGTAGTTTGAAGGAGTACACATGTAGGGGTAAATGTATTAACCTCCGGATTGTTGAACTCCCGCGAGTTTGCCATCTTCAGCGCTTAAATTTAAAGCGTCGCTGCCTTGTAAGGGGGAGTTTCCCTTTACAAGGCAGCGCCGCTTTAAATTTAAGCGCTGAAAACGGCGAACTCGTGGGAGTTCAACAATCCGGAGGTTAATACATTTACCCCATAGACTCTACACACTGACTGTCTCAGTTAGGGCTGGGAGCAAAGCTAAAAAAAGGAGCAGATTTGCACCTGGGCATAAACCATTTAGCTCTGCAGAGGGGGAGGTGTTTGCTGGCAGATTTAAAGTTGGGATGGGTTGTGTCCTAGCTCATGTCTACATTGCAGTGTAAAAATTACAGCTGTTCTGTCTTTGTGTGCTACATCTAGAAGCAGACAGTATTTTTCCTGCATGTGTTTGCACCTATTGTATTGCAACACGGTTTGTCCAAGGAAGATTTTTTTTTTTTTTATGATTTGCCCCTAACTCTGGCTCTGAAACCCTAAACGGAGTATCTGGTATAAAGCTACACAACTTGTAATTTGCACATAGAACACCGACAACAATTTAACTGCATTAAAATTTGCAGAGGAGTTAGAGGTGAATAAGATCACACAATAAGTGTACATTGCAATGATAAAAAAAACTATAAAATTAACAGTAACTACAGAAAACGTTATTAGCCTTTATTTTATCTAATGCTACTCTATTGTGCATTGTGTTACTATGGGGAATAAACCACAGACACCGTCATGCAGATGGGGCACAGTTGATTGTGTCATAACGCTCTGCGTTGCTCCTGTTGACGGGACCTCAATGGCGCTGTTCATCTCTATCTGTGCTGCACAGCAACAGGATTTCTGATGGTCCACAACGCAGTGCTTGTGATTCATGAGAGCCAGTAACTAATGAATAAATATGTGTTTATTAATGAGCTCTGAAGACTGATGTGTTGTAGACTGTGCGATGTGTGGGTTAGAATTGCTGTGTGTTGCGCTTACCTTTGTCCGGTTTGAAGGAGAATGCCAAGTTGCAATATAATAAAATGGGATAATGTGAGTTCATGTAGGGTGATCTACCCCAGGAGATGAAAGTGGTTGGATTGAGAATTAGTATGCCGTAGAGAGATCTGGGGGTAAATGTATAAAGCTGAGAGTTTTCTGGCGGGTTTGAAAAACCAATCAGATTCTAGCTATCATATATTTAGTACATTCTACAAAATGGTATCTAGAATCTTATTGGTTGCTATAGGCAACATCTCCACTTTTCAAACCCGCCGGAAAACTCTCAGCTTGATACATTTACCCCCTGGTGTGTCATTAGAGCTGGTTTCCAGTTTAAGATGGCATTGATTGTTTGTGCACGCCTTCCTGCAGATTTTACTACTTACATTGATCTATCTTTTTGCCTTTCAGCTTGTACTATGCATCTATATAATCATTATACATACAAATATTGTCATTGTCCTGGGACACTTTGGGTTCTATCTCAGGACATGCATATAAAGACCATGTCTGGTGATTTAAACACATGGCTTTAAAAACACAATCGTTGGCTTAAATGAAAATGCTAAATATTTAGAAAGACTTGCCGATATGCATGTAAAAAAACAATAAAGTGGTATGAAGGTGGGGTAAGTTTTTAGGTGTCTCTGATTTCCTGGATATGCTTCATAGCAAGAAGAATGAACAAAGATTTTGAAAGTAAATTCTTACCTCCTCAATATGTACTTTTTTATCTAGAATTTAGTCCAAAAGGGGGTAAATGTATCAAGCTGTGAGTTTCCGGCGGGTTTGAAAAGTGGAGATGTTGCCTATAGCAACCAATCGGATTCTAGTCATTTATTTAGCACATTCTACAAAATGATAGCTTGAATCTGGTTGGTTGCTATAGGCAACATCTCCGCTTTTCAAACCCGCCGGAAATTCGCAACTTGATACATTTAACCCCAGGGCTTCATCTCCGACTTAGACTTTTCTCACCACTTGTTTGATATGTCTATGGAAGCAAACTAGATTGGGCAAGTACCAAATTCAAAGGTAATAAAGTAGGTTCTTGATCAACTCCTCTAAAACATTTATCGAAGGGAAAAATTTCAAATACAATAGAATAGAAATCTGGAGCACACAATGGGGCTGATTTAATTAGCCTCAAGGTTTTGTAGTAGCCTCTCACATTGTGATTTATGCACAGAGAACCGGCAAATATGGTAATAAAATGACCAAAGACCATTACCTAAATATCACATGGAAACACACTTTTAGAGTCGGACGGAAAATCCGTCTAAGAAGTGTAGGAGTGGGAGTGTGCCACAGCTTGGTAGGGTATTACGAGTGGCATGCAACCCCAGTCATGTCCCATTCGTAATACCCTACCGAGCTGCGAGCAGTTCCTGCAGCCAGCTAACTGCTTGCGCCACCTAATTCCTGCCGCACAGTTTTAGCCTCACTGCGACTAGGATTTACTTACAGGGTCACGCCTTCACAACTCCGCTTTCCGCCCTTTCTCTCATAGCAAGCCGCAAGCTGTCGCAAGTGTTAATTGAGTCCAAGATGCAGGCGGATATGGTGCTTGCTGCACATGCGTGATAGTGGTTTTTTGTAGGATGCGCCTAAAACGGACTTTGCGTCCGACTCTAAATGAGGTCCACTATTTGCTGCTACTACAGCACCTTGCGGCTAATTGAATCAGCCCCATTGAGTGTTTTCACCAGAAAGTGCACTGTGGAAAAACATAGCTTTGCCAATGGAGCTTTACGTTTCAGTCACGGAATCATGTGCTGGAAGTAGACAGTGTGGCTGTTAGAGTAGGTTAAGCTGGGATAAAACCATTGTGAGATAGTACCATTGTCTCTTGAATGCTGCCAGCAGCTTAATGGGAACAGTTCAGAAACCAGAAGTGACTTGTTGATTTATGCTGCATTATCAAAAATATGCCATCTTTATACGGCAACTCATTGGTTAAATATCTCTACTTTTTCTTTTAAAAAGCCATTTTCCACGACATTGTACCACTAATCGTACAGAACAGCATGTTTAATGGACATGCTAAGAGGATCTGTATAAACCATTAAATAAAGGTATTTTAACTTTATTATTCCAGGAACCATATTATGTTTGTGAATCAACTTTTGACCACTGGTTCACCTTTTAATCAATTATATTCTTCCTTTTAATGACTTTAATCTTGTCTAGAAAAATTATTATTTTTAAAATGAAATGGATGGGAGATTGGCACTTGTACTAACATGATCATAGGGACTCGGATGGCATATTCACCTATAGGTTAAGATCCCATGCTTAATCATCAGCTATTTATATAGCGCCACTAGTTCTGCAGCGCTGTACAGAGAACTCACTCACATCAGTCTCTGACCCCATTGGAGCTTACAGTCTAAATTCCCTAACAGACTGAAAGAGACTAAGGTCAGTGTAATAGCAGTCAATTAACCCTACCAGTTTGTTTTTGGACTGTGTGAGGAAACCCACGCAAACACGGGGAGAACATACAAACTCTAAACAGATAAGGTCATGGTCGGGAATTGAACTCATGACCCCAGGCTGTGAGGCAGAAGTGCTAACCACTGAGCCACCATGCTGCCCATAATATTTATTATTTTAATATTGTCAGCCATACAGTCTCTGTGCTGCCAGTGTTGGTAGAATAGAAATACCATTCCCCTTAACAGTCATAATTTTCTGTGACCAAAAGGGGTGGAGGTTCCCAAATCAAGAGAAGGTTGGATCGGTTGTGTGGATGGACAGATTAGAGGATGTAATTGAGTAACAGAAACGCCCTACAGGGGCGAACGGAGGATTGTCGGGGGGGGGGGTTTCCCCCCCGCCCCCCAAAAAAACCCACCACCCGCGAGAGCTGCTGCGCATGCGCAGCAGCTCCGTTTCTTCAGCGCTGTCCTATACAGCAGCCGCGGCGCTGTCTAAGAAGCGTCCACGGCGGTGCTGTATACACTACAGCACCGCCGCGGACGCTTCTTTGACAGCGCCGCGGCTGCCGTATAGGACAGTGCAGCTATAGCGGCCACTTAGTTAGCGCAGGGGGGGGTTTCTGGAGACTCAGAAACCCCCCCTGCGTGCGCCACTGCCCTATAAGAGCAGCCCCTCCCAGTGTGCCAGCTTGTGAATATTTACACGTGTTGGTGTTTTATTTCATATAAGTAAAGTACCAACTGCTCTTTAAACTGGTTTTGAAGATTTGTGCTTGAAGTGTTCGGTTCATAATTGTATTGCTGTGTTTTTGGCCAGATGCGTCACTTCTAATATTCTATCTGTTATTGTTATGTATGTCTAGACAAGTGTAAAAAAAAAAAAACTTTTTGTTCTGCACACATTATAATTATAATTCTTGGCATCAGTTCTTAGATTATTGGTATAGAAAACTGCAAACTGACACTTTTTATTTAGACATAACTCCATACCTGCCAACTTTTTTTGCTTCTCCTCTGCGAGATGCCAGGGGTGAGGACTAAGGGGCGAGTCAGGATGGCGTGATGATGCTGTCACACTTCCAGCCGCACGATGCCATGATTCCTGTCATCATGCAGTAAGATGCGGGGCCTTCGCGGGATCATTAGGGCCATGCCCAGCAGGGCCATCGTAACAACATTATGGGCCCCCGGGCAAAGCAGTGCACCGGGTCCCCTATATATATATCTATATCTATATCTATATCTATATATATATATATCACTTTTTTTTCATTCAAATCCCCTATATTTTACCTTTCAATCGCCCTGTTATTCGAGTCTGATCCTCTTCTCTTCTTCGTCGCTCCTCCGTGCTGCGCTCCTCCGTGCTGTGCTCGCAGTGAATGTCGGGTGTGATGACATCATCACGCCCGACATTCACTGCGAGCACAGCTTGGAAGAGTGGACCAGTGAAGGTGACCGCAAAAGTTAATTTTTTTTTTTTACAGGAGTCCCTCGGGCCCCCTTGTCCGCTGGGCCCCCAGGCACCTGCCCATCGTGCCCATTCGGAAAGACAGCCCTGATTCCCAGTCCAGAATATTAGGCTGTTTATGTACTCACTGGATGCTGGATGCGATAATCAGTATTCCTTCTTGTTCTATAGCTTCCACCAACTGCACAGTACCACTTATCTTGTTCTGTTGTCCATACACTTTGTCCTGTACAAGTGAGCGTTCACTATGACTGACTATATGAAATTGTAAATTTGTGAGACTTCCCGGCCACGGTAAAATGTTGAAGTATTGAGTTTGGGTTTGAGTGTGTCCTTGACGGATATGATGTGTGGTCTTTTGTCTCTGTTATTTATTTTTAAACAGTTGGAAGACATGTTTGACTGAACGGTGCTTTCTAGCATTGTTGATCTTGAAAAATATATACCTTTCTCTATATTACTGCTAAATTACTGCATAAGGCCAATGGAACTCCCAAAGAAGTGACCTTGTGAAAGAATAAGGTCACAGGTACGGAACTCTGCAGGGATGGCAAAATATCCTTATAATATACAGAAGCGTTATGACACACCCTTTATGGCGAAAATCGTGGCGATGACATCGGTACTCACTGATTATAGGTGATGACATCACTATCAGTTGATAAAATAGAAAAGTCTTGTTACTTAACACCATTTGTGTATTAGATTTGAATTTCCTTGCAAACAAACATAAATAAATAAATAACCATAAAACAGCATAATGAACAAAAACATTAGCGCTATAACAGTGCACAATGCTATGCATTATTTACTAGTATACAAAAGTTTATTCCTTCCCTTTTCCCCCTTGTAAGTGATTCACCTTAAAAGCCTTACACTTTGAATGATATTGTTAGAAAGCTGCCCTCTGACTTAATCTGACTCATACTATAAAGTATTTATGTGTATACACAGTTTTAGCTCTACATCAGGCTTTGGCAACCGGTGGATGGTTGTCCAGGTATTGTGGAACCTGGACAACTAGGGCATGCTAGTACTTGTAGTTCCACAACAGGTAACGAGGCCCCTTATCTCTGCCCTACATAATTTTAGCAAGAATTAAACACAGGAAAATGAAATTATTTTGTTATTTTCCAAGTAATATACTTGCCCGAGGAAACTTTTAAATAATCAAATTAGCTGTAAGGAAAGTTTTTGATCTGCTTGCATTCAGATCTTTCCAGCGATCACCCTTTTAACATCTTAACAATGCATGAGTAATGAACGCAATAGAGGTATTCAAATATGATATTATACAACGCAAAACTTACTAAAAGAACAAGATGAATCATATAGTCATGAAAAAAAAAGTAAAATAAAAAAAAAACTTAAAACAAATACATTTAACAAAGCAAAGTTAAGATGAGTTTGATCTCCATAAACACATGAATACGACGAGTATTTGATTTTTTTATAACCCTTGTGGAAGTGAACATTTCCACTACAGTAGGAAGCAATGTCAGCGTTGTCTGCTTTTTATCTAATATCAAAGATGGTAAAAGATCCAAGTGGACACTAGACTTTAATCATATTGATGTGCACAGCATTCAAGAATTGGCAAGATCCAAAGGTTTTGCAGGCGCTAATGAGTGAAATTTGATTCTGCTGATGGTTTGGAGCAGACCAGGATAAAAGCTATTATTTTAGAAGAAAGGAAATATGACATTTCATCTTCTGAAAACTTTATGTCCACTACTAATGTAAGTAATAGGGTTATTGTCACCCATCAAAATGTCAATATTCTTGGATGTTAATGTTCTAAGTTCTATGCAGAATATTCTGCATCAACTTTGTAAAACGTTTATAAAAGACCGGATTTTTAGTCGTATGACTGAAAAGAAAGACAACATCAGCAATACAAATAAAACAGTAAGAAATATTCTTATCTGCACATTAGTATAGTACTATAATTTAGGGCAGGCCTGGCCAACCTGCCTCTGCAGTTAAACTACAAGTCCCAGCATGCTTTGCCTGTAGATGGCAGGGCATGCTGGGACTCGAAGTTTCACAACATCTGGAGAGCCACAGGTTGACCAGGCCTGGTGCAGGACTTTTAATACAGGGTACTATACTGTAGTCAGTGATATGAAAATGAAATATCAAGTTTTTTCCCTTTTGACATTTAGAAGGACTAGATCTATAAGACCATTTTGTATCCACAAGAGTCTTGCACAGCATTCATTCTCATAGCATTCATTCTCAATTGGCCAGTTACAGAGACTCATAGCCAGCATCTGAGAGAAGACTGTCATTTGTTGTTGAAACACGGAAAGGTAAATTGTCCCCAAATCGCTGCATTGTGGGTTAAAAAGCACTAACAATACCAGTCCGAACTGATCGGATATCATTTGAGACTGCCTGAAAATCTGACCAATCAGTCACTGTGCTGACTGACTAACTACACCCCATGTGATCCAGTCACTGTGCTGACTGACTAACTACACCCATTGTGATCCAGTCACTGTACTGTCATCCAGTCACTGTACTGACTGGCTAACTACACCCCGTGTGATCCAAGCTCTGTGCTGACTGGCTAACTACACCCCATGTGATCCAGTCACTGTGCTGACTGACTAACTACACCCCATGTGATCCAGTCACTGTGCTGACTGACTAACTACACCCATTGTGATCCAGTCACTGTACTGTCATCCAGTCACTGTACTGACTGGCTAACTACACCCCGTGTGATCCAAGCTCTGTGCTGACTGGCTAACTACACCCCGTGTGATCCAGTCACTGTGCTGACTGACTAACTACACCCCATGTGATACAGTCACTGTATTGACTGGCTAACTACACCCCATGTGATACAGTCACTTGCTGACTGGCTAACTACACCCCATGTGATACAGTCACTGTATTGACTGGCTAACTACACCCCATGTGATCCAGTCACTGTTCTGACTGGCTAACTACACCCCATGTGATACAGTCACTGTATTGACTGGCTAACTACACCCCATGTGATCCAGTCACTGTGCACTCTGTCTGTTGGTCATACTTATGGCTAAACTGAATGCAGGCCCTGTGGCTTGTCAATCATTGGGTATCTTAAGATCTTCAGTAAGAAAGCCAGAAGTCACATCCTGAAAGACAATTTATTTCAATAATACAAACATATTAGAACAGTGAAATGAAGACTTCTATCCATGTGTAGATGCTATACAACAATTGGAGCTGGATCCTGGGGAGCCACCAGCCATCAAGAGCCAGGAAGGGAGCCCAGTGCCTAGACTGGCCCCTATAAGCCTGGGCTGGCAGGACCTAAACCCTGGGATTCCATCCTATCCAGGACCACAAAAAACAAATGGAGGGGAAAGTTAAAAAAAAATATCACAGAAATGGGCTGCAGCAATCTCCCAATCTTGCCAAAATCATGGGTCCCCAATTGCTTTTTGGCCCCATCCCCAATATTAAAACCCACCACAACTTTGGAGGATCGTAATCTATTGTTTCAGCTTGGGATCATTACAGAAAACAGATTAAGGAGAAAATTGATATTTACATGTCACCATTACATTTATTTGTCAATATTAAATTTATGAATGACTTCTCCTATTAAGCCGATGCTTCAACAAATGTTACAGACTTTGGATCAGTGTGACCTCACTATATACTATTTTAGAATCTAAACTTGCAGCAAATTCTAATGCTGCTTTTGATGGCTGCATATTTTAGTGTAGTTATCTCCAGCATTGTAACCATAGATTTTCTGGTGACTTGCCAAGTTCTCATGGTAATTGGCTGCAGTTTTAGTGGGACCAAAATCCGTTCGCTCCCACCCTGACATAAGATCGCCCCTGCACATAGAAGGAATATGCAGTGTTTTTATGATCCATATGGTGTCATCTACCAAATTAGTGCGGCAACCCAGTGATGTAAAAAGGATTTTTGGGCCAGTGCCTGGTGCTCCACATTCTAGTAACTAGGTTCAATTAATAGTATTCCTTTGATAAGCACATTCATAGACATAGAAAAACACTTATTCAACAGCTAAATACTGAAGAGTTACCTATCGTTAAGTGAAGGTCTCCAGCATCTCCTGACGTGAGAGTAGATATGTCATAGTCATTCTGACACAACAAGCTTTAATGCAATTACATACCTCCAACAGTCCCATTTTTGGCAGGATAGTCCAGATTTTTAGAGATTAAACAGGGAGGAGCTTATTGGAAAGGGCCATCATCACAGCAAATTGTTAGCATGGATGGATGAGTCAAGGGTGTAGCTTAGTGCTTTTGGTAGCATGGACTCATGAAGTTTCACCCCGCTGTAACTTTGGAACTGCGAAGTGAATCATTTATGCCTAGAAAAAAAGTTCTATTCTGCATTTAATGTCCCTTTTCCTCTCCTGAGCTTGATTAAACACTGGGTCTATTTTCCCGTGCAATACATAATGACAAATAGAGAATGGTATAATAGCACTGCTGATAGAAACTCTGTTCTCCCAGACCGGATAATGTGAAACTTGTAATACATTGCTCTTGAGTTATGGACTGCCTTTAATATCTGCAAATGATTAATTTAAAAGCTTTCACTTCCCAATATTTCATCTTCCATCATTCACCTGCACTGGAATAAAAGAAATTATGGGACCCTTTATCCTGATGGCAATACAAATGTAATTTGCAAAGCATTATATAGCAATAATTTCCTAATCTGTCTTCTAAAATATCCAATAAAACTTAACCCTTTCATCAGTTAATCATTCTTCAACACATTCTTTTACATGATAATTGTAATATGAATTACGCTTAATAGTTTTTGCCCTTGCCTAAATGGGGCATAGTAAAAAATAAAAAGTGATATTTTACAACACATTGAGATACATTTATGTGGCTATCCTATCTAGAATTAAGGTATATTTATCCTAAATGGACAATGAAATGTATGTGCTTTGTTATTTGCAAGGAGGGATAATATATCGCTTCAAAAGCCAAATAAATTTCTTGTATGAACCTTACTAAACTTGGGATTCCCACACATATTTTATTGCTGTTCCTGATGCAATCCTGTCTGCTAACACTTGTGTTGTAAATATGTTAACACTGATCAGAAATAGATTTAATGTTCCAATTAATTCATTGCCTCCAGAATTGGCTAGTCCTGCGAATGTTCTAAGGTGCTGATTGGTTGCAGGTTAGACTATTCCAGAGAAAGTTCTAATGTTCTGATTGGCTGTGGGCTGGTCTAGTCCTGTGAATGTTCTAATGCTCTGATTGACTGCAGGTTGGTCTAGTCCTGTGAAAGTTCTAATGCTCTGATTTGCTGTGGGCTGGTTTAGTCCTGTGAAAGATCTAATACTCTGATTGGCTGTGGGTTGGTCTAGTCCAGTGAATGTTCTTTCCAATGCACAAATCGGCTATAGAAAGATTCTTGCCCTGCTCACTTCAAAGTTACTTATATTCCGATGTTACTGAATAAAAAAGGCAAATCCACCCCAATGAAACAAGCCTAACTATCAAAGTTTTCCAAGTCACTTATTAGAAAAGATCAATTAATATTGTTTCACTTATTTTAAAAAATAAATTGTGGGTGTGGTCTGGTTAAAATGAGGGCTAGGCTTTGTAGATCATGGGGGCGTTTGGGAGCGTTACGAAGTACGTATGTCTCTAGAATTTTTGACCAATGGACATCCTTTATATCAAGGATTTGTTTGGTTCCAGGAAAAAATGCAATCAGAAATTACCCCCTTTAAATGACATCTTCAGTTGAGCACAGTAAAGGCTGAAATTTGCCAATATTCAGCCGGTCACATACACAAGAACTGATTATTAGTGAATTAACATGCTGCATTCTTAAAGATATTAGCTCATCACACAATATAGCTGCCTCCACTGTGAATAGGTGATGGGTACTCTTAAAGGTGCTATGTAAATGATAAGCAAAATTGCCACATTTGAAAGTATCGCTGCAAGGGGATGAATTTCCCACAACATAATGCTGAAGAACAGTTTTAATCAGTCAAACGAGACAATTTCTTACAGCAGCAGAACTTTAGCACATTAGCAATTTATAGTTAATAGACTAACTCACTGGAGACTATTGCTTAATTAAAATAGGGATAAAAAGGGAAGATAAACCCATGAGTGAGAAATGTGATGTCATCCACTGTTTTAGCTGTAAATAGTACATTAGCTTATTTACCCTATAATGATGATTACAAAATAGGGTCTTGTTCAATATTTGCTTATTGCATAATTCACATACCTCCTAGCTTTTGATGGCAGCCAAGAGAGAACACCCTGGGCCGCTCCTACCCCAGAAATCACCCAACAACAGCCTTGGACATTCCTCCAGAACTGAGACAGATCAAGGAAACCCAGAGACAGTGGGTGGGTGTGGGATTGTATACTCATCATCATCATTTATTTATATATGATTCTGCAGCGCTGTACAGAGAACTTTCACATCAGTCCCTGCCCCATTGGAGCTTACAGTCTAAATTCCCAAACATAAACAGACAGAGAGAGAGAGAGAGAGAGAGAGACTAGGGTCAATTTTTGATAGCAGCCAATTAACCTACCAGTATGTTTTTGGAGTGTGGGAGGAAACCGGAGCACCCGGAGCAAACCCACGCAAACACGGGAGAACATACAAACTCCACACAGATAACGCTATGGTCGGAAATTGAACTCATGACCCCTGTGCTGTAAGGCAGAAGTGCTAACCACTTTGCCACCGTGCTGTGTTCTAATCGGAACCAATATTTCTGAAAATATGGCTTATCAATTCACTTATTTCTAGGGAAAAGTTACATTCTACCAGTGGTTGCCTCTAGTGTGTGTCACAGCACTGGGGTCATGAGTTCGATTCCCAACCATGGCCTTATCTGTGAGGAGTTTGTATGTTCTCCCCGTGTTTGCGTGAGTTTCCTCCAGGTGCTCCCGTTTCCTCCCACACTCAAAAAACATATTAATAGTTTAATTGGCTAACAAATTAACCCTAGTCTGGGTGTGTGTGTGTGTGTGTGTGTGTGTGTGTGTGTGTGTGTATGTTAGGGAATTTAGACTGTAAGCTCCAATGGGGCAGGGACTGATGTGAGTGAGATCTCTGTACAGCGCTACGGAATTAGTGGCGCTATATAAATAAATGGTGATGATGATGATAATTTCTATTAAGTAAAAATATATTTTTATGTACTGCTAGGAAACAGTGTGTGTATTTCTGTCACATTCACCAGACTTTAAATGATAAATATTACTTTTAATTAATTTGCCTATGTTATTTGGCGCTCTTTTTGTTTGACTAGTATGGTTTTCTATTGAGGGGTTTCGCATTTCCCTCTTGTAAGGAGCAGGCTTGTATTACTTAAGTATATAAATACATTTTTGATCTAGAAGCGCCTAGCAATATTTTATTTGTGGTTCTTTTCTTGGATGTCTGCCATTTTTGAAGTTCAGCTGGGTATCAGTACCTGAATCTAGTAAGGGTCCCTTATCATTACTGATAGTCCACTGGCTCCACTGGCCCTCATAGGTCATACAAAGGCTGGCCAACAGATGTCCCCAATTGTAATTATAACTAATTGTAAGTAGCCAGACCCTGATTAAATGTAGTGGCTCCTCCATTAAACTACTAGTGTGGTGTACTACTGAAGGGTTAAACATATGTTGGGCAGGTGAAAACCGACTTTAACCACTTCATAACTGGATGGTCATACCCCTTCATGACCAGGCGGATTTTCACACTTTTGTGATGTTGCAAAGAGAATAACGTTTACATTTCATATTATCCACAAGTGGATTTTCTCACCTGAACCAGGGTATGCCTATCCCCATTCCCTCCAGCTGGTCACTGGCCATTCTGCAATAATAGATTGCAGAAGAATCATGAGACTCCTGAGCTTCGTCCTGCTATCACATTAGTGCGGTGTCTGACAAGGTGAGAGGAGAAGGGACAGGGAGGAAGTGGACCCTTAAGACCCTTAGAGGATCTTATTCCCAATAGATTAGTTAAAGGGGATCTCCAAGTGGACTATTCCCACCTCTATAACCCACACTCACCCAGTGTAGCAATAAGGAGAAATAATCAAATGAGACTGGTAACCTCATCTGCTCCTTATCTCACACCTGAACATTTCTTAGGCCATTAGATCTACCCCATACTTTCTTTTAGGACCCAAATAAGGTAAAACAGTTATAGAAATCTCTTTACACGTTTTGTTAATTTAGGTGCATCACAGACTGTCCTGTAAGAACCAGAATACATAAGAGATGTCAGCGGCTGGTTCTGAAACTAGTGCGGTACAACAAGAGGATTTCACAGTGTGGTGGAGAGGAACACGATGATGATGATGATGATAATTATTATTATTATTATGTTTTATTTATATGGCGCCAGAAAATGTCCGCAGCATCATACTAGACATTTACAGTAGTATACAATAAACAAACAGCAACAATCCATAAAACATTACACAATACATCAAAAGACCAGACATACCGATTAAACAATTTACATACATCCAACTTGGTAATGCAGATCAATTTATTAGGGGACTGTAAGTGACAGTGTTGGTTGTTAATATGGAGCGCTAAGCTGTGTGTCTCCCATCTTGGTAGTGGTGTCCCCTGTGATCTAGTAAAGACAGGAAGTGGGTCATCTTCCAACCATCCGCATTGCTCTACTGAGCATGCACAGATAGGAAATTCAGCTCTCAGCAGGTTCTTCCAGTGACAGTTGAACTGAAAATTGCATTAAACCTGAAGCTGCATCCTTCTTGGGTTCTCTTACCTATATATAGATATGTAAAGAAACTGGAGGCACAAAAATATATTTGAGCAACCTATTCTCTGACATTGCCCACAATGTAAGCTTACCATCTGCATGTATTATGTTTGTCATACTGTCTGTCTGTTGCAGTCTGTATCAACTGTGAGCAACTGTATATATGTATATATCATCTGTAACAACAAGTTCTGAAATAAAACCAACACATTGGTTAAGTCTAAAAGCTTCTTGTGGTTTAACATCTACCACCAACGCTGCTGACACCTATTACATATAACAGCACAAGTGCCCAGATTGTGCCCATGCACAATAATGGTAACGTGAAGTAGGTCTGGAGAAACAGGCCTAGAACTACAGAGGGTGACAGAAAAGTAGAAGAAGAACACGAGGAAAGAGAGCCATGCTCTCGAAAGCTTACATCCTAAAGGGAAGGGGAGGAAACAAACACAGGTGCACCATGTGGGGACATGGGGGTAATAGGCGAGGCAAATTAGTAAGGAGAAGGGCTGAATAAAGAAGTGAGCTTTAAGGGCACGCTTGCAGCCTTGGAGAGTAGAGGCTAATCTGATCGGGCATGGGATATTGTTCCAGAGTTGGGAAGCAGCACATGTTAAGTTCCAATGGTCGGAGCGGGGAGAGATAATCAGTTTTGTAGTGAGGTGCCGGTCCTTGGCAGAGCGGAGGCAAAGAGTGTGAATAGAGAGGAAAATGTATAACAAAAGCACACTTCATATTTAAAGGTCCTTTTTTTATTGTTTGGCTTTTCACTGGTTTACTTGTTTCAGTTAATAGAAGATTTTTTGATCAAAGACAAACTATTTAAATTAAAGTACTAAGGAACAGGTCACGTAGATTAGATTATATTTATGATGATCATGCTTTCTAGCCATCCCTGAATAAAGCATTTTATGACAGCGCAGGAACACCGGTAGCACATGCACAACACATGGTTAGCATTTCTGCCTCACAGCACTGGGGTCATGAGTTCGATTCCCGACCATGGCCTTATCTGTGTGGAGTTTGTATGTTCTCCCCGTGTTTGCGTGGGTTTCTTCCAGGTGCTCCGGTTTCCTCCCACACTCCAAAAACATACTGGTAGGTTAATTGGCTGCTAACAAATTGACCCTAGTCTATGTGTCTATCTGTGTGTGTGTGTGTGTGTGTGTGTGTGTTAGGGGACTTAGACTGTAAGCCCCAATGGGGCAGGGACTGATGTGAGTGAGTTCTCTGTACAGCGCTGCGGAATTAGTGGCGCTATATAAATAAGTGGTGATGATGATGAATGATGATTGGGCGAACTGTAATTTTTAGTAAAGATATTGTTCCCTTTCATGTACAGTTTGCAGTGGATCGACCAGATAACCACTATTTGTAAACAGGCTGGTGAAGAGACTAAAATATGCAGTAAGATTAGACAGATAAGCACTTTAGTATAAATGCAATTTTCCATTGAAATAAAAACCACTGTGCATATGATCAGGGCAATGTTTTTAAGTATAGCTAAATATTTATTTGTTGATGAATGGGTCAATATTTACTTACAGGTAATGTCTGTTCAGTTTAAAAAAAATTGGTAATAACACAATCTTCAAATATTGTAATATCTTTTTCTGCTCCTTAATTGGTGAAACACAAAACATTTAACCTTAAGGTTAAATGTTTCCCAGAGAGCAGCAACATTGTTGCAACAAAGTAAAAAGCAGAAGTATTTTCTACCTGCTATGTTCTATTGCAGTGAACAGGATAGGGAGGGAGATATGTGAGCCCGGATTACTGTCTATTCAAACTGAATTGACACATTTCAACGCGTTCTCTACCGGAAGACAGAGGAAAAGTCAACAACAATAATAGCAAATCATCTTATGATCAGTGGTGGGGAACATGATTTAAAAAAAAAATGGACTTTCCCTTTTGGATATAGAAACAGAAGAACAAAGTATAAACAAGGTGCGTAAAGAACACACACAAATATGATGAAGAAGATGCCTGATATCTCTCTCGATATTTCAATCAAAACATTGACCTTCCAGCAGCAACCAACAGATAAGTGAGTGTGTGACAAGCAGGTGAGCTGCTGTCTTCTTATCTGCCCGTCATTTCCTATGCCTTATCTGTTTCTTAAGAGCAGATATGTTTGTGTAAGACTAAAAAGGAACAACATAACAGTTTGGAGACTCCGGGTGAAATACCTATAAGAGCATCGACCTTTGGAAACATAGTTAATAGATTGAGCCAGAGGAAAGAATCATTACAGCATTTTGACAAGGGCCTAAATATTTAATGTTTTTGCTCGGCGGAAGGATTGGCGGTGAATGAAAAGCTCACCTGCAGAAAATGTCAGCTGTACTTAGAGAGGAACAAGAGCCGTGATGTCCGCATTCTTAATGCTAAGCTTTCCTGCGAGCTTCTCCTTTTTTCGCTAGCCTACCATTGACATATGGCAATATTTCCTTTCAAAATCAAAATGATTATTTATTTATTTATTTTAAAAAGTAACTGCTTTTTTTTTTAGTTTGGGCTGCCTTCCAATTAATGTTGAACACAATATTATTCCAGAGACACGAGAAACGTATAACAGCTGCTGTATTTTGTTGTCTTTGGAAATGGATGTCAGAAGATCAAGACCGTACTGTTATTACTGAACAACAAGATCAAGGGGTATATTTATTAAAGCTGCGGGTTTGAAAAGTGGAGATGTTGCCTATAGCTACCAATCAGATTCTAGTTTTCATTAATTTAGTGCATTCTACAAAATGACAGCTTGAATCTGATTGGTTGCTATAGGCAACATCTCCACTTTTTCAAACCCACAGTTTAGTAAATATACCCCCAAGACTGTCATTAGAGAACTACCCCAGCAATTTATATATGTTTATTCAGTATCACTGTCCTGTCTTTGTTAATAGTTCATTTTCTGCTGCAGGAGAATTTCACATGCAGGTGTTGGATGCAGCTGATTGGACGGCTGTCCCAGCATTCCATCAGCTGCAGCCAAATTATGTGCTGTGATTCTAAGTTCTATTGTCTCATGTTCTAGGAGAAAGGAACCAGGGAATGAAAGAGAGTTTATCATGAGTCACATGGACCATACCATTCCACTAGTTGCTGGGACTTAGTGGTGCCCCCTATAATTGATTGGACAGGACCTGAATATCTAATAGGCTGATTAGGCACCAGTCTAAGGTTTGTGGGGCTGTAGATTTTTGCGGGTGCAGGATTGTGACAGAGAGATTAATTTTAAGATCTAAGAGAATAGTTGTTCTCCAGAAATGTAGTCATGTTTTAATCTTGACACATTCCAATGGTAAAGGCTGAAGACAACAAGTCATCCTCAAGCAGGTGAGGAGGAGACAAGGATGGCTGCAGATGCCCCCACTCCACCTACACCCACGGTAGCGCTTGTTCATATCTCTGTTCCAGTATTCAGTTCTGATTTTAATGACAATAAAATGAGTGAGAAAGATTGACCTGTGTAAAAAGTGAAGCAGAGCTGGGTTTCAAAAACATTGGTGTGGGTAAAAGAAGCCGTATATTAAATTAAATTAAATTAAAGATGCTTTTGCGATGTCGCATGGAAGGCATGGGACGTGCGCTACGAGCGTGTTTGCCTAGAGTGGCCTAAATTCTTAATCAGGATCACTTTATTAAATAAAGTTGCTCCCCAGCTTATTGTTTTGGGCATAGTTACCATTGATATGAAATACATTTCTAAACTTTTTCAGTTTGCTCGGAAGATCCTATATTATTTGTGCTCACGAGCAATTCAGTGTATGGTGTAACAGAGTTTTTGCCCACTCTTACAAGCAGAACATAACACATTGGGGTTTAGTTGTTCACCAGGGTTAGAATTATTCAGAGCAAAACATGTCCATTGTATATTTTACCGCACACCATGTGCAGCAGAGAGGTGCAACTTTAAAAAATTGCATCATGGCAGCCTCCCATCAGCAAAGTCAGAGGGCCTGATTCATTAAGAAAAGGAAGGCAAAAAAAGGATTACATTTTCTCCTGGACAAACCATATTGCAATGCAAGGGGTGCAAATTAGCATATTATTTTGCACATAAGGTAAATACTGGCTGTTTTTACACGTAGCACACAAATATTTGATAGTTTTACTTTTACACTGAAATTTAAAATTGATCTAGGACATGTCCTGTGCTAACTATAAATCTCTCTCCACATTATAAATTTTCCTCCCCCTCCAATGCAACATGGTGTTGCCAAGGTGCAAAGTTGCTCCTTTTTTTTGCTTTACTTTCCTTAATGAATCAGGTCCAGAGACTGTATTTGTTGTTTAGCATTTCGAGAGATTGGAATAAATTGCTATTGCAATCGGTTTAGATATGTTACATAGGTTTTCTATGTTTGGTGTAGGACACTCTGTGCCTTATGCCTCTGTCATTAGCTCCTGGTGAATTTATAGTCTACAATCTCATTAACATTCAGCCCACAAAACAGCTTTGTGCTTTATGCCTCTGAAATACTGGTTTAGCCCACAAAATTGCTGCTTCCAATGTTTGACAAGTAAACCTTAAGTCCTAATATTTGTATAATTGTAGCGTATATTGGTTATTTAATATGGCCTCTGGGACTGTAAATTTCATGGAAGTTTAGGTACATATAAAGACCTAGAAGACTCGAAAGGAGGGATTCAATCCCCTGTAATATACCGCAGAGTGCTTCCAGAACAGTCGTGAAGGCACTAAGCACCAATGTATCCTGTAATTTAGATTGTAAGCTCCAATGGGGCAGGGACTGATGTGAGTGCGTTCTCTGTACAGCGCTGCGGAATTAGTGGCGCTATATAAATAAATGATGATGATGATGTATCCTTGCTGATTTTTTCCTCTCACTCCATAAAAGTGCATAGGAAAATCTGCAATCTTGGGGTACCATAGTACCTGGAAATGAGCACAGCCACAACGCCTGACCCCACACTTGTTCCGACCCTGACTAGAACAAAACCATGATAGATATCGGAAGGATGTTCCATAAGTGGCATCAGGGGCTGACCAATGGGTTGCCATATTGTTGACAAGAAACCGAGATGTTTTATTAAAACTTCAGTGCTCCATACATCATTCAGTACAGCTGTATTCCCTGTGCTTTGTGTGTCCCCTACTGTATATTATGTGTGGCATGGTTACGCAGACTCTATAGTGGAATCCCTGTGTTACAAAAGCATTTCTACTGAAAACACAACATGACAAATGCCTTGGGTCTTCGATGGGGGAAATTAAAAATCCGTTCTTGGCGTCAGAAAAATGGGATCAGGGCCGAGGCACAGAACAGATTTTAGAACTCACAAAGGCAACTCATTTTTAAAGTCCCTGTGAGAGAGGAGACATTTTAACCTCTGTGACCTCAGCTTGGTTTATAGAACGCCTGAGCTGGGTGCAATATTAGGTTGAAGCTTGAAAGATCTGACCCTGAGCTACTTACTGGATAACCTCAGAATCGTCCACTGCTCTGATTTTCCTTCTTGGCTGGCTCAATAAGCCTGTAAATTTCACTCTACTCCCATACTGTCATGTTATTGTTACACTTTGAATTCTCGTTGCTGTCTGTTTGCCCACACGAAATGGAAATAAATTGCACAAGTATATAATTACTGTCTATTTATACATAGGGAAGGGGTAAGGGTGGCGCTTGCAGGGTTATAAATGTATTAATGAATATTACGTGCTTTGCTCGTGATTCCTAAGAATCGCAGACCAAACATCTCTGCAAAGCCTGTAAAAATGCAGAAACATCACATCTACTTGGAAGGTGATTTTTTTTCCAACCATCACTGACTGAACATGTGTAGGAGAGTCTTCTGCAGCACGTACAAACCACTCAGCTTTCCTACTATATAGAGCAGATAATATAGATTATTCTGCTGAGACCATGATTTGAATGACAAAAAAAATGATCAGATGCGTTTTGTTTTTAAATTGTTAGGTGTTTCATACATGAAGTATTAAGATAACTTTAACTAGAATCTAACCACTTTGTTGTTCATTCTTCAAAAATGGTTACACAAAGACACAGTGGTCTAGGATAATCAATTAGAGCCAATCACAGCATTAGAATGTTAACAGGACAAAATATTTAAGATCAATCAATTGTTGCTTGTCCATATGTAGTAAATTTTATATGGGAGGGGCACAGAATTAATTATAAATGGATAAAAAAAAATCCATTAGCCAATACAATTATACACTTTAATAGACTGAGATGCAAAGCAACATGTGTTTATACTTAATATTGCATAACTCATAACATTTCAAAATGTTCTTTATAGCATATCCTACCCCCGCCTGATGCTACTCTCTCTGCATGTTCTTCAACCTCTTCTCTATAGCCTATCCTACCCCCACCTGATGCTACTCTCTCTGCATGTTCTTCAACCTCTTCTCTATAGCCTATCCTACCCACACCTGATACTACTCTCTCTGCATGTTCTATCACCTCTTCTCTATAGCCTATCCTACCCCCACCTGATACTACTCTCTCTGCATGTTCTTTCATCTCTTCTCTATAGCCTATTCTACCCCTGCCTGATACTACTCTCTCTGCATGTTCTATCATCTCTTCTCTATAGCCTATCCTACCCCCACCTGATACTACTCTCTCTGCATGTTCTACCACCTCTTCTCTATAGCCTATCCTACTTCCACCTGATACTATTCTCTCTGCATGTTCTACACCTCTTCTCTATAGCCTATCCCACCCACACCTGATACTACTCTCTTTGCATGTTCTACCACCACTTCTCTATAACCTATCCTACCTCCACCTGATACTACTCTCTCTGCATATTCTACCACCTCTTCTCTATAGCCTATCCTACCCCTGTCTGATGCTACTCTCTCTGCATGTTCTGCCACCTCTTCTCTATAGCCTATCCTACCCCTGCCTGATACTACTCTCTCTGCATGTTCTACCACCTCTTCTCTATAGCCTATACTACACACACCTGATACTACTCTCTCTGCATTTTCTACCACCTCTTCTCTATAGCCTATCCCATCCACCAGATACTACTCTCTCTGCATGTTCTTCCACCTCTTCTCTATAGCCTATCCTACCCGCACCTGATACTACTCTCTCTGCATGTTCTACCACCTCTTTTCTATAGCCTATCCTACCCCTACTTTCTCTGGGTGTTTTACCAGCTACAGACCCATCTCCACGCTCAGCCCCACTAGCTCCTTTTTTCTCACATTGCCCTTTCTCTCTAGACTGTAAGCTCTCAGGAGCAGGGACCTCTCTACGCCTCACATTTGCATCTTCATGCTATTTTTATGTGCGATTTGTGTTTTGTATGATCTGTAATTGTACAGCACTGCAGAGTTTTGTGGTGCCTTACAAATTAACAATGACTATGATAATGATGATGGTGAAATCTTGTTATACACAGCTCCACAAGTCACCATTCAGTAAATTCACAGATGTGCACACCTTAGATGCTATGGTTTGAATTTGGAACCACACTGATACTTCTGAGAGCAAATGGAACATTCACATATGTAAAGCAGACCTAAAAGAGAGACTGTTATGGGCAGCACCCCCAAAATTGGACAGCGGGTGTTCACACTGTACCAAAAAGTTGGGAAATTCATAAATCATTTTGTAGAATGCTGTTATTTCATCCTCCACCTTATAAGAGTTGACAATGTATTTCTGATATGGTCAAACATCCCTATAACTATCTGTTTCTGATGGCCTGTATGGCACATTTGCCTCTACCATGATCGAATATAAACTTTACACAGCTAAAATGTATCCACAAGTATAGTAAAAGTAAAGTAGTAAATATGTAAAAAGAGCAAAAAGGGGCCGCATGAAGCCTCCGAGTTTTCTCTTGGGTCGGTGAGCTCCTTCCCATTTTAATGTCAGATTAGTTTGTTATAGCTTGGTACACTTGTTAAAATTTCCCTGCTGATACGATATTACAGAGTGGTGTCTCTTTTTTTTATTAAATGTATTGTTGTAACTCATTTCTGATATAAAGGGTAATGTGGGGCCCTATTGAAGGTTAGGGACACCTATGCATGGACTGACGTATTAGGTTGCCTAATATTGCAGTATAGTGTATAAAAGTAGCTAAAGTCATGGACTTGAGTGAGAGAAAACAATGTACTTTGTCCGATACTGTTGCTGTTATCTTTTTTTCTTTTGCTACTTTAATATGCTTTGTGTCCTTTCTGTCTGTAGAATTAAAGTAACAGTGTTTACTAGAAGTGGGTTCATGTTCCAAGTGGTTGAGACACACAAAACGTGAGTGTATTACTCTGTGCTATTAATTAACTTGACTCACCGGGAAGGTTGAAATCACGGTGCCAGCTCTTACAGTAATAGTCTAATTTGATACCTGCGACAAGATTGTGAATTATTCATCCTGCTCCATGTGGCATGGCTGAGGAAATGAGGTAAACGCAGTGATTAAATGGGATCTGCTAAAATCCATCTAAAGCAGGATTAGCAACTAAGAACAACCAATGTCAGCAACAGGGTCAATCATTGTACCTAAGCCAAACCTCCCCCTCACTCATCACCGGCTAATGAGTTGCCTGTGTAAAGTATTCTCTCCAAGGAAACAAATGTGTGGAGCACGATACTGGCGTATGTATAATCCCATGCATTTTAGGAATATACTGTCAGCAAGCTTGAGCTGGGCTCACGTTCAATATACTGTAGAATAGATCAGGGAGCATATAGAAGTTGAGTTGGATTCCGCTGTAGTGGGAATAAGAAGAGACTGCGCCCTGGTTTAGTAGCCAACTGTCGGCAATTGTCTACTAATACATTTGTTTGTGTCTGATTGGCTGATAGATGCCAGTAGTGTTATGCATGATGGGGACAAATGGACCAGAGACACAGGGGTTCATAACAACATAACAGGATTAAGTTTAGGCAGTAAAGTAGGTTTAGGAGCACTTACCTGTTGAAGAGCTGAAGGTATCTACCAGTCATCTATGAAGCAGCTGTAATGTTGCTCCCACAACCTACCTACCATTATGCCGACCATGTAATTATGTAGGGTTTTCAGGGAGCTGTCTATGTTTCCAGCCAGGTTTATATTGTTCACCCCAGGACCTGGTCCGGATAATAAGTGTCAGATTGGCGAATGGTTTAGGTCTAATTTTAGTATGGTAAGACCAGGGCCGGATTAAGGGAATGGAGGCCCCTTGGGAGGCATCCATTCCCCTGTGAGGGCCCCCCCCTGTGATCTGAGCTGGCCGCCCCCCCCCCCCCCCCCCGTGATCCGAGCTGCCCGCGCCCCCCCCTCGGCACATACTTCCTTCCCAGGCGCGCTGTACGCTCTTTACTGAGCGTACAGTAAGGAGACTACAGCGCGCCGGAGTAGGACCGCAGTGAAAGTGCTCAGCAGCACTGATCGCGCCAGGGGCGCCCCCGTCCCCGACCAATCAATACTGCTGCTGAGCACTTTCAAGGGCCCCCTGGATGCCATAGGCCCCTGGGCTGTAGCCCAGTTAGCCCTATGGTTAATCCGGCCCTGGGTAAGACTCAATAAATGGTTCTAACAATGGTATTTGGGTTAAGAATAGTTTTTGGTCATCTATGTTTTTATTAAGCTTACGTTGACTAATCTTCTGTCGTGTTGTGTCTGCAGTTCAGATATTTCAGGGCAGGGACTTAAAAATTCCTAATCATAATTCCCAATCATGTCGCTGTTTGCTGATACACTAACATTTCGGTACAGGTACATTGACTATGGCACAGTCCAGTCCCTTTTCTAAGTGATACTTTGTTATTGAACAACCTAAAAGAAGAAGCATATGAGACACAAAATGTAGATATTATACACTTATATATTCACCGGATTTCACAGGGGGTAGAGGAAGTATTTTCTTAATGTTGTAACTGATATATCATTCCTGGCTTTGGTAAATTAAATGATGGTAGGTACAGTTCTTCTAATGACACGTGTAAGTAAGTGGGTAAGACACACACCAATGGTTAAAATATTAAACATTTTTCTTTTACATATTTTTGATATTTGCTATTTAAACTAATATAGTACATTTTAACTTATGGATCCAAAAAACGGGCAAACTCCTTTCCACATACTAAAAACCTTGATTAATTTCCATCAAATATTTTGCGTTCATACGACATCTTTGGTGGGAAATCAAAGCCCCCTGGTGACATGATACATAGGGGCATATTCAATTAGGTTTCTAGTCCCCAGGAACGCGCTGGAACGGGTCGCGAAGTCAACACACGGTACTGCAACAACGTGGATTTTCGTGCGCACCCCATAGGGTTGCGTAGGAAAATCTGCGTTATTGTGGTACTGTATAACCGTCAATACTGTGCATGTTCCGTGGTAATGTGCGTTACCGCGGACCGGAAACCTAATTCAATATGCCCCATAATGTTGTAGGGTTTGTAAGACCATAGGCTTTGTTCTACCCTGTCACACAACTACAGTAGATGTCTCAAAAGGTCTTTGATTCTTCACATAATGAATGCTGTGCTCCGTGGGTCATATTTCTTTCTATAGCCAGCAGACTAGAGGCCCAAGAAAATCAGATCCCCCCCCCCCCCCCACCATTTGAATTACAAACTCTCCACTTTCCTCCTTAGAAAGGCTGTGAGCACCGGTGAAATCATTCAAAATGATCTGCATCCCTCTCTGATCTTGATGTCGCTTTTCCTGCAGAAACTAAGAAAGAGAATGGTCACAGCAGGCAGACTATCACAGATCATTAGACACGAGTGTCCGACTTCACCAAGTCATCAACCCCAATCAAAGCTTTGCAGAAAAAAAAAGTTCTCTTTAATCTAAAATTTGGCAGGCCTACTGTGAGTTGATAAATCTCAATTGAACGGGTAGATAAAACAGGCATAACACAAACATATGAGTGGATTGTGCATTAATTATTATGGATAGACCCCATTGTGTCTTTGTATGGTGGATGATAAAGAATTGCTTACAGCATATTTTTACAGCCCACATACTCTTTCAATCATAGGCACTAGTGATTGCAAAATATTTAACTGCGAGCTACAAAATAAGTTTTTTTTGTGTTGTAGTTAAATCAGGGGTCTAAATATGGCCCCATCATGGTCACCATCAATATGTATAGCTGCAGATGGCCGCAATACTTAATGCAGGTTATATGGGTTGATTTGTCATAAATATTGGTTCAACCAACAAAATGGCTGCTTCAGTTATGTCACGTGTTTCTAGCAAATTGAGCAAATCTATCAATTAGCACTTTCACAGGTGAGGGATCCAGCCAATCCCATTATAAAAGGCCAGTAGCGCCATCTTGAATAGTGCTGCTGTTCCCATCCAGGCCTATGGGGACAGCGGTAAGCTGCCGTAATGGGGTCAAGGTTGGAGAAATCTCAGACTAACCCTTTGTTAAAGAGCAAAAAGCAGTGACTCCGGCATTTTGGCTCTTCACCGCTTGTTAAATAGACCCCTCAGTATGATAGTGTATCCTGCACAATTCATAAATGAAGACGTAGAAGTTTTCGCTCTGTCTCATTGTTCTCAGCTAGTTTACATCTCGAGGGGTTTTCTGCTCTGTCCTTCAATGACTTATAGGTGGGAAATTAAAGTGTGATCAGAACAATAGCTCAACAGACATTCACCAAACGAAAAACATTTTCACGTTCCTGCAATGCATCAGTGGTACTAAGAACATTCAGGGAAATTGGTTTCGCCTACAAAATGTCTCCCATGGAAATGTGAGTGGTATCTAGTGAATTTGATGATTACATTCTCATGAATATTTGTTGAGCCTTTACAATTTATTCCTAATTGATATTACAGGTTCCCAGTGATTCCATGGGTTGAATTGTCATTAGTATTGGTTCAATCAACAAAATGGCTGCCTCAGTTATGTCCAGTGTTCCTAGCAAATTGATAGGCTGTACACACAATCGATGCTTCAGAAATGTGAATTGATTTGCTGCATTTTCTTTTGCTCACCCCACAACATGGATGCCTCCACTCTGTGAAGGTGTAGGATACATTCTAATTGTGTTCTTATCATGAAATTTATGGGTACTATTTAATTTTCAATTGGGTGAGGAAGGCATTTACTCATGCAACAAACAGAAATATGCAGCAAATTCAGATTTTCTGCATTGTTGAACTATTATGATAAGGTATAGGGAAAGTGAACCATACTTATAAAGAGTGATATACCCCTATTCCAATTTTCATGAAACAGTCACATAACTGTGATGGATGCCAATCTGTAGCACATGATGGCTAGGGGCAAAGGCTTATGTGGACTGGGGCCTTGCTAACTGTTCATTGTCTTTAATGCAATAAAGTTGGGTGATACGAGGTATAATTTCTAAATGTCCTTATTGGCCATGTGGAATGTTGACTTCAGAACCTATTGCACACTTGCCTACTCTACCAGGACATACGGTAGGCTCCCGAAGTTTGGGCAGATCTTCCGTAAGCCCAGGCCACCCTCTTGGATCCTGTCCAATCTCCTCACAAAGAAGGCAAAGCTGTGATTCCAACCACAGTATTGTGCAGCCGGGAGTTGGACGATGATATTGCGGATCATGTCACTTGATCTGCATCCACCTATTAGACATCTCCAGCCAGGAGATCCGGGAATGGAGGTATGAATGGTGGAGAAGTTTGAGATATAGTCTGGCGTGCAGCCTCCAAATTTGACTATAGCTAAATAACTAAATAATAAAAGAAATTTGAATGTGTCACTTAGATTTTATCTGTAGTAAAGTAAATAATGTTTTAACCTCCAGACAAATAGAGAAGCTTGTATAGAACAGTGACTATGTAGTAACTGTTTCATTCCTGTTCCATTTCTAGTTTTTAAATAACTGGTTAACATTTCAATTAGCAGGAAAACATAATTCCTTCATTATCCTTCTAGACACATCCTAAGGGACCATCTGTAAAATAGAAAACTGCAACTCGCCACTTCTGCACTTGAAACTTTACACATTTTTCATTATACACTGACAAAGACACAGTGTAAAAATCTGTGCTGTAAAACCGTCCGTCTTTGTGCCGATCCTTGGCTGAAATAGAACCCAATTGTGTGATAAAATAGAGGACAAGTGACCGACTAAACCTCTGGAGATAGAGTATATTACTTTCTAGGCTGTCTTACCTGTAAACCTTTTCATACTGTTAAACCAGCCATTATGTCACACAATAGGACATCTTCAACTTTTGTGCCTCACTGTAAGATACTAGACAAACTATTTTGGCAACCATGCATTTATTGAAATGGGCACAATATTGATTAAAATTAGGAGCCAAAATACTATCTATTTTGTCTAACCACTTCATATTTTGGGTGGCTCACACCATATATATTTACAGTGAATTGACCACACTTGGAATGTCTTCTAATGCTTCTTTTTTAGATTAAATATATCCTATAGATTTTAAGCTGAAGAGCAGGACCTTCCTACCTCTCTGTCTGTCTGTATTACCCAATATTGTTTTACTACTGTGTTTGTTCCCAATTGTAAAACGCTGCGGAATTTTCTGGTGCTATATAAATAAATGTTGATGACGATTACCCTTACTCAAGCAACATTGAAAATTAATTAATATATACAGTATCACAGCCTACAAATATAAAAAGAAAACAAATAAAACATATTTATATGTTACATGCTGTAAGGTTCATTTGTGGACAGAATATGTGGACATCAACGTATAATTGGCATTTGGTGCAATGCTCTCTTTGTCCCCTCTATCACATTTGGGTCTTCCAGTGGACGGCTAGACAAGGTCAAGGCTATAATGATAGTCTTTGCCTCGACTCAAACATGTCATTCCCAAACAGACTATCCAGATCTAGCACTAGGACTGGGGTAGGTTCATTCATGGGCTAAAGATGGGCATTTTAAATACTCTGATCCCTCCACTCACTGTCAACCCTGCCCTGGGGGTTTTATCCTCAAATCCATGGGGCGCAGTCCACTAAAGCTATTTAGTCAAAATGGCATATGTACACCAAGCAGCCACAACATAAAAACCACTGGCAAGTTAATATAGTTGATTATCTTGTTACAATGGTGCCTGTGAAGAGGTGGGATATATTAAGCAGCAAGTGAACAGTTAGTTGTTGAAATTGATTGGTTGGAAGCAGGAAAAATAGGGAAGCATTAGGATCTGAGCGACTTTGACAAGGGCAAAATTGTGATGGCTAGATGACTGGGACAGAGCTTCTCCAAAACGGCAGGTCTTGTGGTGTGTTCCTGGTATGCAGTGGTTAGTACCGACCAAAAGTAGCTCATGGAAGGACAACCGGTGAACAGCCAACAGGGTCATCGGTGCCCAAGACTCATTGATGCAAATGGGGAGTGAAGAATAACCCGTCTGCTCCAGTCCCACAGAAGAGCTACTGTAGCACAAATTGCTGAAAAAGTTAATGCTGGCTATGATAGAAAGGTGTCAGAACACACAGTGCATCACAGCTTACTGCGAATGAGGCTGAGTAACCACAAACCAAACAGAGTGCCCATACTGGCCACTGTCCACCGCTGAAAGTGCCTACAGTGGGCATGTGAGCGTCAGAACTGGACCATGGAGCAATTAAAGAAGGTAGCCTGGTCTGGTGAATCACGTTTTTCTTTAACATCAGGACAGCCAGATTCATGTGCATCATTTTCCTGGCAGACACGGCACCAGGATGCACTATGGGAAGAAGGCAAGCCGGTGGAGGCAATGTGATGCTCTGGGCAATGTTGTTTTTTTACATTGCCCAATGGTACAACAGCAAGTTGCTTTCTGGATACAATTGTATCCAATGTAGAGAGTCCATTAGAACTTAGTTGTATACCAGGGCATCAGAAGTGAACAACACTGTCTGATGATATAACTGTATGGCTGAAAATACCAAAATGGGCAGAAAGATACAGCAATGTATTTGGTAGAAGCGTCTGCAGGACATCTATAAGCCAGTAATTTAAAGTGACCTTAATTTGGATTACAGTGAGTATAGCAAATGCAATTGAAAGGACTATAATTGTAGTGTGTCCATCAGGTCATTGTTTCACTGCTGGGGATGTAATATTTGTACAGGTGCTTCACATTCCATGTCATTTCTATAGATGCACTTGTTCAGAATCAAAGTATTCCTCCCCTTATCTGCTGCACCCCCGGTACACTCTGCTACATCATTTGTGTAAAAGTAGGAAAATCTGTTTACTTTCCTTGTGAGATGTTATCAATTGCTAAAATAAGACTCAAAAATAATTATATGTGCATATAGACAAAATATTATGATTAAACTGATAATTGTCGTGAACACAAGACTTAATATACTTCTCATAAAATTGCATTTTGTGCTCACGGCAAAAAGAATTGTGATTTGCTATTTTTTTTCCTATTTAAATATGCATGTTGGCTTTGACAAAAAGGAAGATCAGAGGATCAGTGTGTTCTTTGGAAGATTGTTTGATTGAGTGGAAATGTTTAGTAAACATATTTTCTTGAACTGCAGAAATGAATCCTTCAAGCCCTGGTTACACATGCTGTGTGTGATACTGCAGTATTGGCCATTTGATGTGTTAACTGTGTATGTGGCTCCAATATGACTGTGATGCCAGATAATGATCCTGGCAAAATCAGTAGTAACTTGGGCAGCGGGCAGCATAGGCAAACCGAGGGGGTGGGGGGGGGGGGGGGGGGTGCCTAGTGCCTGGAAACCCCCTCCAAGCCTGGGGCACTGTATAATTGAGGTGGCTGGACCCTGCTCTCGCTTCACACAACTCTGCTTGAAATGGGAGAGCTGCGTGCACCTAACAGTAGTGCACGCAGCATTGCCCGTGTTTATTATGGGGATAGCAAGAGTTGGAGAGCAGCCAAGCACTGTCTAAAATTGTAGCCAGGCCCCCATGCATGCTGGTCACGCCCACTGGCGGCATGGTGTGGAAACCCCCCTCTACAAATCCTGCGTTTGCCCCTGGGCAGGTGTGTGGTCATCATCGGAATTCACTAAGTGGCTGTAGTATTCGCCTAAAGAGGGAATAGCCACAAAAATGCGCTGTTAATATTCAGAATTGGAGTCACTTACATTTTCACAGATGTTAATGCTGGTTGGTTATTAATTGAATATTCCATGGTTAGATAGGTTTGCCCACACCAAAATATTGTCCCTGCCCACTGGCATAATCAATGTCCAGACTGAAGCTTCAGTAGATCAAACTCTTGCACTATTAGAATTAAATTTGCCTGTGCCCTTGTGTACATGCTTCTAACAAGGGCCGGACTGGGACTAAAAATCAGCCCTGGCATTTAAACCATACAGGCTCACCTCTGTTGATGTGCAGGAACAAACTGTGTACCGCTGAGCAGCAGTGCCGCCGCCAAGGGCGTGGCAACATTATGTTGGGGGCGTGGTCAACATGGGGCATTGATACATACATTATATTAAAACATTACATTTATCAGGGACTCCCCATCCACATCACGCCACCCCACCCCCACCCCAGAAACATATTGCAACACCCCCGGTCCACTGGCTCGGCTCGGTACTCGGATCCTCTAAGTTCGGGTGTGTTCGGTTCTCGAGGAACCGAGCCTGAGCATCTCTAATCTAAACGCATTGTATGTACTCTACGCATCGAAGTCATCTTTATTTATGTAATTAATGTAAACAAATTATTCTAAAAAAAATATATTTACTTTTTTCTATTATTATTCTGTTAACAGTTGTTATTTTAGTTTCTGACAAAATAAAAGTTTTATTTGTTCTAATGTGAACTGTTATTGTACATATACATGTGCGTATACTGTTCTGTGTATTTACGTACAGTAAGTCATACTTGCCAACCCTCCCGGAATGTCCGGGAGACTCCCGCATTTTACGAGAGTCTCCCGGACTCCCAGGTGAGGGTGGCAATCTCCCGAATTCTGCCCACTTCACTAGGAAGTGCCCCACTTCCTAGTGAAGTGGGCAGAATTAGATCCCAAACGGAATCGCGGCGTTTAGCCCCGCCCCCCGCTGTCAAATTTGCGTCATTACGTCGTGGGGGCAGGGCCAAAATGACGCGATTTTGGCGGCCCGCCCCCCGCACGCCCACCTGCTACAGAGAGTCTCCCGGACACCGAATTAAAAAAGTTGGTAAGTATGCAGTAAGTATTGTTTAGAGAGAGCTTATTTTCACCCATATTCAAATTGTTATGTATCTTGAGGGGAACTAGGCACAAGTTACATGTTCATTTTAAATACAGAACATTAATCAGGCCCAATTGTAAATATAATTACTATGCTATATTCTATCACTGGTTAGATGATAGCCGAGTGATAGGAGACCAGGATCCTATGCAGTCCCCTTTCCTGTCGAATCATCTGCTCGATGTCAACAGGTTTGAAATCACTGGAGCGAAAATAATTTAATCCTTTAATCTGCTGTACATACATGATCACCATTGTTAGTCTTTGTACTTGATATCAACAAGACCAAAGGGAAAACATTGATTTACATTTGGACCTGTAGCTTCACCATGTATCACTTGAAAGTCTGACTTCCTTTAATCTTAAATCTCTTTACTGCAATAATTACATGTAGCTAACATTCCATTTTTACTCGAATACCATTAAACAACCTTGTGACATCTTTTTTAAAAAAAATGCCTACAAAACTCTATCTTAATTACAGTCATGTTTTTGTCTCATCAGAGATCTAATTCCCAGCAATATAAAAACATAAACTGCGGTGAGAGCAAATGGCAATTTCAGATCCCAATTTACATTAGATACAATTATACATTGTCTATATATAACTGCGTCTGTCAGGGTAACATGTATCTAATTCACAGCGGTGTCACGGTAAATATAATGAGGGCATACAAATATTGTATGAAGAGCTGTCGGTGGCGTACAATAAGGGATTCTTGCCAGTTAATTATAACACAAAAGCCAGGGAAAGGTTTACATAAGACTATAAAACAGAATGTAATTGTTGGGAAACAGAGTTACAGCGTTAGTGTGGATGTTTGGATGACCTTTGCCAGTGTGTTAATACATTGTTTGGCTTTTAGGCTGGAAAACGAAGACATGTTGTTTTTTTTTCCAGTGGAGGAATTCACTGATCAAGAGGCCATAAGCTGGACAAGGACAAAATAGAATAATATGGAATATATAGAAAATCAGCAGCGCTGGTGTAATTAATTATTATTATCTTTTATTTAGTTATAAAGTGCTGACATATTACGTAGCGATGTACGCTGAGGGGACTGTGACACAAACAAATTACGTACAATCCTATGAAACAGAAAATAAAAATGGCTCTGCCCAAGTGATTTTACAGTGTAATAGTGATCCATTATTTCTTGTACCTTACTGCAATAAATTCAGCACAACATATATTTAATATAGTAGATAGATCTTGTAATAGATGTACACAATTCATTTGTTTTCATGATTTGTGGGGTTTTAAGAGTTTGTGGAGCAGTGAGATACATCCCACAGTCGCAGTGAAGCCCTGGGTCCCAGGCAGGGGAGGGCTGGCAAGTTAGGGGCAAGACTCCACTCAGCAGTCTATTTTAAAGGCAAAAAAAATATAGGCGTGTAGCGCCCGCGAGGAACAGGACAGATGCAACACAAAAGAACTTACCTTGTAAACGATGGTCACCTCCAGTTCGCTTCCGATATCCCAGCTGCGATTCAATCCCAGCAGATCCGCAGCCGCAACCCTTGTCACCTCCAACCACGTCCCTCTAAGAAAGAGACAGAGATTACGGCCGTGCCTACCAGGAAAGGGCTGTCAGAGAATACGGCAATGAACAAGGACACTCTCAGTCCAAGCCCCCTTGCCGCCTCCTCACTTTGCTCTCGCCAAGGCTCGGGGGACTACAGGCACTTGAGACCAGGACTAGTCCCGCCTCAAGTACCTCGCACACCTCCTGGTGAGGGCCTAACCGAAAGGGGGAATCGAGCGTGATACTCACCGGGACACTCCCACTTCCGATCCGGTTCTCCTGCATCTCCCCGACACCTGCGGATGACAAGGAACACACAGCCTCCCTCTGCACTCTCAGTGAGACTAAGATGGGCACCCACAAAACGCTAACCTTACTATAACAGCGACCCGACCCTAACAATGCTCTAATGGTCGGCAACGCAACTAAGTCAAACAACTATGACTAACTAGGTGTGGTGCACTAACGGAACTACTCACTAAGCACTACGGGGAACACCCTCACCCAGGTCTAACCAAGGAGACTGTCTCCTTATGGTGGGGTCACCCACGGACCCTAAGGACCGGCTGCACCAGGCCCGACTGAGGCTTGCTGGAATAGCACACTAACCCGCGGGCCGACTGCCGCACGGAACAGCCGATCGAAACTGAACCGCCCGACTGCCTGTACTCGGGTATCGAACACGTATCCTTACACCCGGAACCACAGTATAACCTGCACGGAACTCAGGCTTGGGGACCCTCAACCAGAACCACGGGCCGCCCCTGGAACTGCCTCAAGGTGTGCTGCACTGCCACTGACTCACTCAGTCATCCCCTCTGGGAACCAGCGTGACCCCAGGGACCTAAGGGACGGGAAAACTACGTATGTTCTTCCCTGACTATGTGTAAGCTGGTAACTACACTTGTCCTCCACAGCACGGGTTAGCACAGGAAAACACAGGAAACAAGAGCCTACCTTTAATGGGGGCCTGACGTCTTGCCCCTGGACACAATTATGTAGCACACCCAAAGATATAGTAATACAGACAATACTCGCCGCACAGACAGAATAAGTACAGTATACAGTACTTTGCACGCTACTCACCAGAGCACACAGCTGCTAGCCAACCAGCCGGTTACTACAGCACCCACAGGAGCCTCCGCTCTACTGTACCTCCTAACTCTGTGTGCTCACCTCACACAGGACCGCGCCTACACTCACAAGGCTCTCAGGCCTCTGTCACACCACCAGGGCCTTACGCCCTTCACACCATGGGCTTCTGCCCAGCTACACACAGAGCCTTGTGCCCTGTTTACGGGCCTTGGCCCCCTATCTAACTCAGGGCTCTGAGCCCACTAACTAGGGCCTTGTGCCCTGCTACCTAGGGGCACTAGCCGATGCCTACTTAGGCCTTACGGCCTTCTTGTCTAACTAAGGGCCTTGTGCCCTTCAGTCTATGGGCTTTCAGCCCCCTAACCAGGCCCTGTGGCCTCTCCTATGGCCTCTAGGCCACTACCTACTTAAGGGCCTTGTGCCCTTGTACCTGGGGGCTCTGAGCCTCCCCTCACCTCTCTAGCTAACAGTGGCTTGTCCCCTTTAACAACAATATGGCCTACTGGCCCACTACCTGATTGGGGCCTAGTGCCCAATTCCCTGGGCCTTGTGCCCCTAATGTACTGCTCCATGGGCTTTGTACCCGACCATGGCCACGGGCCTAGTGCCCGACTTAACGCTGAGGCTACTTACCTGCTCCGCGCAGGAATCTCAGCTTGCCAAGCCATCTTCCTTCTTCTTTTCCGGGTCTTCCAGACCCTCCAGCCGGCGCCGCCTCTTCTCCCGTTCGGCGCTGGTCTTCTTGCTCTGGAGGCGGGGGCGCTCTCAGCCCTTACAAAGGCTCCCCGTCGATGATCTCTGCTTCGGCGGCTTGATTGGAGTCTTCTGTTCTTGGTGCGCTCCGGACGTCCCACGATGTCCTTCTCTCTCCGCCGCCGACTCTCTTCTCCCAAAATGGCGCCGCCCGGCGACTTATATAGTCGCCGGCGCGACGTCATCAGCCGGCGCGAGCGCCGATTGGCTCGCGTCGGCGCCAATCTTTTAAACGGCCGGGCGCGAGCCGCGATTGGCTCGCGTATCCGGCCGCTGATTGGCCAGCGGGGAAAGATGAGCCCTGATTGCCTCATCCTTCCTCCGCGGCCAGAACCTAGAAAGAAGAAGATATACTTACCGCCGCGGGAGCGCTGGACGGGTAAGTCACTCGCTTCTCGGGCAGCATCTTTACAGGTGGCCCAGTGACCCAGCCCAAGGTAGCCCATTATTGGACCGGTCCGGGGGGCAGGTGACCCCCTGCCCAGCCAGCCCCTGGTCCCGGGCTATGTGAATGGAGGATTTGTAATGCAGTGTCCATTGTCATTTCTGAACTAACCCTGCTGTAAGTGACAGCTCTGTAGCCTGGTGTTAGAATCAGGACACATACATGCCTGATTGCGACCTTTAGTCATACTGAATACTTCTACATGGACATTGATTTTGTGGCTTCTTTGAGATGAGATGACCAGGCATAAGCTGAGGAATCCTGATTCAGTAGTGTATAAATTCAATAATCTATAGCAGGGGTTCTCAAAGTGTGACATAGGTACCCAGTGGGTACCCCAGACCAATGCAACATAATTCAGCCAGTTACATCTACACCAGGAAGAGAGATGCAGGAAGAGAAGTGTGCACATCAGTCCTCCCCGTTACCTCCATACCAGCCAGCTATGGTGTGCTGGTCATAGGCTGGTGCATACTTGCCAACTCTGGCAGTATGATGTCCAGGAGGAGACTCCATCATAGGGGCGTGGCCACATGAATCCCGTTATTAGGCCCCGACCCCTGCCAACCGGTACCAATATTGGCCTATCACACCAGGAGGCGGGGCCAGGATGCCGCATTTATCCCCACCCACTTCACTAACGAAGAGGGCAGGCTGCAGAAGATTGTCCTGCTCTCCTGGAAGTCCGGGAGAACTCCCCAAAATTGGGGAGTCTCCCAGGCATTCCTGGAGAGTAGGTAGCTTTGGGCTAGTGCAGGAAAAGGTCATTCACTGACCACTTGCCACAGATCTCCTCCTGCATCTTTATGGGGGTCTATTTATACAAGACCCCTCCATTATGAAGGTTTATATAATATTGCTGCTTACAACAGTGATAGAAAATCTTCTGTTGTGTAATTTATAAAAAATGTTACCAGGGTGACGGATCTAGGGGGAAGGGGGGTTCTCCTATTGATAAATAGACCCCTATGTATTTCTTGGTGGGTGTAATGCCTCAGGGGGGAGGGGAAGTGGAGTCGACAAAGCAATCTAACCCCAGGGAAGGTTTATTACCGGTGAGACAAGGGCTGTGGTGAAGAGACTGATGGACTATATACTGTATGTCATACATTAATGGTCCTCTGTGTATGCATATATATGTCCTAAATTAAGTTTTAGATTTGTTTTGGTATTTTGTGGTGGGTTTACACTTGTATAGTAGGCATGCTGCCAATGTGCCACCTAGTAATTCACAAAGCTCCCTCCATAAACACAGATGACTACGGGAGCCACCTAATCCTTGTATACCGTTCAAAATACATTGTCTTCCAATGAAACAAGGGCTTTGTGGTGATTAACATGATGTTTACTCTAATTCTTTTTAACCGTGGATTTATATTTGGTGGGCTGTCATATTACCGATCCTCTACAATTAAAAGGTGCCGTTTGTTTGCAGACGCTCACATTAAACCACACACAAAAGGTTTTACTTGTCATGTTGAGCATTAAATGAACCGGAATTTTATCAGCTGAAACTTTGCTTAGCAGCTGCACATTGGAGGAGCTTAATGAGGATTTTTTTTTTTTGTTCAGGCAGATGGTAAAATTGCTATTTTCTGTTACCTAATAAATACCATTAGCAAGCTAGAAAATGTTCAATCTCACCAAGTCTTTATTATTAAAAAAAAATAAAAAAAATTCTATTTACACATTGCCTGTTATCTGTCAGGAGATCAGGTCCAGCAAAGACAATTCCCAGCTGTCTGGTTTCAAGGGGTTGTCTCCAGCATTACAATCCAACGCCGCTGCATTTGTGATTAGATAAATCTGCAGAATCTCTTCTCATATTCAATTCTCACTTCATCTGATTGAAATAATAACAACTTGTACATTTTTTTCTGTGCCTTAACCTGAAATCTTCAGGCCCTTAACGCAAATATCTGGCTGTGTGATGATTTTAATAACACCCTGTTTTGTTTCCTCTCCGCAAATGACAGCGGATTTTAAAATCTGTCAGACGATGTCTGCACTCACGGCGTGCGTTTTGAAGGACAAATATTTAGTCTGGACAAAAATACCTAGGCTTTACAAAGTAATTCACAGAAAGGGAATTACTTTCCTTATGTGCTGTGCTGTGGTTATTTATTTTGCTATGTGGTTGTTAATTTATTTTGTGCATTTCAGAAATTTGGATGAAATCAATTCAATAAAGATAAGCCTAGTAAGGCGTTTTTGGGTAATGATAGATAGATAGATAGATATGGCTTAGTTTTGTCTTTTACGATGGGGACTATGCACGTGTTACCTACTATATTTCCCCAGTTTAAGCCTGTAAAATACATAAAAGTAATGATGTATCTCATTGCTCCACAAACTCTCAAAACTCCACAAATCATGAAAGCAAATGAATTGTGTTCTCCCACATCCTGTCCATAGATAGATAGATGGATAGATAGATGGATGGATGGAGAGATAGATAGATAGATAGATAGATAGATAGATAGATAGATAGATAGATAGATAGATAGATATATGGATGAATGGATGGATGGAGAGATAGATAGATGGATGGAGAGATAGATAGGTGGATGGAGAGATAGATGGATGGATGGATGGAGAGATAGATGGATGGATGGAGAGATAGATAGATGGATGGAGAGATAGATAGGTGGATGGAGAGATAGATGGATGGATGGAGAGATAGATGGATGGATGGAGAGATAGATGGATGGAGAGATATATGGATGGATGGAGAGATAGATAGATAGATGGATGGATGGAGAGATAGATAGATGGATGGATGGTGAGATAGATAGATGGATGGATGGAGAGATGGGTAGATAGATAGATAGATAGATAGATAGATAGATAGATAGATAGATAGATAGATAGATAGATAATACAGGAGATCTTCAGCACCAACAAGTCTTATTAAGAGTTACTTTTATGTATTTTACAGGCTTAAACTGGGGAAATATAGTAGATAACACATGGATAGTCCCCATCGTAAAAGACAAACTAAGCAATATCTATCTATCTATCTATCTATCTATCTATCTATCTAACATCTCTCCATCCATCTATCTATCTACGGACAGGATGCGGGAGAACACAATTCATTTGTTTTCATGATTTGTGGGGTTTTGAGAGATTGTGGAGCAATGGGATACACCCCACAATCGCAGTGAAGTCCTGGGTCCCAGGCAGGGGAGGGCTGGCAAGTTTTAGCCCAGGGGGCAAGACTCGACTCAGCAGCCTATTTTAACGGCAAAAAAAATATAGGTGGCCCAGTGACCCAGCCCAAGGTAGCCCAGTATTGGACTGGATCGAGGGGCAGTTGCCCCCCTGCCCAGCCAGCCCCTGGTCCCAAGCTATGTGAATGCAGGATTTGTGATGCAGTGTTCATTGCCATTTCTGAACTAACCCTGCTGTAAGTGACAGCTCTGTAGCCTGGTGTTAGAATCAGGACACATACATGCCTGATTGGGACCTTTAGTCATTCATACTGAATGCTTCTGCATGGACATTGATTTTGTGGCTTCTTTGAGATGAGATGACCAGGCGTAAGCTGAGGAATCCTGATTCAGTAGTGTATAAATTCAATAATCTATAGCAGGGGTTCTCAAAGTGTGACATAGGTACCCAGTGGGTACCCCAGACTAATGCAACATAATTCAGCCAGTTGCATCTACACCAGGAAGAAAGATGCAGAAGAGAAGTGTGCACATCAGTCCTCCCCGTTACCTCCATACCAGCCAGCTATGGTGTGCTGGCCATAGGCTGGTGCATACTTGACAACTCTGGCAGTATAATGTCCAGGAGGAGACTCCATCATGGGGGTGTGGCCTCACAAATCGAGTTGTTAGACCCCGACCCCTGCCAACTGGTACCAATATCTGCCTATCACACCAGGGGGCGGGGCAAGGATGTCGCATTTATCCCCACCCCACCAGCTTCAACAACGAAGAGGGCAGGCTGCAGGTGATTGCCCTGCTCTCCCAGGAGTCCAAGAGAACTCCCAAAAATTTGGGGGTTTCCTGGACATTCCGGGAGAGTGGGCCTGTATGATATATATATATATATAAATATATATATATATATATATATATATATATATATATATATATAGTTATTTGTTCTATGTCTTATCACACCTCTTCATCATACAAGCACAAAGCACTAAAAAAACACAAATTTACAACAGCATGAGCTACAGTAGTTATTTAGATGGTACACCTCTATTGTGCCTCAATAGAGGTTATTTTTACGCATCCTTATGTCCACAACATAAAACAGAGGGCAAGTAAGTACACGTGTGAGTATGGGAGGAGAGGGATCCGGGGGTCCTGTTTGTTTCCACTTATCTAAAACAAGGAATTTGGCAGCTGTTGTAATGTGTGGCAGCAATGTAACAAGACATTCATGGGCCCCATAGCAGGATGATCAAAGCACATACACCTGTGGATTTGGCAGGAGAGGCCGTCCCCAGCAGGGGGCTGCACAACCTGCTTCTATGGTAGTTATGTCTTTGATGTGTGCCGATGTGCACAAAACATTGCATGTGTCCTTGAATGGAAAGCATAGTAAAATAATACTGGGGTCATTTGTCAAAATGTTAATACAGACCCATAAATACTGCAGCGTTTATCAGTTATATAATGACAAAAGTTTGGATACATTTTTCTTATACAGACTACATATAGACATTTTGGCAGAATTATCCCAAGTTTTAGACCAACATTTCCATTACAGCTCCTTACCGCAAGAGCTGTTCCCTTTTTAGCAGGCTGGGCTGACAACTTTTGACTTGGTATGACCAACAAAACAGAGTCCCTATACTCTGGTGAATGGCCAGTGTTATAAACCAATCACAGTGCTGGGAGCCGTTTGTTGGATATGAAGAGATTAGTTCTTTTGAGGAAGGGTTATTTGTAAGTATGAATACAAGGCTGAAATAAGGATAGCTTATTTGTTTTGTAACTATTTAATCAGGATAGTTGTGTGCTGAAAGGATCATAGAATATCTTAGCTATGAATGAATAAGTTAAACTGTTTACATTGTGCTAGAGATAATGATGTAAGTCAGGCAGGCAATCTAGTGTTAAATAAAAATGTGGTAAGACCAGTGAGTAATGAAGACAAACAATATATTTTTTTTACACTTATTCAAGATATGCAGTGTCTATTGGACTTTATGCAAGAAATCCTAGGGGTTAATAAATTAAGATATAGAGAACAGAGATGCTCAGGCTCGGTTCCTCAAGAACCGAACAAACCCGAACTTAGCATATCCGAGTACCGCGCCGAGCCGGCATGGTACTTTCGCGTTTTTTCAGAATCGAAAATGAGACAAAACGTCATCGCTACGTCGTCGGTTCTCGAATCTCGCGAGTTTTGAAATCTATAAATACCGCCCTCCACAGTGATCTAGCGCCATTTGAAAGACGGACACAGAAGGGGTAGCACAGTGTGTAGAGCAGTTGGGAAGCAAGGTAGATAGAATTGAAAGAGGAGTGGGTAGCAGTGTTCAACAAAGTCTACAGTGACATTCAGGAGAGCTCCATTGCTCCATTGCTAATTCTCATTGCTGAAAAATACAAATACTAGTGCTGGCAGGCTTGGTGTAATTCTGCAGTCACATTCTACTGTGTTATATAGGTAACACACAAAGAGGAGAGCTCTATTGCTAATTCTCATTGCAGAAAAATACAAATACTAGTGCTGGCCGGCTTGATGTTATTCTGCAGTCATATTCTACTGTGTTATATAGGTAACACACAAAGAGGAGAGCTACATTGCTCCATTGCTAATTTTCATTGCTGAAATACAAATACTAGGCCTGGCAGGCTTTTCTTCTGTCTTTGCAGTCAAATTGTACGGTGTTATACAGGTTACACACAAAGAGAAGAGCTCCATTGCTAATTGTCATTGCTGAAATACAAATACTAGGCCTGGGAGGCTTTTCTTCTGAGTTTTGTGGGGGCCCAAACAAACCAAGCACTTCAGCCACAAGGAGTGGCACTTTTGTGGCTGTAGTGCTTGGTTTGTTAAAGTGTGCATGTCCTTTTTAAGATCCACTGCTGTGCGCCAATGTGTCCTAGATGTGGAAGGAACTGCTGTGTGTTTGAGTCATTGCTCTGTCGCTTAGCATTAAGCCAGATCGCTGAAGTATTTGTCCGAAAGTGTATGAAAATAATAATGTGACAAGTGAGGTGGCCAAAATTGACTGCAAATGACTTTAAATTAGTGTTATTGATGTTAATAATAATGTAGGATCAAAGAAAGAGCAAAATTATGTGATTTTAGCATATTTTAGCAATTTTTCTAAAAAAACCAGATCCAAAACCAAAACCAAAACACACAAGGGCGGTTCTGCCAAAACCAAAACGCAAAGCTAATCCAGATCCAAAATCAAAACCAAAACCACTTCACGGGGGTCAGTGAGCATCTCTAATATAGAAGCCAACCACATTTTTTTGATGTGTCCATATATTATAAGCATAAAAGGATGAAAATGACATAATTTGTTTAAGATGTGAAGCATAGTAATAGTAAAAAAGCATTATATACCGATAGGCAATTTGGGATCGAACCATCAGCAATAACGAATTCTCTGGAGGTGTATTCTATAAAAGAGGAGGAAACTGAAATATTCTTAAAAAATATCAGCTATACAATATTAGATCATATTCAATGTAAACATTTTAATTAGGATATAATATGCTTTGCCTTGCTTTCTTAAGAAAATAGACTAACAATGTGCCAAGCCTTTAGACAACGCGTTTCGTCACACCTGGACTTCATCAGGAGACTGACTCCATGTGTGACTGAATGTGTTGGTGCGTGGCTTCCCATAAGTTGTGCTCCATGCCGAGGGTCTTGTGAGAGTGAATTATACTTAGGAAAGATATGCATTCAGGTTTTTTATTTATAATGGTTTTTGATCATACTTGCCAACATTTCATTTTTTTTTCCCGGGAGCTGCTAGTAGGAGGCAGGCGTGTAGGGGGCGGGGCCCCGAAAATCGCGTTGTTTTAGCCCTGCCCCTGTTACGTAATGACGCAAATCGCGTCATTTTATAGTGGGGGCGGGGCCAAACGCCACGATTCCCGGTGAATCGCGGCGTTTGAACCGTATTCTGCCCACTTCTGGGCAGATCAGGGAGATTGCCACACTCTCTCGGGAGTCCGGGAGACTCGCGCAAAATTCGGGAGTCTCCCGGACGTACCGGGAGAATTGGCAAGTATGGTTTTGATTGTCTTTTTAAAGAAGCAAATTGTGGACTAAAATACTTTTATGCACTATTAGGTGCTCGAGTGGACCCCCTATTTTGTACCCTCTTTAATCTTACTATCCAAGATATAAATTACAGTCACACTGTGATATATCCTAGTGACTTTGGTTCAAATCTCAATGTCAGCTCCTTGTGACTATAAATAATTTCCTGTTCCACACTTGAAAAGTAGATTGCAAGATAGCTGAACATTTCTGGGTACAGCACTGTGTAAATCCCATTTATGTGATCAGTTAAATGATGGACATAGATGATGGGTCACCAAATTACTTTTTCAGAACACGGACATCTTTTGGCATCTTCTCCGATATGCTAATTGCTGACATGTGACTTAACGATCCACATTTACACTGGCCTAAAACCTCTTCTTAGCAGAGACCTAGGCTGAAATCATGTTATCTTTGCTTTCAAAGATAATTGCAACAGTTGACCCTAAGACCCCAGTTGCTGGGAACTGACCTTCTTCAAAAAACCAATAAAGAAGTCATTACCATCAGGGTGAAGTCTGGTGGCTGTTAATGAAGGTCAGAGATTGCTGTACAACAGGGGATACCGATGAGATGTTTTCTCTGAACTGCTTAGAGGTAGAGAAACACCAACAGACACGTATGGGAAACATTGCTATTCACAACAAAAACGTTACAGGTGACCAGTTAATGAAAATTACTTGGACAACCAAGTCATGGGTAGCACAGAGGCACGGTAGTTAGCATTGCTGTCTCACACCACTTGGGTCATGGGTTTGATTCTGACCAAGGCTCTATCTGTGTAGTTTGTTCTTACTGTGTTTCCTGAGTTTCCTTCTACCCTACAAAGACCTACTAATTGTCTCCTGTTGAAATTAACCCTAGTGTGTGTCCATGTGGTAGGGAATATAAATTATAATCTCCACTGGGGGTACAGACTGATGTTAACGACTAAATATTCATTGTAAAGTGCTGCATAATATGTAGTTGCTATATAAAAACTGTAAATAAATCATAGTTATGTGTCTTGTTTTATCAAATTCTGTTGCTTTCCACTGTGATGTAAGACATTCCGTGGGTGTCAATTGCAGACTGACGGACAAACCAGGGGGGAAACTAAAATTTGAAAAGTGGAGGTGTTGCCCAGAGCAACCAATCAGATTGTAGCTATCATTTTATAGAATGTACTAGATAACTAGGATCTGATTGGAAGTTTTAGTAAATGTGATTGGGAGTCTTAGTTAATCTACTCCCAGGTATTAAAACAGAAGGCAATATCCCAAATAATCAGATAGCTAAACATATTACAGTCTGCCCACTATGTTTTGCACCCACTTACAACAGACAAATGTTATCCCTGCGTACCGCAAGTACTTCTGGCTGTTACAGAAATGAGTGCCTTGTGTGGGCAGCGCCATAAAAGACTGGCTCTTCCATTTCATCCTGTTCGCAGAACCTGTTGTACTTGTGTTCACAAGCCATTGTGGATTTGTGCAGCTTATTTTACCAGTTCTATTGTAAATTGAGTCGCAAAAAAAAAAAATACATGAAACAAAACTTGAAGTGCAAGTTGTAAAACATGCTTAGCGGCTCTTTTGACCTCCCTCTTCTCTCCTGGAACTCTGGGGAGGACTATCTGAAATTTGTGAGTCTTCAAATGTTCCGGCAGAGTAGATAATGATGCTGCGGCTAAGGTTTCATGGAGAAAAAATGGTAAAAAGGCAGAATAAATAAATAAATCCTTAATAACATCACACTACTTATATTGTTTAAAAACTAGTAACTAGGAACTTACCATATTTAATGGTTAAAGGAGAACGTAACTTCGCAAAACAGAGCGCCAGTAGCAAAATATGCTGCAAACTCCGCTGTCGATGTAAATATCCCCCCACATAGAGCAAATGGGGTTTCTCCAACTAAGGAAACCCTCCTTTACCTACGAGCTTCCCAGAGCCGTGACTTAGAATTCTAGCGTCTGGGGTGAGAAAGACAAATGCCGCCCCCCCCTAGCACTCAATTTTAACCAAATGAACCAAAAATATTCCTAAATCGCACCCCCCTTCAGCGTTGTGCCCTGGGCGGTCGCCCCTGTCACACAGCCCATTTACAACCCCGGCGCTTCCCCCACTGTGACGATACAGGCAAAACCGGTCACATTACAAATCCATCCGTAGGCTTCACTAGATCTCTGTTGTAGAGCTATGGACAGCTCTGTGAGTAATGGCTTATTTTCTGTACATAGAAAACATTTTTAATTAGAACACCACAAAGAAACAAAAATAATATATAAAGGAAGGTTCTTAATACACTTGCTTATAGTGATTATGTATTTTACGTAGTATTATTTTATAGTTACACTCCAGAATTCCATAGACAATGTGTACAACAAATTAGTGTTATACTGATAGCCCCCGACATGTATTATCTCACACGTGCATGAAACATTTCATTTACAGACTGATTTATCTAAGTCCCAATTTCCATCATTGTAGCAGAGATTGTGATTATTTCACTTTACCAGATGCATCTCATAAATATATATTACCAAATTATTCCCAGCCAATTACATTCATCTGCAAATAATATGGATTTAGAAAGCCATGCATGCCCCAACCTGTCTTTTATACTGCCAATATTACACTTGGATTTTGCCAATCCAATATATACTATACATAAGGGGTTACTTCGGCCGCAGCAAAATGTAATCTCCAATTTATGGGGTTAAACTACTGAAATAAACAAAGCACATAATACTTAATTGCTAGTGTGGGCTTAATTAATTTATTTCCCTGAGTCAGCTCCTTTACTTATTTCTTCCAGCATGTCCCATGTAGCATTTCTCAATCCATTGTGATGATCTCATCAATGTGAACCAGTTTATGGAGTATGAGATATGCAGGTCTTACACTGTGTACCAAATCGATGACTAGATCTAATGAATACAATATAGGAGGGAGGACAGAGGTTGCTGTTAAAAATTCAATGATCACTGATGGAAAAATATGTCAGTACGGGCAAATCAATACATGTTTCATGCTATCATGAACACACAGGGTTTTTTTTTTTTTCTTTCCATCTCTTATTTATTTATTTAATATAATTTGTTTTTCTGTCATTAGCTCACGTGTTTTTTACTTTCTCTGCTGGTGTGCTTTATTTTTCATTTAGTTCAGTTTATGTTTTTATTTCCACGTTTCATTTTTATTGTTATCTGGTGGTTTGCAGTTGTAACACTTTTTTTTCACCTCTGTTGTCTTTTTATGATGTTCAGTCTATAATGTTATGTTTTTCATGAACTGTAAAGGGCATACACACAAATGTATTCGGGAGATACAGTTTGTATGGTACCCATCTTGCCACTGTATCTTTGATCGTGTAATCAGCTTAAAAGGCAGGCACTAATGGCAATTACCGCTGTATGGCACTTTGACCACCGTGTCCGTTCCATTTGTTGGCAGTGTGATTTCATTGAACAATGAGATCCAAAGCAAAAGCCTGCAGGTCAGAGGTAGCTTTAAAGGGCAAAAGTTACGTAGTCTGAAACTTTAGATCTCTTTCCTGATATTAAAAGTGTGGATCTACAGTTGAAAGAGATCAATAATTCATGTAGCTTTTCTTCAATACCTGGAATTGAACTCTAACCTACGCAATGAACAACTCAATTCAGGGCAGTGTTAGGAAGCTTGATGGTGTGTCTGCCGTCTGGTGCTCTAGATTATTTGAAGTGTATAGCAACAGAGCTTTTAACTTGTGGCTAGACTACCTACCACCTGACACCAGTGCAATGAAGCATGGAAAGATGGAAGCTATGTCTGTGTATTTATTTTTTTAACTCTGAGGGCAGTATGGTGGCTCAGTGGTTAGCACCTTTGCCCCACAGCACTGGTATCTTAAATTTCAATTCCTGACCAGGCTTTATCTGTGGGGAGTTTGAATGTGTGTTTGCCTGGGTTTCCTCCCACACTCAGAAAACATGGTTAATTGGCTGCTGACACAATTAACCTAACCCTCCTCTGTGGGTGCTAGGGATTTTAGACTGTAAGCTCCATTGGGGCAGGGACTGATGTGAACGACAAATATTCTACATACCGTGCTGTGGAATTGGTGGCGCTATATAAATAAATTATCATGAGGATTTACGTGTCTCCCTCTTTCTGAGCTGGACACTGGGAGAGGCTATGGTTTCATATGGAAGTATTAGCAAACAAGGACCTTATACCCATAAGTAAAAGGCAATCTGAGAGTTCTATCACTAATAATTGTAGCACTATAATGGATAGCTGCAAATATTTTGTGCAAAATACTTTCTATTGGTTCTAGCAATACATTTAAAGGCTTCTAAATACATTTGTCCTTATTATTTACTTACCAGAAATGTTGTTTTTTTCTTTATCAAATTTTACCTTTAAGTGTTTAAATAGAAATGTATTTGCCATATTTGTTTGTATACTGTTAGAATTCCTGCTGAACCTGTCTCCTCCCTACCATTTGCAGAGAATGTCAAGTGATTTGGAGAGTCTACTAGCAAAGGAGAAGAAGGGGACAGCTAACAAAGGTAACAAAACAAATAACTCCCTGTCATTTGGATGCTGAAGATCATAGGTGCATGGGATGTAGGTAGATTTTTGAGGCTTATTTTGTAACGTGGTGCAAATAGCAGCAATGCGCTCAGCCCAGTAGCAACAAATTACATTTTGATTAGTCGGACTGCAATAAGCTGGTAAATGCTGACATCTGATTGGATGGATTACAGCACAACATTGCTCATTGATCCATGTTATTAAATAAGCCCTATATGTTCTTTTGAATAAAAACATGCTAATATATTGAGACCGGCATTTATTGTTGCAGATTTTATATGAAAAAATAGATATACTGTATTTTATCATATACTGTATTATATCATATACTGTATTTTTGTCTCGTATTTTTGATTAAAAAAAAACTGGTTTGGTTTGTTGGTTTTGCTGCACCTCTCCTAAAGTATGCTACTATCGGACTAGTCTTAGGCTAAACTTCTTCTCTGACAACAGTACAACTTCTTAGAACTTCTACACATTCCATGAAAACAGAGTAATCACTGATATGAGGCAGTGCATTATTACAAAGCAATCAAGAAGACAAACACTGTGCTCGTTACCTAAATAAATCAAATTTATAGTTCGTTTAGAATGATTGAGTTTCACAAAACTTATTGCAAAATCAGATTTTAATGGTAGTTTTCCTCTAAATGAGTAAAAGGGGAAAACTTTCATCCTCACTTGAGTCCTTCGTACTTTAAGTATAAATGTCACCTAAACACAATGAAGGGCTTAATCAAAATTCATAACAATGCGGCCTATCTAGTCAATAGGGACCAGCAACATTATAGAGACATGAAGCACTTCTGTCTATGCCACTTGGAGTAAGTGAAGGGTCTACTTTAAAAACATACAGTATACTCCCATCCTAGTTTCTGAATGCTAATGACAGTCTATAAAACTTTGATAGATTGCCAATGTGATATAGAAATTATGTCCTGTGAAATATCCTCTCTATTTCCCTGTCACACTCTGTATGCTATCGCATACAGGTAAATGATGTCTCACAGTTTATAATATATGATCATTTGTAGCTAGATTCTTAAAAGCAAATATGTTGTGAATGATTCTGTGTTCTATCTTCCCCCGTCCCCCACACTTTCTACCTGTTGTAGTCTCTTAACAAAAGTACTTAAAAATGTATGAATCCATTATATGTCATCATCTGTATAATACCACACTCGTTTTCATCTGTGTACAAAGCGGAAACATTGTGTATGATTTGTGATCACTTTTACCATTTAGACCAGTAATGCTAGAGTATAACGCAAATATGTGTTATTTTATTCAAATGTATCAATATATGTATTTTTCAGGGGACTATAGGGGTACAAGACAAAAACGTGAGAGCGGGATATAGTGTTATATAATCGTACAGCTTAGATTAATTCAATAGAAAACATCTTATTTGAAAAGATAATGCCTTATATGTAACCCTGATTAAAATATCAGTCACTTTATGGATCGAGCAATAACATCTATCAGGGTTGTTTATTGGGAACCTTTAGGCAGCCCACCAAAGGACCCTTTATGGGTAGTAATGCCTTAATTTGTTTTATACTATTAAAAAGAGTAAATACCCTCATGGGTGTGTTCCAATGTACGCGGGAAGTAGGCACATTTGCGCAAACAGAAATGTTTTGCGACCGGCTTTATTTGCACTTTTGTAATTAACCCATAGTTGCCTACTCTCCCGGAATGTCCGGGAGACTCCCGAATTTCTGGGAATCTTCCCGGACTCCATGGTGGGCAGGCAATTCTCCCTGATACTGGCCGGCTGTGTAAACGAAACGGAGGGGATGGGGCCTAGTGAAGTCATGGATGCGCCATTGTGGCCCTGCCCCCTGTTTTTATTGGTCCAGAGCAGTGATGTCTGTTTTGGGGGCGGGGCTAATGACGCAAGTCTTCGAGCCCCGCCCCCACTCACCCGCCTGCACCTTGGACCTTCCGGGAATCATCTTGCCCATATTGGCAAATATGAATTAACCTTTCACAGCTTGTGGTGGAAGTTCTTTATCCATGCACACCAGACTTTCAGCTCTTCAAAAAATACTGTTGAATGCCGTGGGAATCCACCCAGCGGACCTTAGAAAAAGAAACTGCATGCAATCCTGGCTAATCTGTGTACACACAATTACTTAGTGGTCATAAAAAGGGAACATATACTGCAGGTTGCATTTTTAATAACAGATAACAGTATGTTTTATTTTTGGTAACATAGAAAAGCTCTATAATATATTACAACAAACTTTGCTATCCCCCCCGTATGTTTGTTGTTATTTTTGTTTTAATTGAACAGGTAAGAAGTATCTTTCTCGTAATTCTGCACACAAAATTTGACCTTGTGCCTGTCCTCACAATCATCACCAAGTTCACAGCTTGGAGTCACAGATAAAAATCTTTAAATGTTTTATGATCTCCAATGTAATTATAGCGAATCAAAAGCAGAACTAGAAGATTGTATCACAGAACCTTCGCACCTTGGTGAAAGGGCCTATGTATGCCACTGTGAAATGGGATTTGTAAGAGATTCAGCTCCCAACTTTGCTAAATTCTACCTATAATTAAAATTCTTATTCCAACGGTCCTAAATCCTGTATTTAGCCTTAACAGAGTCATAAAGACAAGACAACCGAGAGCAATATCTCTATGATGTCGCTGCGTATAATAATAACTCTACGAAGTCATTGTATAGCTATGATTTTGTGGTATGAAATATATGCTGTGTATACTTTTGTTTGTAACTTGTTCTCCAACAAGTCAGTGTATTTAGTAATGTTTGATAGCTCCTAATTTCCCTATGTCTAAATGTACACTGTTATGGAAAAGTACAATATAACCAATTTACAATAGATGGTGGTAAGAATGAACAATTCCGGCTCATCACATACACCATACCTCCCAACATTTTAGTACCCAGGACAGAGGGCGTGACCACGTCACAATGGGGGCGTGGTCACCCCCCAGAGGGGGTGCAGCTGTGAATGGAAGATACCTCCCAACATTCCCACCCGAGTGATAAAGATGGGTGGGATAGAGCCCAAATAAACGGTACTGTCTTGACGAAATTGGGACAGTTGGAAGTATGTATATGCACACTGCCATAATGGGAAAAAATGTACGAAAAATAATGCATTCTTTATTTGCATGTCGGGCATTCGTTTTTAGCATATTCCCTATATGCTTTTCGTATGTTTTGCTATAACCACTGCAATCTATTTAACCAATACCACACGTTCAACCACGAGAAATATTTTACATTGTAAATATAGTGTTGACATTTTAGAATGCAATGATGTAAACGGCACCGTTGGCTCTTGTTTGTTCCTATATTTTATGCTCTACATGTGTTTATTGATGCATTAAAAGAGCATTAAAAGTTGATAAGCATGAATGAGACCTCAGTGTTAATTCATCTGGCATCCAGCCTGTCTGGGTATCGAAACACAAGCTTGTGTGCTTAGGTTTGAGCAATGTGCATGCTTTATCTTACATTGGGGAAATAACTTTATCCAGAGCTGACCTTGGTTCTTCAACTTTCCATGGCCTGTGTGTAATCACAGAACTGACAGGTGGCTTCTATTATCCACATTTTACAGTAGGTGTACATCATGGGCAGCACAGTGGCTCAGTGGTTAGCACTTGTGCCTCACAGCACTGGGGTCATAAGTTTGATTCCCGACCATGGTCTTATCTGTGTGGAGTTTGTACGTTCTCCCCGTGTTTGTGTGGGTTTCCTCCAGGTGCCCCGATTTCCTCCCACAATCCAAAAATATACTGGTAGGTTAATTGGCTGTTATCAAAATTGACCCTAGTCTCTGTGTGTGTGCATGTTCGGGAATTTAGACTGTAAGCTCCAATGGGGCAGGGACTGATGTGAGTGAGTTCTCTGTACAGCACTACGGAATTAGTGGCGCTATATAAATAGCTGATAATGATGATGATTTTTTTCATCATAAAAACATACTTGAATAAGTTTTGGACTTCCCCTCCAGGAGATCCCAGAGGGGAGGTCCAAGGGGCAAGTGCAGAAGGAGCGATGACGCGCTTCATGCCCTCAACAGCAGAGACAGGGCCTGATGATCCAAATTGTCTCATCACAAACAGGGGAGGGCTGTCAAATTTTAGCCCAGGGGGCAAGACTCGACTCAGCAGCCTATAAGGAACAATTTAAAGGGAAAAAAAATGCAGGAGGCCCAGTGACCAAGCCAAAGGTAGCCCAATATGTTACTGGCCCTCAGCCCAGTCTGCCCCTGTTCACAGCCCATTCCCACCAAGTATGCAAAAACAACAGGCGGTACCCATAGACACTATGATGTCTATGGGTACCGGGTATCTGGGAGGATGTACCCATAGACACTATGATACCTATGGGCACCGGGGATCGGGGAGGCAGTACCCATAGACACTATGATGTCCATGGGTACCCGGGATTGGGGAGGCGGTACCCATAGACACTATGATGTCTATGGGTACCGGGGATCGGGGAGGATGTACCCATAGACACTATGATGTCTATAGGTACCGGGGATCGGGAGGCGGTACCCATAGACACTATGATGTCTATGGGTACCGGGGATCGGGGAGGATGTACCCATAGACACTATGATGTCTATGGGTACCGGGGATCGGGAGGCGGTACCCATAGACACTATAATGTCTATGGGTACCGGGGATCGGGGAGGATGTACCCATAGACACTATGATGTCTATGGGTACCGGGGATCGGGAGGCGGTACCCATAGACACTATGATGTCTATGGGTACCGGGGATCAGGGAGGCGGTACCCATAGACACTATGATGTCTATGGGTACCGGGGATCGGGGAGGATGTACCCGTAGACACTATGAGGTCTATGGGTACCGGGGATCGGGAGGCGGTACCCATAGACACTATGATGTCTATGGGTACCCGGTATCGGTTAGGTGGTACCCATAGATACTGTGATGTCTATGGGTACTGGGGATTGGGAAGGCGGTACCCATAGACACTGTGGGCCTGATTCGTCTTCTTTATCAGTCAGTGCTTACACCTGCCCTGTAGCTGGTGCAAACCATACAGCTAAAAACATGTATGTACAAGAGACCCAGATCATGAATCAGCCGCATCCGTGATGGCACGTCCTCGGCACGCCCCCTTTCTGTACTTAGCCTATGGTCATCCACCTCTTCCCTCCCCGGTTCTGCCACTCATTGGCATAAAGTCTGTTCTGGAACATGCGCACAGCTATGTTATGCAAGATCCAGCGCGCAAAGGGACTTGTCTCCGAAGATGTATCAGGCCCTGTGTGTATCTATATTGTCTCAGGCACTATGTTTGTAGAAGTTCCCTGACTACTGTCTTAGATGTGAGAAGTAAGGCTTGAACGTAGCTTATGAAGTCCAAGTATTGCATAATAACTGATAGCCTTTCTCTTCCCTACTTCTGACCATCATCAATGATAATATGCCTTTGAAGTTCTGTCAGTGTTCCGATTGACATTTTCCTTTCTGCCTACCTGTGACTCTTGTTGCCGCATATTATTCCCATTTATGAGGAGACTGGATTAAATGGGGAGAGTGGGATAGCTTCACCTTTCAAGTAAGCCCGGAGCTGCACAGGAGTTCATGTCAGCCGGCTTTTCTTTGTGTGTGTGTATATTTTTCACTGAGAAATGAGACCTGTGATATAATGAAAAGCTTGTGTTTAATATTTCATACATCTCCCCACGCAGAAGTGTCCCGTGAGACCGACTGTGGCTCTCCAGTCTGTATCTATCATTTCTTCCAATGCTTCATCAGTCGTCAAATAGAATACTCTTGGTAAGCGTTTTGCAGTGTGACACCCTCAGTTTTTATTATCATCCTCCTCGCCATTATTTAAAAAGCAGGCAGCTTAAGGGCATTGTAAATGCATAGGAATATTGCTAAAATATACACTGTGTAAAATGTTATTTAAAATCCCCATGGTATCTTCATTCAGCTTTAAAGAGGACCAAACACTAGCATTTACTAATACAGAGTACAGAAACCTATAGATACATTATGCCAGCTATTGGTCTAAAAATGTATTATTTCCTTTTACAGTTTATATCTGTTGTGTTTGCAAACTAGACTGCATGTACTCATAAGACAGGCCACACCCACTTTTATTCTGCTACGTATTTTCAAGGTGTATCGACAGTGGAATGAATGACAATCAGACAGAAGGGACATGTTCCGAGATGAGGTTCACCTAAGACAATTAAATGTTTTTGTTCCTTCCAGTACCCAACTGACACCAACATATTATATAGAGAGAAATTCAGCAGACATTATAGTTGTTTAAAGATAAGGGTAGTGGGGTTACTGCACAGTAGGTAGATTAAAAAAAGATATGAAAGAAAAAATGTAAATAGCACTATAAGAGAGATTTCTGGAGGTAGGGGTCAAGAGAGGTATGAAATTTTTATTCACACATAGGTTAGTAAGAGTTCTTGAAGCAAAATAGCTAAAATACTATTTTCAAAGGTTTTCCTACACAATAATATAATCACAAGAAAAACACACACAGACTAATACATTGTATGTTGTGTCCAGTCCTAAACATAGTTTGTGTTGTTGGAGGTCCGGTGTCCATCCAAGCCTAAAAGAATGGTTTTGACGAACAGACCTCTAGATGCGGCAACTCGCTGAATTCACAGCTATGTAGCTCCATTGGCTTGAATTTAAGGGGTCCTCTTCTTATCATTCCATTATGGCATGGAATTGACCCCAGCCCTCATCCTTCACACATCCTGGGCAGGCCCATCCGGAAGGCGGGTGAATCTGTTTTAGCTACCCTATCTCTCATAACTATTAGGCAACTTCAGGGAGGCCTTAAGGATCTCCCCTTCCCCCTCTTTCTTTTTCCCTTTTTCCATCTCTTCTCCCCACTCCTCCCCTCCTATCTGTCTCTACTTTTTGTTTTATAATCTTCTATAATGTAAAATCGTGAGGTCACTCAATTTGTCACATTTTCATATGTTTTGATATACTGGTTACATGTGAATGTTATCACCGCAATAAAGAAAGATTACAACCCCCCCCCCCCCTCCCTCCAAACAACAAAAACATAGTTTGTGTTAGTTTGTGTGGGATATTCTTGGAAATATATCTTTGTGTTGGACAACTTTAGAAATAGCATTCAAGTATATTTTGATGCAATAAAACGTAACAGCCTATATCTTAATAAAGAACCCATTCATGTATGGTGGCAGCGGTGGGATTAATGGTGGAACCTGCTGATCTAATTTAACAAAAATTATTGTTTCTATGGCCTTCTCCTATAAAACATAAAACAACCAACAATATAAGCAGCAGAGTATTAACTATGTCCATCTAAGAGAAGTTCACAAGGTGTTTAAAAGTTTCTTGCACCCCATGAAGATCAAAGGGCATAGTTATAATTTAATTTGTATGGACATTCATTAAACTGTAAGTCATTCATATAAATCATCTCTCCTCTATGGTAGTTCAGACTTGTTGATAAGTTCATCTGAGGTTGTGATATATAAAGATGAATGACACAGACATTTGATTGTCTCTCAGTATTTTTTCTTTTTTTTTTAAATTCTGGCACTTTGCACCCGGCTCTTTATATCTGGAGGTTGCAAATGGTTTCCCAGACAATTGCACATCATTATTGCTAACGAAATAGAATCCATACTCATTTTGTCTGCTTTGAAAATGAGAGCCTTGGAAGGGTGTGCATTAAATAAGGACTTCATTCGTTCAGAAAGTTCAGATGTCTCCTTTTGTTTTTGAGTTCGTGTTACAGTTTCAAAATGAATGAATAAGACAAATGGCTCAAGTTTGAAATACATGGAACAATATATTGTAGAGATGTGCTCATGGTTATCTAACGCTCTGAGTTCATATATATAAAACATGAAGAGAGAAATTATATGATATGAGTCACATGTATAAGTGTCTGTGATGGGATGAATAAGTATCCTAGATATGAGGATCATCTCATACCCTATATAGATATGGGGGGTACCATGTCTTCTATGACACCTACCTGGTGATGCCCAGCCGTAGTGCAGTCTCTCTCATTGAAGGGTATATGGGCCAGTATGGGCAAACAAAAGTCCCCGCACATGCCAGTGTGATAAAGATGAAGCCAGCGTAGCACTGATGAAGTATATGAAGTGGTGTATAGCACAGCTGACGGAAATAATGGCCGTTAGGTCATCTTCTGATTGTGAATACATTTTCATGCATTTATCTAACAAACCACTTTACACAGTGTCTAGATCAGGCCTGTCTAACCTGTGGCCCTACAGGTGTTGTGAAACTACAAGTCCCAGCATGCCCTTCCAGCTATCAGCTGGTTGTCTACCGGCAAAGCATGCTGGGGCTTGTAGTTTCACAACACCTGGAGGGCCACAGGTTGGACAGGCCTGGTCTAGATGAACACGTCAGGCCTGATTCATCAAGGCATGTAGCTGCCGAGTTTGCACGTATCATACGCAAAACCGCATCAATCAATGAATCACATTCAGTACAATGAACTTGACACAAGAACTGACACTCAACTGCTGTTTAATAAGCTCACTCTTTCACTTCTCTCTTAATGGTCTGTGACTTTTGGGCAACTGATTTAGGTTTCCCTTGAGCCCTTGCCAGGGCCATCACCGTGATAGCCTTTAGCTGGACCGGGTAACTTGTGGGTAATGGTACTAAGGGTCACTCTTCTAATACTCACATGTATTTTTACATTGTGCATCCATGCTCTCAATAGCCTCTAGATCTAAAGTGAATTTCTCCATGTACTTCCATTTCCCTCTTGTGCTCTCACTCTCCGCAAGCAAAGCTGAATTAGATTAGTTCAGCTGCTCTTATCTTGCAGGTGACACATGCTCTGTCATAACCCCTAACGTCTTCCTTGGAATTACTACTTCAGACTATGAGATCTCACATTTCCTGTCTCTTCTTCAAATAACATCATATCATCACATGCCTCCACATAGTTATTCTACCTCCATAAATCCCCACATGCCACCACACAGCCAAACTGGCACCAAAATACACTCACATGCCACCGCATGACCAGTATACCTCCATGTAGCCTCATATACTACCACATAGCCAATGTTTCTCCATATATCATCACATGCACCAACATGGACAATATACTTCCATGTATCCTCATATGCCACCACATGGACAATATACTTCCATATATCCTCACATGCCACCACATAGCTAATGTACCCCCATATAGCCTCATATGCCACCACATAGCTAATATACCTCCATATATCATCACATGCCATCACATAGCTAATGTACCCCCATATAGTCTCACATGACATTGTAACCCCAAAAATATTCTAATGTGCCATCACGTAGCTAATGTACCTCCATATTACATCACATGTCCCCACATAGCAAATGTACCTCCATATAGCAGCACAAGTCACCACATAGCTAATGTACCTCCATATGGCATCACATGCCCCCGCATAGCTAATGTACCTCCATATAGCATCACATGCCCCTGCATAGCTAATGTACCTTCATATAACATCACATGTCACCACATATTCAGTGTACCTCCATATATACTCACATGCCATCTTATGGCCAATATAGTTCATGTAGCCTCATATGCTACTAAATAGCCATTATACCTTGATATATCCTCTCATGCTACAAGAATGCCAGTATTCCTCTATATAGTATAACATGTCACCACATGGTCATTATATGACCATTTAGCTCCATATGCTACCACCTATCCAGTATACGTCCATATAGCCTTGTGTGCCACCAATAGCTTATATACTGCCTCCACATAGCCAACATACCTTAATATATCATCACATACCTCCACATAGACAATATACTGCCTCCACATAGCCTATATACTGCTCCACATAGCCAATATACCATCACATACCTCCACATAGACAATATACTGCCTCCACATAGCCTATATACTGCTCCACATAGCCAATATACCTTAACATATCATCACATACCTCCACATAGACAATATACTGCCTCCACATAGCCTATATACTGCTCCACATAGCCAATATACCTTAACATATCATCACATACCTCCACATAGACAATATACTGCCTCCACATAGTCAATATATCTTAATATATCATCACATGCCTCCACATATACAATATACTGCTCCACATAGCCAATATACCTTAATATATCATCACATACCTCCACATAGACAATATACTGCTCCACATAGACAACATACCTTAATATATCATCACATACCTCCACATAGACAATATACTGCTCCACATAGCCAACATACCTTAATATATCATCACATACCTCCACATAGACAATATACTGCTCCACATAGCCAACATACCTTAATATATCATCACATACCTCCACATAGACAATATACTGCTCCACATAGCCAATATACCTTAATATATCATCACATGCCTCCACATAGACAATATACTGCTCCACATAGCCAATATACCTTAATATATCATCACATACCTCCACATAGACAATATACTGCTCCACATAGCCAACATACCTTAATATATCATCACATACCTCCACATAGACAATGTACCTTAATACATGCGCCATGGCCAGTTTACTTTCATATAAACAAAATACCATAGCAAGTTCGGTTGCCTAAATTTCATTAATCCATCGGCCAGCTGTATTCTGTAGCAGTGTGCTTGTGAGGTTAGGGGCTGAATGCACACCTCACATCTGATCTGTATAACCTGTCTCCTTACTGTTGTTGCTATGGAGAGTCTACTTGTGTAAGAAAAGAAAATGGCCAAAATAATGACTGAGCTTCCACATCATAGAGGAAAAATAAGTTCAGCTATTTTTATATCATCTTACTCTTAACCTGTTATGCGGCTCCTTGTTGCTGTGTGCTGTGGACAGATAATCCTATTGGCATAAAGTTTTATACTTAAACTTTATTTTAATGAAAAGCCATAAATCCACAAATTACTTGTACGTTTCCCCTATTTATTCTGACTTCATGTTGTGAATGAAAATACAGTATTATGCTAAGAGAACTTAACTTCTCTGAAAGCGGTATTTGTCTTTGTCTATTAATATAAATTGCATTGGTCACATTGCTTAGCCAAGGTAAAATTAAATGTCATCCGAAAATCTCCACTAAACTGGTGGCCAAAGCTTCATTAAAAAAAATTGCTAGACAATAGAATTGAATAGAATAACTTTTATAAATATGAGTGCCAGTGGTTTACTCAGTAAGGTTGATTGTAAAACAAAACAATACGCCTTTACAATACTCCCAGCGGTCCAAGTTGAGGTGGTCAACCAGGGGTGTGTGTGTTGTCGGTGCGGATGAATCAGGGTCGGTCTTGGCATATTAGGTGTGTGGCTCAATTGTTCTTATTTTCCTCTTATGAATGTTAAGAGATGGGCTGTACAGAGCACCTATCTCCTATGTGAGCTACCTTGTGTAGCAGTGATCATGTGGATGTGAAATATCAACTCACTATTAACCATTTGAATATAGATCAGGCCTCGTGCAAATTGTCCAAGATTGAATATTGATTATGTTCATGCAATGGCTGACTAGGGCAACAGGTTCTCTTCTGTTTTCCAGTCAAGGCCTTGTATACATATTTGAGTGCAGCAACAAGTTATGAAACATAGATGTCTATTATATACAGTATACCAGATGTGGCAACTCTGTAGCGACTGCAATGGAAGGCAAAACGTCCATTTTTTAATACATAGATTGGAACGGAGTGTACGCAGACGAAATGTAAGAGTGGTAACGCCATTTAGTGTGAAACCACCTCTAATTTCCTTCCCAAAGAACACTTCCTCATTACCTCGCATACCAGTGGCCGGTGTGAACCACTAGTCAAGGATTAAGGTGATCTGGGGCCCTGGGTCGTAGATAGGCTATGGGCCCCCATCACACATGTGAGTCACATGGCAAGCATACATGCCACGCAGTGCAAGTGCGTGTTTCCATATGACGAATGCTTCACATGCATTTGAGACTTGCATGGTATTGCCGCATGCACCTCTTTCCTGTTCCCGGGTAACATTATGCCCCTCATTTCCACTTGTCATATATATACGGATATGTGACAAGGGGAGACTGGGGCAGCACAGTGGCCTAGTGGTTAGCACTTCTGCCTCACCGCGCTGGGGTCATGAGTTCAATTCCCAACCATGGCCTTATCTGTGTGGAGTTTGTATGTTCTCCCTGTGTTTGTGTGGGTTTCTTCCGGGTGCTCCGGTTTCCTCCCACACTCCAAAAACATACTGGTAGGTTAATTGGCTGCTATCAAAAATTGAGCCTAGTCTGTGTTTGTGTATGTTAGGGAATTTAGACTGTAAGCCCCAATGGGGCAGGGACTGATGTGAGTAAGTTCTCTGTACAGCGCTGCAGAATCAGTGGCGCTATATAAATAAATGATGATGATGAGTATAAGGATTTGCTGTACATTATACTCACCTTTAACAAAAAAAAATGATGACTGCAGAACCTGGCTCGTTCGCCAACTAGGAAAAAAGCTACTGTAATAACATCAATACTAATAAATATTTTCTACTTCTGTCTGAAGAAAGTTGGCTGCAGAAAGTAATAAACTAGATGTGTCTCCTACAACGCAGCAGACAGGGGTCCCTGGGTACTTCTCTAACAGATAGTTCTCTCAACATAAGTGTGAAACAGACGGACAGATTAGGATTTGTCAGTTTCTGTATTTACTGGATAAAGTGGTGGATAGCTCATGTACACATAAACAGAATTTGGGACAATCAGACACTTTAATGGGAAACTATTTTAGACCTTAATATTGAATTGCCTTAAACGAATCTTTCATCAAGAGCACAGCTTCCCCTAAGTAGTGTGCTTAGTTGTTTAGATTTTAATTAATAATATACTTCCTTATTGTTTTCTGTAAATTAATATTTTTTTTAATTATAATTACAAATCAGAGCCTGCGAAATGTAATAAACAGGATTATTAATTACTCCTGTGTATTATTTGACAATAATGGTGTCAAGAGAGGATCATAAGAACCCTCCAAAAATGCATGCCCCCATCTATATTGAAGACACATAAGCATACCTCCCAACTGTCCTGATTTTAACTGGACAGTCACAATTTTAGGGCCCTGTTTGTCATGCAGGTGAAATTGTTGGGGGAAGGGAGGTACAGCACTAGGTAGCCCTTTGGGGATGTGTCTACGGCCCTTTCGAGATGTGGCCACACCTCCAACTGATGTGGCCACACCCCCCTGTCATTGGGAGGTATGTATAGTAAAAATGCAATAAAGTATGGAGTAATTTGTATGTTCTTGCTATGTACCTGAGAGTTTCCTCTCTGGATCAATAAATAAGCTAGTAGGTTAGTTAGATTGCCACCCCCACAGGGTGGAAAAAATCTGACCATACAGCTCTACAAAATATGTTGGCACTATAGAAATAAAGAAAAATGCTAATGCATGAAAATCATTGTATATTAGTACAAACGTTTAAATGGGTTACTTCCGTTATACAAAACGGTCTGCTCAAGGATGCTTAATGTAATGAGTTAGAGTGAATTGCAGCTAGCACGAAAATATATACCATATATATATTATATACCATATTACTGGGTAACTAGGCCTGAAATATAATACTGGTGTAGCTTCTTTTAAAATACTGCGATGCATCAATTGAAAGGTTGTTTGAGCAGGGACAATCCAGGAAGGAGAGATATTTAAATCCAATAACTTCATTACAGTCACATAAAAGTGACAACTACTCGTAATAACATCCTGGTATTTATTGTGAAATAGGTGCTAAAGTGCAGGCACTGGAAGACCCAGGTCCCCTGTATCTAACAATTTGTAAGACAACACAATTTAACATAGTCACATTTATTTCGCTCAGCAGCTGGCTTGTCTGTACTGTATTGTGAGTAATTAGACTTTGATTTCCATTAAATTTAAGAGTACATTTAGAGCAAAATGCAAGAAGATAAAGGTCTCTTTATTACTGAAAGTGTGAAAGGAGCAGTATGCATTATGTGTCAATTAAAGAAATACAGTCCATGCAGCAATAGGAGACTCCGAAGAGCTTATTCCCAGCCACAGAAAACTGACAATAGCTGCTAACTGCACTATCTAAAATCACTATTTAATTGGCAAGTAAACGCCAACCACCGTGTAGCGAGGATCACAAATACTGCAGAATGATTATAATTCTAGCATTCAATGTTTCCTACATATGTATTCTCTGTAAATTGATGTTGCGGTGCCTCAACTTCTGTACGGTTCTCCTGTGAAATATTGACCTGTACCCAGGGCCGCCATCAGAAATCATGGGGCCCAGTACGGGCCCCCCCCCCCGCCAATGAGCGCCCCCCCATGAACAACACAAACTTACCTGGGGGCCACTGTCTTGCAGTCCGCTGGTCTCCGCTACTCTGCTCTGATGTCTTCAGCCTGGCTGTCACCGTGACAGCCAGGCACCAGAATGCGATCACAGGGGTGGAGGAATTATTACCCTGCGATCATGTGATCTGGCTGTCACAGGCAGATCACATGATCGCAGGGGAATGATTCCTTCACCCCTGCGATCGCATTCTGTTGCCTGGCTGTTACGGTGACAGCCAGGCTGAAGACATCAGCGCAGAGTAGCGGAGACCAGCGGACTGCAAGACAGCGGGCAGGGGCGGGCTGGGCCGCTCAGCCCAACCGCTGTTACGGCCGCCCTCCCCTCCCCTCTCCGATGCAGTATTAATAATTTATTTTCTACTGCCGCATCACATGTCACTTGAAGCGGCTGCCTGTGCGGCTCCCTGGCTTAAACTCGCCAGCCCGCGCCTGACAGCGGGCCCCCAGGTAAGTTTGTGTTGCGCTGTTTTACCGGGCCCCCTGGTGAGCCCGGGCCCGGTACAGCAGTTACCCCTGTACTCCCCTGATGGCGGCCCTGCCTGTACCTGTCATCTGCACACAGTGGAGCTATGTTGTACGGTGATCTTGCCTTTAAATTTAGGCCAGGTTTTCTGTCCCTCTCCCTACCTCCACCATTGCACCACTTCAGCTTTCCATGGTAATCCCCTGTCCACTTTCCCTCTGTATAATCTAAATAAATGGAAATACTTTAGCCCTAATTCAGTCCATGATTACATGTTGATAACATACTTGCCTACTTTTATATTGTCCCCTCTGGGACACCCGGAAGGGGAGGTGAAGCGGCTGCAGAGGGGGAGGAGTGCTGTGATTCGGGTCAGTTTGCCGCAGGAGGCGCGGCTAAACTAACGTGTTTCGCAACACACCACGTCGTGGAGGCCCCCATCTCGCCAACTACAATAGGAAGTAGGCAGGATGTGGGAGAATGGACTAAGTATGCTGTATAATGTGTAAAAATAAAATTATTATGATAAAAATATAGAGCAAAAGCATGCCTCCTGACTTTACCAGTCTTTGATTTAGGGCACATGGTGGAATAAGACTGACTCCATCAAAATGGGAAAAGATTCAAGAGGATTCAGTATAAAAGTTTACAGTAGAACATCCATCTGGTGCCACAACTTTCCATAAACCCATAGGCAAACAGAGGGATGGCGGGTTCCTAGTGCCTGGAAACCCCCCTCCAAGCCTGGGGCACTGGACCCTGCCCCGGCTTCACACGGCTCAGCTTGAAAAGGGAAAGCTGCATGCACCTAACAGTAGTGCATGCAGCATTGCCCATGTATATTATAGGGATAGGGAGAGTTGTAGAGCAGCCAAGCACTGTCTAATATTATAGCTACGCCCTCATGCATGCTGGTCACGCCCACCGGTGGCGTGGTGTGGAAACCCCCCTCTACAAATCCTGTATTTGCCCCTGAAACCCTACATAGTATGACCTTTTTATTTTGAATGGGATCCATCCAGCCGCGGTCCACACTTCAACTAGGCAGCCTAAGGTGTTTGTCAATGGTGCAAAGGTTTAGAGGCAACTAAAAAGTCTGAATTAGTGATATAATGTCATCATTCAGTGTTTTTTATTTCGCTGCACCACTTACACTAGGCGCCGACCACTGACATGGAGGTGCAGGTACAGATAAGTCAATAATCCACGTGGGTAGTCAGGATGATTCACAATATTGGACCAATAGCTCTATTTTAGGAGAATTAATACACAAATCTTGTTTCAATGTTCTCCTAAGTGTCTGCTTTTGCACAACCATTGTTTAATTCTGTTTTAGAATTTCATATAACTACCAAATTTATTAATTCTTAGTTTTTTAATTTGCTAAACAACATTATGTTTGCAGAAAGATTATTAAAACAAAAAAAATACATTATTTATTGAACATTGAACCAAAGATATCAAAGTGACTCACAGAGTCAGTTTGAGTCTTCACTGATAGGTTTTAAGAACTTCTCGGTTTGCCTATTGGTTGAGTGCTATTCCACACACCAAAAAAATGACATAATAAGCTCAGTAGGACAGGTAAAGTGTGTTAAAGTTAAAGTTGCAGAACATTTCATGGCAACCAATCAAAAGCTGCAATCACTGATAATTGGTCCTCCAACATCCTCCCCTTCTCACAGCATCACAGGACCTCGGTTTTCAGTCTGTGAGATGACCCAATGAAAAGCTGCCATCACTGTCATTGTGGCATGTGGGTGGTCCTCCAACTCACTTCCCCCATTCCGACAGCGTCACACAGCATCGCATTTGCACAAGGCAATCGGCGGGGTTCCATGGAGGGGAGTGAAGAAGTAACTCCATACATGGTAGTAGAACTCCTCAAGAAGGCATATGTCTTTAATTCAGAAAACAATGTTGATACTTCATGTGATAAGCTGATGACAACAGATATAGATCTTCTGTCCTTAGCCCATTCTTACTGTGACTACATATTTAGCACTATGAATAATGACCATAGTTCCAGGGCATCTACCATGCACACTAGTGGTCGAAGGGGAAATTTAGATGTGGCGATGAAGGCAGCAGGAGAAGTGGTGATATGGCAGCAGGAGATGTGGCGATGTGGCAGCAGGAGTAGTGGCGATATGGCAGCAGGAGATGTGGCGATATGGCAGCAGGAGATGTGGCGATATGGCAGCAGGAGTAGTGGCGATATGGCAGCAGGAGATGTGGCGATATGGCAGCAGGAGATGTGGCGATATGGCAGCAGGAGATGTGGCGATATGGCAGCAGGAGTAGTGGCGATATGGCAGCAGGAGATGTGGCGATATGGCAGCAGGAGTAGTGGCGATATGGCAGCAGGAGATGTGGCGATATGGCAGCAGGAGTAGTGGCGATATGGCAGCAGGAGATGTGGCGATATGGCAGCAGGAGTAGTGGCGATATGGCAGCAGGAGATGTGGCGATATGGCAGCAGGAGTAGTGGCGATATGGCAGCAGGAGATGTGGCGATATGGCAGCAGGAGTAGTGGCGATATGGCAGCAGGAGATGTGGCGATATGGCAGCAGGAGTAGTGGCGATATGGCAGCAGGAGATGTGGCGATATGGCAGCAGGAGATGTGGCGATATGGCAGCAGGAGATGTGGCGATATAGCAGCAGGAGTAGTGGCGATATGGCAGCAGGAGATGTGGCGATATGGCAGCAGGAGTAGGGGCGATATGGCAGCAGGAGTAGTGGCGATATGGCAGCAGGAGTAGTGGCGATATGGCATGCCACCATATACACCCCCCACTTCCACCACAGATGCACACAATATATAATTACAAACAGAATGAAGCTATTCATGAATGTTTTGCAGATTTTACAAGTTTACTTCACATCTGGGCGCATTACAGTGTTTAAAGTGTAGCCATCTCCTGCACACCTTGGAGGCAGCCATTTTGTGAACTGAACCAACAATCATGAGAATGCACCTATCACTTCACAAGCAGCTGGTGGCACGTGCCCAATGGTCATTAGATCCAATTAAAATTGACAAGCTGCATTTTTAATAGACAACGGTTCAGCTTAGAAAATATCTGCCGGCGCTATGTGCCGGAGATAGGTGTACTATTATCAGATTCCCGCCATTGTGAGTAAACGGCGGCAAGCAATACTCCACGTACACAAACCAGTCACGCTGTTAATTATTTATCGAGTGAGATAGGACTTCCTGAATTATTTCTAAAGATGCTGTATTAGATCTTGTCAAACCATTCCTCTTTCGTTGATATGACAGCTAAGAGGCAACAGGGAATAACGTTTTTTTTTTTCTGAAACAATTTCATTGCCTCAGTCAGGGTTTTGTCTTGAAAGTACAACTAGCGGTTCCCAAAGGAGTGTCAATGATTGACAAGTGTGGAACAATACAGTATTTCTCGCTAACTGCTTCTGTACTTAAGAATTAGTAAGTACGCAAACGTGTATTTTGCAATTTCTTTGTATGTGCTATTGGTGCTCATACAGTAAATCAGGGTCTCATTACTACACAAAAAATGGTTACATATCTAAATTACACGCAGTGCGATTGTTGGACTGGTGCGATTCAATCATGGACGTCATTCACCATCAATAGCCCTATCTGTGTATACTGAACTTTTATCGTCTTGCTACCTTGCAAACCCTATGGCCATTATGTTCTTATACGATGGTCTTAATTCTGTTATTGTATGCATTACACTGTTATGTGGTCATGAAGTTATACAGGGTTCTAAAATGTCGCCAGCTGGATTAATAGTTAAATCTGAGATAAGATAAGAGAGGTCTGGGGCAAACAACTAGCATATGCAGACATTATTGTATCATGCTTATCCTGTTAGCCAACCCAACAGTGTTATTGCTCCAACCGCAACCGGTGGTAATCGCTTCAACGATGACGAGAAATCCAACACAGAGAAGACCTACAAGAAAAAAACGATTTCCTGAAAAAACGACAGCAATATTGACAGACTTACCTGAAAAATGACTCAGCAGAAGGCTGACAGGACCTCCTTCCGAATGGCAGTATTGTGAGACGTCAGTGCGACCTTCATAAATTGAATTTTAAAGCGGCAATGCCGGGACCACGCAGGTTAATTGTTTAAACAGTTAACCAGCGTGGTCCCCACATTGCTACTTTAAATTTCAATTCATGAAGGTCGCGCTGCAGTTACGCACTACTGCCGGAGACCTGTCCATTCGAAAGGAGGTCCTGTCAGCCTTCTGCTGCCATTGGACATGTACAGAGTCATTTATTAGGTAAGTCTGTCAGTATTGCTGTCCTTTTTTCAGGAGATCATTTTTTTCTTGTAGGTCTTCTCTGTGTCGGAATTCTCGTCATCGTTGAGCCATACCCAACCCACAGCAACAGGGCTCAGATTTAGTGTTACCCTCTCCACAGAGAATCAACGACTCCAACCACCAAGGGAGATCAACCTAAAGATAGGTCTCATCACATGCCCACCTTCCCTGCCGTGGTTCCTGCCCCTAGCCCTTCCCCCTTTAGGACCACCACCACCACGCAAAAATTGAGGGTCATCTAGCGTGTGTGTGGGAAGGGATAGGGGTGTTAAGTCTTGGGGACTAGGAATTGTGATGCCGTCCTAGGTGTACGCCATGCTAACTCTGAGAACACACTCAAACGTAGAGTTCTCATACATATTCTTATTAACTCAGAAGGTCTTCACTAATCAGAAATGATTGTTATTTTGTGTTGAATGTGTCTTTTTTAAAATCATTTTTCCATGTATAAGCTGATGAAACCAACCTTAATGGGAACAGATTTGCTTGTAAAATCTTAGGTGTTTTCTTATTAATGACTATAAATCTTTTCAAACTACACCATCATCAGCATTTATTTATATAGCGCAACCGATTCCGCAGCGCTGTACAGAGAACTCACTCACATCAGTCCCTGCCCCATGGGAGCTTACAGTCTAAATTCTCTAACATACACACACGCAGACAGAGAGAGAGAGACTAGGGTCAATTTTGTTATCAGCCAATTAAAATACTAGTATGTTTTTGGACTGTGGGAGTAAACCAGAGCACCCGGAGGAAACCCACGCAAACACGGATAAGGCCATGGTTGGGAATTGAACTCATGACCCCAGCTTTGTGAGACAGAAGTGCTAACCACTTAGCCACTGTGCTGCCCAAACCATAGATTATATTACATTGCATTAACCCTGTTTACCAAGTCAGAGTGCCCAGCGATGATGTATACATACATAATATGATGTATAAAGGATACCAATGCCCAAACTCCCAGGGAAAATCCTGCCACCTTTTAGACGGTCTGTTTAATTATTTTGCACAACCAGCTCTGGTAAATGTATTAATGAAATAAAAGACACCACCTTTGGTCTGCCAGGCTTCACAGTGCAGGTCCTGCTTCAGTAGCAAGATCAGCGCAATATTGTTATTATTATTAAAAATAGAAATAACTTGCTGGCATTTTATTTATTGCTTTTTCTTTTGACATTTTAGATTTTTTAATCATGTTTCTAATCATTGTTTATTTATTTTTTAATATCATTTGTCTAAGGCATTATGTTTTTCCTAGACACTGTACCACCAAACATAACATGACTACTGGACATGGTGAAGAGAACAATTATTTTACTATAAATCCCATCATGCTTTGTCATAGGTTATTTTACAGCAGATACTCCATATACTTACTGTCAGACCATGCTGGACGTTGTAATGTAACATCTAACTAACTGCAGGGTACTTACCCTGATGTAGATATAAAAAAACACTAAACACTTGTTCAATGATTTGCATGTTGCCCCCACAATTCCCCATGATTAAAGCTTTAACTTTTTGGGATTTGTGAGCACACGAATACCTTATTTTAAATAGAGATGCTCAGGCTTGGTTTCTCGAGATCCGAACACACCCAAACTTAGGGTACTTTTGCGCTTTTTCGGAATCGAAAACGAGGCAAAACGTCATTGTTACGTCGTCGGATCTTGCAAGTTTTGAAATCTATAACTACCCCCCTCCATGGCGATCTAGCGCCATTTGAAAGTGAGACACAGAAGGGGTAGCACAGTGTGTAGAGCAGTTGGTCAGCCAAATAAATAGAATTGAAAGAGGAGGGGGTAGCAGTGTCCAACAAAGTCTACAGTGACATTCAGGAGAGCTCCATTAGTAATACTCATTGCAGAAAAATACAAATACTAGTGCAGTCAGGGTTGGTGTAATTCTGCAGTCAAATTCTATTGTGTTATATAGGTTACACACAAAGAGGAGAGCTCCATTGCTCTATTGCTCTGTCACTTAGCATCCAGCCAAGTCGCTGCAGTATTTGTCCGAAAGTATATGAAAATAATAATAATTATATAATTATTCTCTGCTTACTACATCATGTGACTGTGGTTGCCATGGTAGTCCAGAGTCATAAATCATTAATAGAAGCCTGAAGAAACAAAAGGGAAAATGGAAAATACCGACAACAGCCAGAGTGATTTATGTTAAAAAAAACACACCTGATTTTTTCATGGGATTTAAGACGGTCTCTACTATAACATAACAAAAAACAAAAGTGCTTATTTCAAAGTACCTCGATTGGTTCTCTTGAGTCTGATCTTACAGTGCTCTAGTACTCTTTAGAGTGAATGGCTCACACAAGCCTTTTTAGAAGGAGTAAGACTGAAAATAGATTTCTCCAGGTAGAGAATGACATAAAAACCAAGTGTTTTGTAAGTGCTTCTGTTATCAAGGATCAGAGAATAAGAGGAAGTTGTAATCCCACTATACAGCCTCCAAATTTCAGACAGAAATATTTTTAAAGAAAGAAGCTCTAGCGTCTAAAGCCTTCTTGGCAGTATGGAAGGGTCTGGGGATTGCTAAAACAACTTATCATCTTGTGTTGTGCATTTTCATTCATATTACATTATTGGCAATGCTATCTCTACATACAGTGCTTACCGACATTGCAAAAGGCCTCAGGAATATAAGTGCATTGTGTGAGGTGAAGCTTCTTTACATATAAGTATTTTATATACCTAGCTAACAGAACCTTTCCTCTTGTGTAAGGCTGGGTACACACTACAGTGTTTTCAGACGATTATCGGGCCCCTCAGACGATAAACGACTAACTGGCTCGTTATTGCATTAGTGTGCATCCTGGAACGATGAACAATTATCGTTCCACAGCTCATGAAATTGTTGATCGAGATTTTCAAACTGAACTGACAATCTCGTTCAGCAATGGGACAACGTCGTTCCAATCCTGTAGTGTGTATGCACTCACGATCAGGATCTCCATAGACTCTTTTCAGATGATGGTTATGACAGATGAAGAGCACAGATATGAAGGTAAACCTTATAAAACATGTATAGTGTGTACACATGAATCAGCATGCTGATGGGGACTTTTTTTTTTATCGGTCATTAGTAAAGTCATTATAAATAACACATTGTGAGAAAATGTATGTGGTGTACCTAGCCTTACATGACATTTTGTGGGATTCCTGAAGCAATGTATGTCTGCCAGGGAAAAAAATAAATGTCAATGCTTTGTACCCGTTGCCTTTACTCAATTTAAACAAACATTTTGTGGGTGGAATTATAATTTCTGAGAATGCTGCCAATCAGTTTCCAAGAAACTAGTGACATCACAAAGATGAGGCATGGCTAAGTTAAGGTGTATTCCAACCTTCTCTGTGTGGAGTTTATACGTTCTCCCTGGGTTTGCATGGGAGTGCCCTGCGTTCCTCCAACATTCCAAAGACATGACTGCAGGTTAACTGGCTTCTGACAAAATGGGCCCTAGTCTGTCTGTGTGTGGCATTAAAATTAGATTGCAAGCTCCAGTGGGGCAGGGACTGATGTGAATGACTATAAATCTTCTGTATCATCATCATCATCATCATCATCATTTATTTATATAGCGCCACTAATTCCGCAGCGCTGTACAGAGAACTCATTCATATCAGTCCCTGCCCCATTGGAGCTTACTGTCTAAATGTATAACATGTAATATGATATAAAAGATAAATAAAAACGTCTGCTTCCGCTGTGAATAGGTGGAAAGTACACTTGAACATAAGATGGTCTGGCATCACCCTAATATTTAAAATTTGTATAGTGTACATTGAAAGAACATTTGCCAATTACACACATTGGGGCAGCCATTTTCTGGTCAGAATATTAAAGATAATTCAGTCTACAAATTCATTAGGAACCAGTGACTTAAGAAGTACTTCATTTTCAATATTCCTGAGGTATTATCAATATATATATAGCAAACTAAAAGGTGCTCATGAATATTGGTTGTGCAAACAAAATGGCTGCTCAATTTCCTGCATGACTCTCTCTCTGTACTGTGACTGACTTCCTCTCTGTCTATCCTAATTTCCTAATTTTCTTGAAATATACCAAGACACCATCATCATTTTATGGCCACGCCCTTTTCTGTTTATTTCTAGTTATATCCCCTGTAAGTAGAGGACAAGGGTTTTTTAACAAAATGTTATTGCAGATTGTTTTATGTTTATCTTGTATGATAATACTGTTATTGTTTGCTTATATGACACTATTAAATGTATGTAGCTAAAACATAAAATCAGTGGTGGAAGTGGGGGTGTTTATGAATTCTGGGTAGGTCTCCCAGACTCCCTGGAGAGCAGGCCATTCACCCGCATCCTGCTTGCTTGCTAATGAAGTGGGCAGGATGGGAGGTTCCATGACGCAATTTCGCAGTAAATCGCATAATTTTGGCAACGCCCCCTGAGGCAGAATGACGCTTTTGGGTCATTGCATTTCAAAATTACGAGATTTGCCACACCATGCCCTCTTCCGTTCTCCCATTTCACCTCCCCTCTGGTATCTCACGGAGGGAAAAAGCAAAGAGTTGACAAGTATGGTATACTATGGTCTGCCATACCACCACTCCTCCTAATGCCTTCATTGTAAAATTATCAGATCCTATTCACGTACATTTTCCATCCCGCCACTTCTAAATACCACTTTGAGCACTGCATAATATAATGTATGCTGAGGATGATTTTTGTATCCCTGGATATTTATTCGTTGCGGGGAGGAAAATTTCTGCAGCTCCCGTTGTATAAACAACATCCCCTTAAATGTGCCATCATCACCCCTTCAACACCATATAAATAATGTATTCCACAAAATTAAATTTAGTCGCTGAACGTAAGTGCATAATTAAATGCATCCATACACCTAGCCCACACCAATCACAGGCCCCATGAAATGCCCAACTCCACCCATTTTAGTCTACAACTCCATTCACATATCTGCGAAAATAGGTGTAAATGGCATATGAACTGCAGGAGGTGATTTTGTTAATTTTTTTTATCTTTTTGCAAACATCCTTTAAAGCGGCAATTTTAATAAAGGCATAGCTTTTTATTAAAAAAGCATCGGGTTTTGCTTTTAAGTAACCACCGATCGATATATTTACCCCCTAATATCCAAATATTGTAACACTGACCAGATGCACAGTACCGCTTCCATTGTTCTGTATGCAATTCTCCATATCTGTATTAGTTCTATATAACATGAAGTTGTATTCCAGAGGACTATTTAAAATGTAACAGGATTGTCTGCTTATAGTGATTAAATAGACTAACTTAGTACATGTGAAAACTTTTATGTAAGCATTTTTGCAAGGCACAAATATAAAATACAATTTCATAAATTGCATGGTAATCCGCACAGCAAAAAAAAAAAAAATATATATATATAGATATGTGTATATAATATACACACATATATATATATATATACACATACTTATATATTTTGACAAAGAGGCACAATGTGTGAGTGTGTGTCTATATTAGGGAATTTAGACTGTAAGCTCCAATGAGGCAGGGACTGATGTGAATGAGTTCTTTGTACAGCGCTGCGGAATCAGTGGCGCTATATAAATAAATGATGATGTTGATGATGATTATGATGATGATGATATTTGCCACAGTTCCCCTATAAGGGACCTGTTAAAAACACACCCTGTCTGCAGCAACAGGCTGCAGACAGGATTAAAGATTCCCTGGGATCCTCTTTTAGCACACACGTAGGTGTTCCACATGGATGTGATTGGTTTTGCTTTGCTGTGATTTGTATGTAGTGCTTGAGGTGGAGGATAAAGACACTGTCTATATGTGTGGGTGGGACCACCGATGCCAGTAAGTGGCCGGCTTGCAGACAGGGAAGAAATATCTAGCCAGATGTAGGTGATGGGGATTTTTGTGTACTGTTGATGGATATGACTGCTGAACCAGCGTTGGAACTGTTTATCACCCTGACAACTGATAAATAAAGAGTTAAATGGTTCAGCATACCTGTGTCGGATTCCTGTGAATGCTGTACTTTCTCACAAAGTATATATATATATATATATATATATATATATATATATACACATATACATATATATGCAGAAATGGTGTTCCAAAATCATGTCGCAAATAGTTTTTCAAGATTCAACACCAATATCACCAATATCACTTTCTTGCTTGCAAGTCGCTGCCACGTTGTAAGGTGCCGAATGGTAGGTCCGGAAACAATTCTAGAAAGTAAAGAAGTCAGGGCGACTCATGGTGTAATATTATAGGAACCAAAACCTAGAAGCATGGCGGTAACTATTATGCATACCAGATAATTGCTTGTTTGTTCAACGTATCAGCTTTTGGTCCTCACACCTTTACTCATGACTTCAAGGATCCAAAAATATGTACCAGGAACGACAGAATATGAAAAAGACCAGCAATAGTGCATTACCTTAATTAAACCTGTGCCTTGCACCCAGTGATGTGTTTAACCGTACCAAACATAAAAGGTGCTTAGCATGTGGATGTCATTCTGTGTTATATAGTTTTGTAGGAATCCAAAACCATATAACACAATAATAATCCAAGAACCAATCGTAGTGCCAGTAGTAGGTGCTTCTATTCACCCAATATCCTAATGGTAATATGCGTACCAAAAACAAAATAAACACCGCTTATCTGTCACTGGTCCTGATGACAGCCCTCTGGAGATAGATTCTACTCCGCTAGTAGCCTTGGGTAATTTAAATGAAATAAAAATCAATGCGCTTATCTGTTAACCACTCCAGTGGAATAGATCACAATTGTGGTTCCCCCTCCGGTATAGGAATAGGTACTGCCCCACAGCTTATACACAGAAAGTCTCTGGAAGTAGTTTCAATAGGCTCCACACAGACAGCGATTGTATAGGAAGTTATTATACTATCTCAACGTGTTTCGTTGCCTTTGCCAGGATCCATGGCATGGAATGTAAGCAACACACTGTTATTTATGCCAAAGCAATTGTATCTTATGACATACCGTGTCAAGATGTCATAAGTGTTGTTTACATTTCATATATATATATATATATATATATATATATATATACAAGTTAACCCGTGCATGATACTCATGCATTCTAGTCAAATCAAGATACTTAAGGTCTTAAAAAGGTTCTTGTCATGCATTTGGACCTAGCCCAGGCCTCCTCAGGGGACGATCGTTACTTCCCGACGCAAGCGCCCTTTTTAATGTGTGTTCATGAGGTAAAATTACCTTACGAAAATGAGTTTGACCCCTCAACTCGTAAATTTAGCCTTTACTACCCCTCCCACAGGGGGGAAGGGGGGATGATGGAAGTTAACTGACTTGACTATTCTAATTTTTTTGTCAAATAATGTCAGTATACCAAATTTCAGGTCAATTGGATGAGTCCTTTCTGAGAAAATAGTTTTTTCCACACACACACACACACACACACACACACACACACACACACACACTAACGCACGCCTCTACACATGTGTGTTCATGAGGTAAAATTACCTCACGAAAATGAGTTTGAGCCCTACCAAATTTCAGCCCTTTTTGAATTTTTTTCCCCACACACACTAAGAATTTAGTAGGACAGTGTATAACTCTGCCCAGCAGGTGGCGCTGCAACTTGTTTTTTTTTTTTTACACACACACACAGACGCCACTAAGCATTCATATATTATATATATATATATATATATATATATATATATATAAATATGTGTGTGTGTGTGTGTGTAAAGCTCCTACGGGTGTTGTTTTGACCTTAACATTTATAATGAACAAATTAACATATAGGAGACAATCTGTGTGCCATTGTACCATGAAATTACAACATTGATCAATAATTATACAGATTTGAAAAAAACAGTTCAGTCCGCATAGATAGAGATAAAGGCTAAAAACGGTGATATGCATTACTTAGATGAATATAAATTGTGATTATACTTAAAATATTCACTATAGCCCAAAGCATATCAAATTAATATGTTTAACTTTTATCATAGTTATGTGCAGATAAAAAAAATAACTTCCTAAAATTGGAACTGCATGCTTCAAGGTCTCATCAGACATTCATATAAACATGTTCCAATGATTTTTTTCCGCAATCAGTGAGTAAAAACCTTCATGAAAGTTGCTCCCTCCTCCACAAGGTCTGTATCTCATGAAAAATTCAAATTAATATGTTTTGCTGTTTTTTTTATTACTTTGGTTATGAATGAATTAAAAAAAATGTTTCAACATATACAGATTTATGTACTACATTATTAATTCTTAAAAACAGCTACAGAGATCAAACACACTTTCTCACAGTAGGTCACATTACCCACTAGGCATACAGTTAGGCGTCCAATAGCCTACTACACACTGTTATAAGTTTCACAACTCACTATGTACAGTGCTATGGGACCCATAAAACACTAGGAACACTGCTATGAGTCCCATAACTGACTATGAACACTGTTATTGTTTCCATAACACACTAGGCACACTGCTATGGGTTTAAATAACTGACTAAGCACACTGCTATGAGTCACATAACCCACTAGGCACACACTATGGGTCCCATAGCACACTAGGCACACTGCTATGGGTCATATTACTGAATAGGCACTCTGCCATGGATTTCTATAGCTCACTAGGCACACTACTGTGGTTCCCATAACCCACTAGACACTCAGCTATGGGTCCTTTAACTCACTAGGCACACTAGGGTCACATAACACAATAGGCACACTGCTATGGGTCCTATAAACCACTAGGCACATTGCAATGGGTCCCATAATAGGCACACTGCTATGGGTTTTATAACACACTAGGAAACTGCTATGGATCCCATAACCAACTAGCAGGGCCGGACTGGGACTAAAATTCAGCCCTGGCATTTACAGCACACAGGCCCACCTGTTGTGGGCTCCATGCACGACATTGTTGCACATGATGTGATGCCGCTGGTGCAGTGCAACATGAAGCACCAGCACAAACTTATGTATGGTCTTCTGCCCACCTAATCATTTCCCTTGTTCTGCAAAGCACCTGGAGCACAAGGAAAATGCATAAAACACACTCTTATAATACATAAATAACCCCCCACATTACAGCAACCAGCATCACCCCCACATTACAGCAATACCCTCTCCTACCTTTTAGCAATACTAATTCCCAAACACTACAACATTACCACCACCCTCATACTACAGCAATACCACCAATTATACGGGCGTCACTGTAGGGAACCAATGTTCTGCTTTTTTTCAAATCTCCCACAAAATAGTTCATATTATGCCACACCGTAGTGCTCCCAGTTCATATTATGCCACACCGTAGTGCTCCCAGTTCATATTATGCCACACCGTAGTGCTCCCAGTTCATATTATGCCACACCGTAGTGCTCCCAGTTCATATTATGCCACACCATAGTGCTCCCAGTTCATATTATGCCACACCGTAGTGCTCCCAGTTCATATTATGCCACACCATAAGGGCTCCCAGTTCATATTATACCACACCGTAGTTCTCCCAGTTCATATTATGCCACACCGTAGTGCTCCCAGTTCATATTATGCCACACCGTAGTGCTCCCAGTTCATATTATGCCACACCGTAGTGCTCCCAGTTCATATTATGCCACACCGTAGTGCTCCCAGTTCATATTATGCCACACCGTAGTGCTCCCAGTTCATATTATGCCACACCGTAGTGCTCCCAGTTCATATTATGCCACACCGTAGTGCTCCCAGTTCATATTATGCCACACCGTAGTGCTCCCAGTTCATATTATACCACACCATAAGGGCTCCCAGTTCATATTATGCCACACCGTAGTGCTCCCAGTTCATATTATGCCACACCGTAGTGCTCCCAGTTCATATTATGCCACACCATAGTGCTCCCAGTTCATATTATGCCACACCGTAGTGCTCCCAGTTCATATTATGCCACACCGTAGTGCTCCCAGTTCATATTATGCCACACCGTAGTGCTCCCAGTTCATATTATGCCACACCGTAGTGCTCCCAGTTCACATTATGCCACACCGTAGTGCTCCCAGTTCATATTATGCCACACCATAAGTGCTCCCAGTTCATATTATGCCACACCGTAGTGCTCCCAGTTCATATTATGCCACACCGTAGTGCTCCCAGTTCATATTATACCACACCATAAGGGCTCCCAGTTCATATTATGCCACACCGTAGTGCTCCCAGTTCATATTATGCCACACCGTAGTGCTCCCAGTTCATATTATGCCACACCATAGTGCTCCCAGTTCATATTATGCCACACCGTAGTGCTCCCAGTTCATATTATGCCACACCGTAGTGCTCCCAGTTCATATTATGCCACACCGTAGTGCTCCCAGTTCATATTATGCCACACCGTAGTGCTCCCAGTTCACATTATGCCACACCGTAGTGCTCCCAGTTCATATTATGCCACACCATAAGTGCTCCCAGTTCATATTATGCCACATAGTAGTGCTCCCAGTTCATATTATGCCACACAGTAGTGCTCCCAATTGATATGCCACATAGTAGTGCCCCCAGGTTCAAATTATGCCACAATAGCGCCCTCAGGTTCAAATTATGCCACATTAGCGCCCCCACGTTCAAATTATGCCACAATAGTGCCAACATGTTGGAATTATGCCACAATAGTGCCAACATGTTCAATTTATGCCACACAGTAGTGCCCCCAGGTTCAATTTATGACACACAGTAGTGCCCCCAGGTTCAATTTATGCCACACAGTAGTGCCCCCAGGTTCAATTTATGCCACACAGTAGTGCCCCCAGGTTCAATTTATGCCACACAGTAGTGACCCCAGGTTCAATTTATGCCACACAGTAGTGCCCCCAGGTTAAAATTTTGACCCACAGTAGTGACCCCAGGTTCAAATTTTGCCCCACAGTAGTGCCCCCAGGTTCAAATTATGTCAAAATAGTGCCAACATAGTAGTAATCAAAAATACATTGCACATAACAAAATTTATACATACCTGATTATGGTGCTGTTCTGGGCGCTGAGCAAGGAGGAACCTGCAGCTGTCAGCTTCTGTGTGATGGAAGATGGGAGCACCCGCCGGAGAACAGGGGACAGAAGGGGCTCTGAGCATCTGGGAAGGGGGAAGGGGCGGTGGGAGACAGAGCAGCCCTGGGCTGATCCGCACGCGTGGCACTGTTAGTAAGGTGGCTGGTTCCTGGGGAGGAGCCAGCCACCCAGCAGTCAGTGAATGTCGGGGCCGGTTACTAATAGGCTTGGGCCGGCCCCTTTAGCTCTGCTGTATACACTGCCTTGCCGGGACATGTCCTGGAAGACAGTGATGGCGAATCTGCGGCAGCCCATCTGGCCATCGGCCCTTCTGGCATTTGCCAGAACGGCCAGATGGCCAGTCCAGCCCTGCCAACTAGACATCCTGTTATGGGTCCATTAACTCACTAGGCACACTGCTATGAGTTCTATAACTCACTAGGCACACTGCTATGGGTTTCATAACACACTAGGACACTACTTTGAGTCCCATAACCAACTAGACATCCTGCTATTGGTCCCTTAACTCACTAGGCACACTGCTATGGGTTCCATAACACACTAGCCACACTGCTATGGGTTTTTATAACACACTGGCACACTGCTCTGGGTCCCACAACCCACTAGACAATCTGCTATGGGTCACATAACACACTAGGCACACTGCTCTGGGTCACAAAACACACTGCTCTGGGTCACATAACACACTGGCACACTGCTCTGGGTCACATAACACACTAGCCACACTGCTCTGGGTCACATAACACACTAGCACACGGCTCTGGGTCACATAACACACTGGCACACTGCTCTGGGACAGATAACACACTAGCCACACTGCTCTGGGTCACATAACACACTAGCACATGGCTCTGGGTCACATAACACACTAGCACACGGCTCTGGGTCACATAACACACTGGCACACTGCTCTGGGTCACATAACACACTAGGCACACTGCTATGGGTCACATAACACACTGGCACACTGCTCTGGGTCACATAACACACTAGCCACACTGCTCTGGGTCACATAACACACTAGCACACGGCTCTGGGTCACATAACACACTGGCACACTGCTCTGGGTCACATAACACACTGGCACACTGCTCTGGGTCACATAACACACTGGCACACTGCTATGGATCACATAACACACTGGCACACTGCTCTGGGTCACATAACACACTAGCCACACTGCTCTGGGTCACATAACACACTGGCACACGGCTCTGGGTCACATAACACACTGGCACACTGCTCTGGGTCACATAACACACTGGCACACTGCTATGGATCACATGACACACCAGACACCACGCTACCATGGATCCCATAACACAGTAAACACACTGTTACAGATTTCATAACACACTAGGATCACTGTCATTAACTATTAGAGACACTATTATGTCTTCTGTAACTCACTATGCATCCTGCTATGGGTCCTATAAACCTATAGGTACACTGGGACTGTTGTATTAATATCACCAAGATTCTGATATTGCTAAAATACTAAAATAATAGAGACACATTTAAAAACAGGTTGGTTTGATTCTATGTACCAGTCAATGCACTGTCATGTACTGATATAAGTTAACAAATAGTACAGCTACCGGTAAATGGCAAACACATCTGAACTCAGAGTAGATTTATGCCACATGACAATATTACACATCTATATTTAATCTCTTTCTTTCCACACCTGCATTTGTTTTAGGCTTTTTTTTTATATCTTTACATAATATCACACTCTACATACATGACTCTTGTTGGGGTTTGTGCCTGCAGCGTTTCCATAGCTGAGCAGTGTTCCTGAGTCTCCAACAAGCAGCCGCTGAGCTTGGAAAACACATTAGCCGCCTGACCTGGTTTCAGCCAGGTGTGAAAATATTCTATGACTCTGTCTCAGATCCACCTTTTAAACCCTAAGAAAGGGGAAGCGAGTGAGCACTGAGCCTCCCAGTTCTGCAAACACAGCCAGTAGCCAGAAGCCTGGAGGCATGAAAAAAGGTAGTATAACTTTCAGACAAAATAGGACCTTGTAGTCTGTGGACATCATTTTTGGATTTCCAGCTGTTGGTGGACTCCCAGTAATCTCTGAAAGTTGATTCCGTATAAAAGTATCCAGGGCATGATAAGCAATAGAATTGGGAGTGTGCCAAGGCTCCATTAACCAGGGTGCCATTAATAATATGAGTGAGAGTGAGTTTGTATGTTCTCCCCGTGTTTGCGTGGGTTTCCTGCAGGTGCTCCAGTTTCCTCTCACACTCCAAAAACATACTGGTAGGTTAATTGGCTGCTAACAAAATTGACCGTAGTCTGCGTGTGTGTGTTAGGGAATTTAGTCTGTAAGCACCAATGGGGCAGGGACTGATGTGAGTGAGTTCTCTGTACAGCGCTGCGGAATTAGCAGTGATATATAAATAAATGATGATGATGACCTGCAATAAACAATTTTTAATGCCGCACAATGCGTATATGGTACAGAGCGTAGGCACACAATCCTAGGCATATATTCTATATCTTCACTTTCATTATTTGAGGTTTGCTCAGCATGTGAATCTTCAGTTGTGGGACTACAAATTCCAGCAGGAGCTGCTACAGCCTTGAGAGCCTTGGCGTGCTTTTCTATGATGGTACTGGATATGTTAAATGTATCACAGTAAGATATTGTAACTATTGTAACTTATTGTAGAGCATTGACTTGTCAGAGCATTCTTCTGTAATTGCTGACAATACACAGGTTAAACGTTCTTATCGCCTAACAATGTGTTGCTTATCTTCAGAGCTCGTATCCAAAAATAATCCTGCCACATCTTCAGATGTAACAAACAGACCTATATATATGCTTGTATTCCTCATATAAGAGATGATCTCAGCAGCTTACAAGTGAGAGGTTGGAAGAGATGCCTGGCAGCAACTCCGCGGTCTCACCCTCTTTGTACACAGTGCCAGGGCATGTGCCTGCATCCCCAGGAGTGTGTCACGTGATGAGTGATGTATATCACACAGTGCACATTGCTCGCGTATCTCTTGCTTGTTTCAACGACTCTCCTAGGAGGTGCTGGGGACATCCTTGTGGCTCGCTGGCCCTTGAGAGCTAGTTGCACAGAAAAATAAATTTAATGCAATGTTACCAGGTACCAACCCCTTACCCAAGCTCCCAGCTTTCTCCATTACTAATCAACTGGCAAATTCAAGTAATGGGAATATAATAATTAATCATTCTTTATTTATATAACTTTTCTTCCAGTAGGACACCTTGCAATGCTATCCTTATATAGATATTGTAATCTGAGGCTAAAAGTTACCCATTCATCATCATTTATTTATTTAAAAAGCGCCACTTATTCCGCAGCGCTGTACTGAGAACTCACTCACATCAGTCCCTGCCCCATTGGAGCTTACAGTCTAAATTCCCGAACACATACACAGACTAGGGTTAATTTATTAGCAGCCAAATAACCTATTAATATGTTTTTGGTGTTTGGGAGGAAACCGGAGCACCCGGAGGAAACCCACACAAACACAGGGAGAACATACACACAGATAAGGCCATGGTCGGGAATCAAACTCATGACCCCAGTGCTGTGAGGTAGAAGTGCCAACCACTAAGCCACCGTGCTGCCCAATGTTTAATTAATCTTCACTACTTATATGTTTCATCTTTAATTATATTCTATGGGCAAGCATCACAAGTACGTCATTTTATCCTCTCTCCACATACTTCATCCTCACTCCATGCCGCAATGTTTTCCACACATCTCAAGCTCATGTAACTCCCTATGCTCCCATCGTACGCCTGCCAGGAATGGGAGATACCAGAATAGAGTTATGTTTCAAATTTTCAGGTGGATGTCCAATTGGGACTGTATTGGTGTGCTGTTAAATAAAATGGATCCACAATGGAAGATATGGGGGTATGCAGTGTCCAATCGAAGAGCTCTCTATATCATTGTAGCATGCATCAACTGAAGCCTGAGACTGGACTGAGAAGTACCCCGGAGCTGATCTTCAGAGCTTTCCTCCTGTAATACTCTTTTAATGTTAGCCCACGCTGTGCTGTGATATGACCCTGTGATTTCAAAATCCATTGACGGCTTCAAAAACCAAAAAACTGGCCTTGGACAACTGCAGGCCGAAGGAGGGGGCCCTTACCACGCAAGCAGCGGTTAAAACCAAAGTAACAAAAACATTAATAATAATCCTAACAATAATAACGCAGACAGGTTTGTAAGGAGGCAGAAAGGACGGAAACACAGAAGCAAGCAATTAACTCATTCACTGCTGGAGTGGACATCAATGCATTATTTTGCAAGGCGTTGTAGGCCTCTCCAGCACTGAATGGGTTAAACTACCCTGGTCACCATTTCTGAAGGAATATCTGGGTTTTTTTTAATGGTTTTTTTTTCTTCTGATCCCCGGCCTGTCTATGGAGATCCCCGTTCTATTAACTCCGGCTGCCTCCAGCTCTCATCAGTCTCTGTACAAGCGGGAGTTATTTCATGTGTCTGCAATCACTCACCAGGAAATTCTCTCACACCCTGTAGGACAATAAGAAGAGAGTTAATGCTGCGATGGGTGAAGGACTTTTATTTAGACCTATGACAAAGTACCCAATTATTTCAGCACAGGCCTCCGTCCACTCGGAGCTGACAAGAGTGAATCATTCCTTTCACAATGGCAGAGGAAGTCATCATCTAACAAGTTAGCGAACATCATGCGGATACTGACTCGGCTTGAATGAAACCTCATGCCCTGGGTTGCTGCAGTCAGAAAATGAGCGGCTAATTTTGTGCTAAAATATATTCATGAAATGTTCCATCATTTTTTTGTTGTTGTTGTTTCAATCTCCATTGATATGATTACCTATGGGAAATATGACAAGAGATTTACGCACTGCACCAATGTGGCATCATCATCGCTCATTTGCATATGGTAACACCCATTCTGCAAGTAACCCCACATGCTTAACCAGCTACTGCCATTGCATTTATTAGTCCAAACATGCACTTTCTGCGTTTGCAATAACAAATAACTTCAGCCATGCAGGGCATCAACAATGGTTGACAGATATAGTGATGTAAATCTCCCATGTTTGTTTGGGATCTAGGCGCTGGTCGCTAGATATACTTGTGAGCCTATAGCGTTGAAGGTCAGAGCATACATGGCTAGTGCTGCTTATACAATCTGTCGTTTGAAAAAAAATAGTAAATAAAATCACTTTTCTTACTTGGTCAACAGTAATGGAAAACTAGCAATTTACACTCACCTACACACAATGGTGCCAGTCATTCCATGGACATTCAGAATGCCACCTATCGAATGATTAGGAGCTAGCAGTGTGCCCATTTTGGAGACTGAATCAATATTCAGCCTACCGATTGGCTGGGAACAACTGATGTAATTGAGGCATGAGTCACAAAATCTCAAAGTGCCCAGTGCTTTAGTGATGTCAGTAGTTTGCAGCCAATCGGTAGGCTGAATATTGATTCAGTCTCCAAAATGGCTGATCCACTGTTCGTAAGTGGCTGGTCTACTCAATGTGCTTATCATAGGCTCTTCTTCAAAATAATAATTAATTTACACACGATAATCAGATGTGTAAGTGTCCAACTTACTTAATAAAGATTATATCATCATCATCTATTTATATAGCGCCACTGATTCCACAGCGCTGTACAGAGAACTCACTCACATCAGTCCCTGCCCCATTGGAGCTTACAGTCTAAATTCCCTAACATACACACAAAGACAAACAGAGAGAGCGTAGGGTCAATTTTGATAGGAGACAATTAACCTACTAGTATATTTTTGGAGTGGGGGAGGAAACCGGAGCACCCAGAGGAAACCCATGCAAACACAGGGAGAACATACAAACTTCACACAGATAAAGCCATAGTCGGGAATTGAACTCATGACCCCAGCACTGTGAGGCAGAAGTGCTAACCACTTAGCCACCGTGCTGCCCTTATATTCATCATTTCACATATAAGCCTGATATCCAAGGTTCGCGGCATAAAAAAATGGACACGATTGAACACTTTGTCTCCGCTCCTCTCTTACAGGTTTGCCAACTGACGCGTTTCGTCTTACAAAATAAGACTATCTCACAGACATTCAAGGATCATATTGGTTCCTAAGAATTCACAATTTTGTTTTTGGGTTTTCGGGAATAACAAGATATGTGTTGCATATTCAAAATAAGACACAAAGGGGCCCAATTCAATATGCTGCGAGGTCCATTAGGTACCTCACCCAATGTGTCTCCGCAGGTGGTTTATGATAATACACTTTGCTTATTTTTGCTCATATCTCATAGAAGTGCGAGAGGAAATGAGCAATGTCTTCTGTACCTTAGTTGCAGCATTTGTGTGCAGCAACACATTGCGCAAGGTTCTGTAGGAATCTCACAGCAAATTGAATTGCTCTTTGTGCAAGATCCATCAGTATAAGAGGAAGCATTTGGTTCATTCATAGAGATAAAAAACAGCTTGGAGACTTTTGGATGCAACGAAATTTACAACCATATTTAAAGGGAACAACCATCTTTAAACGGAATGATCACAAATGTTTTCTTTATTCATATTCTCCAATAAGATGATCTATATACATTGCTAGTCCTTGTGTTGCTATCTTTTGGTTTTAAAACAATCTTTAAAAAATTAAAAGCAACCTTTAAAATTGATCATCTTTACTGCAGAACTGAGAGTGTATTTTCTATGCAATACAGAATCATAGTAACAACAAAGTAACAAACAAACAATATTCATGGTTGTCTGACAAGTTCTTTTTGCACAGGGAAGAAAGATAATATACTATTATGTCTTCAAGCTTGGTTGGTAAAGTAGGTTAAAATCTCCATCTCCCAAGTAAATAGATTAGAAATTGCTTTAATATATGTTTGCGTTTTGCCAGAAAACATGAGAAAACTTTACAATAATTTGCAAATGATATTTTTATTAACTGAATATGTAAAAATAGAAATTTAGAGACAGAAAACTGCATTTTTAGTGCCTTGGATGACCATCATCATTTATTTATATAGCACCACTAATTCTGCAGCACTGTACAGAGAACTCAGTCCCTGCCCCATTGGAGCTTACAGTCTAAATTTCCTAATACACACACACTCACAGAGAGACTAGGGTCAATTTTGATTGCAGCCAATTTACCTACCAGTATGTTTTTGGAGTGTTTTAGGAAACCAGAGCACCCGGAGGAAAGCCACGCGAACACGGGGAGAACATACAAACGCCACACAGATAAGGCCATGGTCAGGAATCAAACTCATGACCCCAGTGCTGTGAGGCAGAAGTGCTAACCTCTAGGCCACTGTGCTGCTCTACTTAAGATATATATCTCACACCAACAGAGGATCAACTGAAAAGAAAGGTAGATAAGAGCTAAAAACGACCCAGGAACGGTATACTTTAAATGAAAGAAGACGATTGCTCGGAAGGCCTAACATATTAACCAGTCCCTCATATTCCGAGATAATTAAATACATTAAGTATTACATTTACAAAGTTCATATAGGGCCTATCTTATGTGACTCATGAGAGTGCAATTAGCTTGATCGAGCAAAAGAGGACTGTCAGACCACCTTAATTCAGGCATTCATCATGCTCTAACATCCCACGAGACAGGAGAATCAGACTTTGCAATAATAGTCAATTTACACACTGGGAAGACATGGTGGTAAAAGAGAGAAAAAAATGTCAGCGTGTGTACGTGTGAAATTGTGTGGGAGTTTGTGATTATGTGTCTAGCTCATCGTTTCTCAGACTCAGCACTACAGAAAATGGGAAATAGCTCTGCAGTTACATCAGCAAGTCATAGACTATCATTAGATGGAGGATTGATACATGCATTATAAAAATGTGTCTTGGTCATCCAGTAAATGTGTTGCATAAAGCAACTCTCAGAGAATCCCCTGTAATCATCAGTAATTGGTAGGATTCAGGTGTACGTTTATAAAACACTAGTGTCACATTCCTCTTCTGCTTCTGAAGATGCTCCCTGATCTTACGTCCTAGGGAGGAATGTGCAAACGTTTCACTTAAAAGGGTGCTCACCGGGGATTACCAGGAGCAGGCGATGTCTGTCCTCATGACAGGGAATACTCAAGCATGTAACTGATTTTTCTACACGTCCCTCCCTCAGGTAGAGACACCCTTTTAGGAATGAACCCGTGATAACCAGGAAAGTCCAATCATTCTGTGGTTAGTGAGTTGAAAAGAATGAAAAGGATATACTAATAAAACTATTGCAAATGCAAAAATGAGTTTTGCATAGAGTGACCATAGTGATCATAGTCAAGTTTTCATTTCTCCAGGGTGCCTGAAAATCAAAAGCAAATATTTGATTGGTTGATATGCACCACATCAGTGTTCTTCCTTTGCCATTGTTTACACTTGAGAACCACAAGCAATAATTTGATTGGTTACTATGAACCACATCAATATTTTTCCTTTTCAATTGGTTTTACTTGAGAATCAAAAGCAATAAATTGATTGGGTACTATGAACCACATCAGTAGTTTTTCTTTACAATTATTTAGATACATGTCCCTTTAAGTCTTAAATATAAGTATTTGTTAAAGATTATTCTAAAAATACAGAAATTCACAATTTCAAGACAGAAATTATATTGCGGGTTATTTGCGACAAAGTTCAGTTTTCATTTTAAATACTTGTCTGTGACAAAACAGGAAGTTGTTCAAGCCAAACACACACATGTAAATACTTCTTAACTGCACCTCAATGCGTTTGTAATGAACTCCTGTTGCCCTCCACGGGCAAGGAAGCGGACCAAGAATCGTTAAAAAAAAGGCACTACAGCGTGACTTAAATGCACGTAAAAATGCAAATGTGTATGGTCTCATTTGATACAATCATATTTATTTTCACAGCCATTTACATGCGATTAACTAGCGTTAGAAACTCGCCTTAAACACAGAATTTTAATGCCTGTTGTGTATGTAGCTGGAAGAGGGGCATTTATTCTACATGTGACGTAGCCACGGTAGTGACATAAAAACATACCACTTTACAAATACCCCTCTTCCTAAAGCCTCTGGAGGTTGCCCTACTTTCCTGAGAGTCTGGGAGACCAAACCGGAATTCAGGAGTCTCCCGGACATTCCGGGAGAGTTGGCAAGTATAATCTTGATCTGTAGTGCAGTGTATTGATGGCTGGTCCCAGGAATGGGGCCAGCCATCTGAAGTAGACCAATAAAAGTTATTGATTATCCCAGATATTGATTATCCCCAATAATATTCTATTGTTTGTGGATTTTGTGGCATCATTCTGTTACTATCTATGGAGATAGTGGCACAGCTCCATTGCCCTCTACTGTAGTGGCACTGCTGCATTATTTTTTTGTGGATATAGTGGCAAAATGATATTATTGTCTGGTACAATGGCACGGCTGCGGATTGTAGATGTAGGGTCACCATTTAATGCTCTTAATTGGATGTATTGCCACCGCTCTATTGCTGTCTGTGGATTTAGTGACAGTGTGCTATTGCTGTCTATGGGTAGAGTGCCACTGCTTTATTGTTGCCTATGCATTGTGCCTTTCTTTTATACTGGAAAAGCTAATAGTTGTCATATAGGTAATATAAATGCAAATATACTGACAAATCGAGTTTTCAGAGCGTAGTTGCCCACATTTACATAGAATATCAATGGTGATGGACAGGTGCATATATATATATATACATATACATATAGAGGGAGAGAGAGAGAGAGAGGGGTATGTGTGTATATATATATATATATATATATATATATATAAATATATATATGTATATATAGATATATATATATATATATATATATATATATATATATATATATATATATATATATATATACACAAGCATATGATGTGTGCTGTAAGGTTATGCAGCATTTACCTTAAGTAAGGGCAGATGAATATTCCCTGGTACAATAGTACACAGCTGCACCCCCCCATTGTCCCAGACTGTGGAAGCAGTTTCAGTCTCATCTCTAATCTTCCTTCTAAGCCTGTTACAGCAGCTGCTGCCCCCACACAGGTCATTTTCGCCAGTAACATGATGTACTAGAGACTGTCTGCTTCTGTCTTTATGATGATATTAATGTCTCACTAAGCACCTATCACTTAGCCATGCTTGATATGAGTGATCACCAGTGTTTTATACCCAGCCTATGAATGTTGTTAAAGTTTGCTTGAAGACCCTAAGGTAAAATTCCTAGCCAGGAACGACCTGTTCCCAACCCCCAACCAAATGTTCCGATGTCTCTACATGCAAGGAATTAGTTTAATCTCATCACCATTTTGTGTAACAGCCTGGACCAGGGGAGAGGACAAACATCTGTTCCCTACTTAGCTGTCTTGTGTCAGTTTCATCCCTGGTACATCCTTTACTGGAGTCCTGGTTAACTACTTGTTTACAGAGACACTCTTCACAGTAACAGGAATACAACAAGAACGGCTCCCTGCCTAGACTTCTTGTGACGTGCATGTAACAGGACCAGGGATGAACAAAACTCTAGTTAAAGACATTAATGGTCCAGAGCAATGCTCACATCGTTTGGCTCCCACACACCTAAGTAAAACATGAGGGATACTTTACAATTGAATACCAAATAGTGAGTGCACGATGATTTCTAAAATTACACCGTATTGTATTCAAAATTCATCTTCTGCTCGTCCAAGATATGCCAAGTTTATTAGCCAACCCGATCATAGGAATGCTCACAGCAATACAAAGCGTTTCAGAAGAAGCGTTTGTTGATCTTGTGAAAGACAAGTCATGGGATAATGTGCAATGGTCGAAATGCAAATTTTAGAAGTGACGGTATGAAAGCTAACGGATAAATTGTACGCTTGTGTGCAGGGTCCTCTTACCTCTCTGCCTGTCTGTATTACCCAGTATTGTTTTATTACTGTGTGTGGTCCAAATTGTAAAGCACTATGGAATTTGCTGGCGCTACATAAATAAATGATGATGATGAATGTAAGTGAATAGATTTTATAGTTTTACAAAGAAGGCTGTAGGAGAAGGGGCGGTATGGCATACCACGCTATACCAACCTACTTCAACTACTGTGTTAATATGAGGGCAGGGCAGCATTTAAGGGTCAGTGTTATGATGTGAAGGGAATAGAGACAAGCAGGGAGCCTTAGACCGAGAGTTAAACATTGAAAGGGATCCACAACAACACTGAATAGTGATGTTAGGTTCCGGTCACACTGTGAACCTCCAGACGAATCAACGTAACAAGATTCGTAATCAATGTTGCTAAAATTGGATAAATAGGTTTCTAGAGCAGTGTGGACAATATACAACACTACTTCAGCAGTGTAAACGGTGTTTCAAATTTTGCAAATGTTGTGCTTAATGAATAATTGAAATTTATTTTATATATATATATATATATATATATATATATATATATATATAAAATAAATTTCAATTATTCATTAAGCTTTTTTTTTTTTTGTTTTGTCCCTATTTTTCTCTTGCTTAAAATGCTTTTTCTTAAACTATTGCAAAGAAAAATGTTGTCTCATCTTTAACGCTCCCATCATTTTGAAATTAAAAAGGGTCATTCATGTGACCTGACATTTTTTCAGGCCATAAAACTCAGGATTTTTGGGCAGTCTATGATCATGTCATTGCACAGAGGAAACGGGACTGTCATGAATCGTGTCATTATTATCATCACCATTTATTTATATAGCACCACTAATTCCACTATACAGAGAACTCACTCGCATCAGCCCCTGCCCCATTGGAGCTTACAGTCTAAATTCCATAACACAGACAGAGAGAGAGAGAGAGAGACTAGGGTCAATTTTGTTAGCTGCCAATTAACCTACCAGTATGTTTTTGGAGTGTGGGAGGAAACCCACCCATACACAAAGAGAACATACTAACTGCTCACAGATAAAGCCATGGTCAGGAATTGATCTCATGACGCCAGTGCTGTAAGGCAGAAGTGCTAACCATTGAGCCACCGTGCTACTGTCAACATGCTCATTGCACTTGTCACTTGGTCCTCCCTACCAGACTATCCCAGAGAGATGTAACATATAAAAATTGTGGCTTTTTGCTAAAGCATGGAGCACGTTTAAGTTTTCCCTATCTTGGCCATGATTAGCTCAAACTTTTTGGCCGCTCAGATATAATCTAATTTCTAATTTCTGCAATGCAAATCTGTGCTTGTGTTATCATGCATGCGGTACATCCTAATCTGTCCATACCTGTGCCCACACAAAAGCTGGCATCTTGGCAAAGCCTGAGGCAGGTGCTAGACATCACATAGAAGAAAAAGAGGCTTTCATATAGCATTTCTCCTGGCCTAACTAGTATTTAGAATTAACATTCACACATACATACTGGATAAATAAATAAAAACTAATGTACTCATGATTCATGATGCATTTTTAATGGGTTTTTTTGTGAACTTTAACCTATACAATATTTTTGGTCTGGTAGCACATATCAATGCAGGAAGAATAGGGCTTTCTAAGGTTTTAAATGTGTGATTCAAATTCTAGACTGCAATGGTGACAATGGGACTATTAACTCCAATTTATTCAACGTTTATGTGCTTTTCAAGTATTTATTAACACATGAGCCCTTACACGCTTTTAGTAAATAACCCTACAATTTTCTCTAGTGTCTGGAGCTTCTGGTAGGTTTCCATAATGTGGTAAATGCATATGGATAGAACAAGATGCTTTCCGACAGCAGAAATACAAACAGAACACTACTGGGCAGCACGGTGGCCTAGTGGTTATCACTTCTGCCTCAAAGCACTGAGGTCATGAGTTCGATTCCCAACCATGGCCTGTGAAGTTTGTGTGAAGTTTGTATGTTCCCCCTGTGTTTGCATTGGTGTGCTCCACTTTCCTCCCACACTCCAAAAACATACTGGTAGCTAAATTGGCTGCTATCAAAATTGATTCTAGTCTTTCTCTGTCTGTGTGTATATTAGGGAATTGAGACTGTAAGCTCCAATGGGGCAGGGACTGATGTGAGTGAGTTCTCAGTACAGCGCTGCGAAATTTGTGGTGCTATATAAATAACTGATGATGTTGAATGTTAGCAAACTAAAAATTATTTATAGTGTCACCCCCAGTCTTCAGGTTTATTACTAACATTTAAAATAATAGTAAATAGAAAATCTTCAGTTCTTAATTGGTACCCAAGTTGTACGAAGGCATTAATTTAACACACATTAAAATAGTAATATAGTGCTCTCTCTATATATATAAACTGCTGCTGTAGGATTTAGCTGAAGTTGACAAGTTTTCCTTAAAAGCGATGCATATTACCAAGAGCGTTTACCTTAGTGCCACCTCCTTTGATATATTGTCACTGTGATACACGAGAAGAATTTGCATCACATTCCTTCTTGTAGGAGAGCATTAAAGTCACAAATGTCGCTATGAACTATTCTATAATGCTGTCTTCTAGGGACTTACTGCATCAATGCATAGGTCAGCAAGTTAATAGAGAGGCATCTGTAATAAAGCATTCTTCATGCATATTCCATGTTCAATTAATGAGGAAGGCTATTGTGCTGTAACTTCTAACAGCCAATCAGAATTATCTTTCTCTAGTCACATTTGGACTAGACTGAACAAAGAGGCTGTTTTGTTGCTTTAGGCTATGGTACAAATATGACATGACAGTTATTATCTTATAATGCACAAATCATGCGCTTTGTTTAAACGCTTATAAATAATAGTGATCTCTGATGTCATCACTTATAATCAGTGAGTTCTGAATCATCACTCCAGTGTTCTATAGAAAACCTTGTAATTTTGTGTGACCTTTACAGAAGTGCTGGGCTCCTGGCCTCGTACTTTCCTCAGTGACTGTTAATCTCCTTATGATTTATAGTAGTGTGTATTTTGTTCTGTATGTTATATATTTTATTTTTGCTTATAATTACGTTGTTATTATTATTATTACACTCTAAGTCTATTTTATTATAACAACTAATTAAACAAGCCAAAATATTATTGCAAGCTGTTGTAATTCAACATGAGTGAAATGCTATGGTAAAACTAGAGTTTATACGAATTGCCGGCAAGTCAGGTTATTGAAGGTCGTTCTGAAAAAAATGTTGGAATTTGCAGTAAAATTGTCATTTGAGATGTTGTTTATGACAAAACAAATCCTATAAAAAAATATGTTGAACAAATATACATCATAAACAGTTTCATAGCTCGAGGCCCCAAGAGTAAAATGTGTGAACTGGGGGCGCAGGATTTCCAGAGACACGAGTGTAGCCTATTTTGTAGATGCTGGAGACTTTCTGGTTCTGAATTCTTGCAGGAGTGCTGCACAGTGATGACATCATCACACAGCGCACTCCTGATTTGGTAAGACCTAAGCCCATTCAGTATATTGGGGTCACACTGGGGCCAGGTGCGCAGTTACATGCCTCACAACACTTCAGTTTGTGACATGAGCTTCGTTGTGCTTTCTCAAACTGAGAAAGTTTGTTATCCACTGAACTAGGCTGTAAATTAAAAGTCTACCTTCGCCTCCAAACACTGTAGCACCCGTACACACAGAGAAGATACTACTTCCCATGTCTCCACGCGAGACAGCAGGACAGAGCCCTAAAATCGGGACTGTCCCCTGTTGCTACACTATTGGTTATCAATAGAGATGCTCAGGCTCGGTTTCTCGGAAACCGAACACACCTGAACTTAGGGGATCCGAGTACCGAGCCCGCTCGTACTGTCGTGTGCCCTTGGAATCTAAAACGAGGCAAAACGTCATTGTGACATCTTCAGATCTCGGATCTCGCCAGTTTTGAACTTCTTTTTAAGATCCAACATAGTGAGGGATGGGAGGGAGGGCTGACCCCTATTTTTCTTTTCTGCCACTGCTGTGTGTCAATGTGTCCTAGATGTGCTAGGAACTGCCGTGTGTTTGTGCCATTACTCTGTCGCTTACAATCCAGCCAGGTTGCTGCAGTATTTGTCTGAAAGTGTATGAAAATAATATTGTGACCGGTGAGGTGGTCTAAATTGACTGCAAATGACTTGAAATTATTGTTATTGAGGTTAATAATAATGTAAGAACAAAAAAAAGGCAAAATATGTGATTTTAGCATATTTTAGTATTTTTTCTAAAAGATCCAAAACCAAAGCCAAAACCAAAACACACGAGGGTGGTTTTGCCAAAACCAAAACACGAAGCTAATCCAGATCCAAAACCAAAACCAGTTCACGGGGGTCAGTGAGCATCTCTAGTTATAAACAACTTTACCCTTAAAACACTTTTTCAAAATACTTTTTTTTAGCTCAGTAATAAAAGATTTATGCGGGAAACTACTTTAGCTGTACTTGTACTGTACTATCCACCATATCTCTAGAGCTGTAATGTACATTAGTACTATATTAGTGTTTCTATTATCCCTTCATTAGCTTAAAGTAATGTGTTAGGACAAGAGGAATATCTTCTTTGTAAGATAGCCAGAATTATCAGCAGCATCCAGTTTTCTTTACGATGAACCCAAGGGGAATTATTCATTAAAAAGACAAACCTATTTGTGATGCTGTGTATAAAGTACCCATATATTAAGATATATTAAATTAATGATAAAAGCAATTAAAAAAATCTTATGTTTTCATTATAATTGTTATTGCTTTGAAACATGTTCTCTCTCTTTATGGTCAACTGGAGTCCTCGTTCTTTCCTGTATGAATCAACCCCAGCACAATAAAGAGTCCTGCAGGCATACAGATGTTATTACTGCAAAAGAACAATACGTAATGTTATGGGGGAGTAGTAAGGAGGATAATTAGAGTCCATTTATAAAAATGGTTTACTTTCACTTTATCATTTTCTATATGTTTGAGAAACCTCATAGCCAGCTGTCGTCAGAATTCTTAAGGGTCAGCGTTGGAGGCATGAGGGGGAGCCCTATCTAATAATGGGCACTTATGTGATTCACTGGTCTGATGCAGCACTGGCCAGCCATAGGGCAGTAAGGGGTGCAGTTCATGTGCCGAGAAAACCACGGGTCAATTGAGTCTCCTTTCTTTCCATTTAAAGGTTATGGTAGCCCTACCTGTGCTGTACTTGCTAACTTTGTAGACCTGCCCTCTGGGAGGGGCCGTGAGTTGGAGAGATGCGACGCACATTATCACGGCCCTTCCCAGAGCAGTCCCCTTTCTATAGCCACCCAAAATCTCAGCACTTACTTTTCCATAGTTTAAACTTCTAATGAGACAAAATTAACAGGAAAACAGAGGACATGTTCCCATAACTGTTTTACCTTATTTGGTACCTAAATGTAAATATGGGATGGATTTCACACTTCAGGTCCCATGTGTGTCTGTGTCCTGGATTTTAATTTCAAAATGAATATGAGAACACACATCAGACATGAATAAAGCTGTGTATTATAAAATAAAAGTTCAGTTTCCTTTATACTCTAATAAGCGCACTATCCAAGTCTAGAACACTATTCTGAATGGAGGTCACCAAAAGGCTTTGCTGTAGTCACCGTCACTTTTAGGACATACTTGCCTACTCTCCCGGAATTCCCGGGAGGCTCCTGAATTTTAGGGAGTCCTCCCGGACTCTCGGAAGAGTAGGCCAAGCTCCCGCATTCGCCGGTAATTCACGGCATTGAATGGAGGGGGCGGGGCTTAATCACACCATTAAACCCCGTCCCGCTATGCAGTACCGTGAATTTCGGCATTTCATAATAGGGGCGTGGCTATGGTGATGCGATAATATCACCACACACCCCTCCTACCCCTTGTCACATGACTTCTCCCCCGGATCTCCCAGAGGAGAAATCTTAAAAGTTGGCAAGTATGTTTTAGGATTTTAGTGTGGCCATAGTAAAACAAGTGGGTACACTGGAGAACCACTGCTAGGACCAGGCATAGGAGAGGCAGCTGGCGCTGTTATTGGTGCGTCTCTATTGAGTTCCAAAAGGGCTGTAGGGTTCGCATGCTAGAATGTGGGCAGGGGCAACATGGAATGGTTAGAGACATAAACATTTTGCCACCTCTCTTTGCTTTAGTTTTTAAAATGTCTCTTGTGTTCTTTAACTTTAAATTCACCATGCCTTTGAGTGAATATTTACAGAACATTAATATGAATTCGAACGTATAGAATATATTTTCCAATTAAGGAATGTTTATTTCTTTTCGATTTTGCAGTCTACTTTGATTTCACCCTAGCAACCATTTGTACTATTTCAAAGTCACCGAACGTTTGTTGTGCTTATCTGGTCTTTAGTTTCCATCGATGCTATTAGGGATGCGGTGTCATACATGGTCAAAGTGAATTACTGTCATTTATTTAATGGTTTGAGTGGTGACCAACATTAAACACGAGCGATACATGGTTTTGGCTGACTGTCAGTCTTTTTGATTGACAAAGACAAGGCGATGCAATTGGATTAATAAATGACCCCTATCTTTGACACGAGCAATTAAACGAGAGAATTAGATAGGAGAGGTGTTAGGGTGGTAGAGCCGTTCTTCAGTAATAATTTACAAATCGTACACACATTTTCGATGTTCTGCCAAGACAGTGGAAGATTCCATGTAAGTGAGTGATGAAGAGGAGGAAACGGGTCTCTCGTCCATAATATCACTAAACAGGGCAGAAGAAGGATTCAGATTTTTGGTTCTGGATTCTGCTGGACATATTTCCATCAGGATTGTGCACAGCCTACCTCGATGTCATCATGCTGCTTTAGATGAAGGAGATAAACGTTAGCACAAAAGAAAAATAAATCTTCAAACCGCCTAGGTTTACAGTGTAATTAATGTAAAATTGTTGCAATAATATTAAGAATCGAAATAATCAGTTTGTTTTTCAAAACTAATTTATTTATCTGACTCTTTTTTTAGTAAGTCCTTATTATACGCTTACAAAATTCTAAACTTTTACCAAAAATATTTACTGAGATTGAAATCCCTACAAAACATTTTCCCCCATTTGTCTGCACTACCAGTTGATTACGTGTTTTATCTAAGAGATTATTTGTGAAGCTGTAGAACAATATTTAACCTGTTATCTGTGTGGGGGGTCCTTTTTTTCCCTGTGATACATATTTGGATTTCCCACTCTATATTTAATGAAAAACACCGCTGGGCACCACTTCAAAGCCGTATGTGAGACTATTGCACTCACATTGTCATCAAGAATATATCTGGTTTCAATAATGATATATTATAAACTGTTATTTATATAAAACATTATTTTTTTTTTATAGATCATCTGGCTCCAAAAACAGTGAAATATAGCCTAGATTTTGCAGTTTGCTGTACACTGCTATATGAGGTAACAGAGGGTCATAAATAAATCATTTAAATGTGTTATCAAACTTGTCATTATATAGCAGGCACTACTCAGGAGATATTTATATACATGCTTTTATATTTAATAACTTATATTAATCTCTAATAAATCTTTGGACTGCATGAAAATGATGACATTTTGATATATATAATGTGCAAACTGTACTTGTAGAGGGAGGGAGGACCTACATCATCTAGAGAGGAGAATAAGGACCTACGTCATTCTACTAATAAATATTAGTTTACCATATACATCAATTGTATTTCAAGATGGGGACAGGACTGTTCAATGAGAACAACAAAATAATTCTCCTCTTGTGTGGACACAGCAATAATTACCTTTCAGGCACATCTCTCTTATGGGTAGATTTGTCTAACGTTCTAAAAATGAAAAGGGGAGGTGTTGGTCAGGTGTAACCAATCAGATTCTAGCTGTCATCTAGTACATTCTATAAAATGATAGCTAGAATCTGATTGGTTGCTATCAACAACACCTCAGAACAAAATGTACAGCACCAAGCAGGAAAAATTGGTGTAAAAAAGCTAGGGCCAAAATCCAGTGCACAATAGCCAGCAACCCACATCCAGGCTCTGACCTAAAGCTCAGGAGCTTTGCCCATTACTGCCACCCCCACTTTTCTTACCTTGAGTAGAGTGGCATCAATCCTCCTGTCTTATGCTCCTCTGTGTCAGGCGGGGTGTTTGGCCCTGCTCCTAGCCTATCACCATAATAGAGAAACAGCGGGATGTGGCACCCCCTCCTCTTCAACATAAGAAATGGCAGGGAAAAGGAGGGGAGGGCCAGGCAGTATTTTTTAACATAATTAAACACACACCCCTGTTCCTCATTGTCAGCCTATGTTTTTAATTAAAATCCCCGGGTACTCAGCGCGGGTGTGATGTAGACACACCCCTGTGTAGCATGACCACACCCCCTTCACAGCAGCACACAAATGCTGTTATGGGGTTTGGACAGCCAAAAGTTAGTAGTTATAGTGTTATGCCAGCTGTAGAAAGAGCTAAAGAGGGTCACTGCGGCCAGCCTGTACTAATAGATCTATGCACAGTGGATTTAGTTTTAGCTGGCCTGACAGTAACTATTAGATATTGTTGACATTGAATCTATAAATCTTGTGACTCTTACAGGTTACCCAGAATAAAAGTAATATAAATAAATAAAATCCTATTATACATCTCTCTGGTATAAATATTTTATAAACGCACACATTTGGGATTCTTGGGAAAGCTACATAAAGTCTGTAGTAGATTAATGGGGTATTTCCGTGAACGTAACATTTGACAGAATCCCAAAAAAATGGGTTTTCCCCCTACCTTTGCTTCTGTTTCCCCTTATGTTACAATTATATTAAAAATATATTTATTCCAATATGGAATACCTTATTTGTCCTGGAAGAAATAAGTAATTTAAAAAGTTGTTTCTAGTGAACTTGTTCTTGAAAATGAGTCTTATCAGTGAGAAATAAAATACCAAGGTTCATTAAGCGGCTTTTAGAACTTGTTGTATTTTGAGCCTCGAGCGGAATTATGTGAAAATGTTGAGTATCTCAAGATAAGTCCAACTGAAAACTTTTTTCTGTGTAAGACATACAAATCCTTACACCCAACTCCTTACACCCATACTAATGACAGTGTTATTAGTAAATGCAAAAATCACAATATAATGTAATGAAGGGACATATACACAAAAGATAAAAGAGTCTCGACAGTGTTATTAATTAATGCAAAAGTTGCATTTTCCATATAAAATGTAAAGAAATGAAAACACCTTCCCCCATTTAGAAACCCAATGGAATCTTCATCCTGCAGTATGCAAACGGAAATTACATAAGGAAGCAAAATAGACGGACACCACTTGATCTTATATGGTCACAATATAAATGAATGAAGTACTATCAGCTGGAGGGGTCAATACACAAACAGCCACTCAGAAGTGATTAGAAAGTGCTGTGGTGTCATCCTCTTCATTAACTTGTATCTCTACACCAGTCCTCAGGTACCCACATACGATACCCCTCTAAGAAGCGTATCTGGGCATCCATCTAAGCCTAATTAGGTCACATTTCCAGGTGGGTGTGCCCCACTTATATATAGATGGCCTCACTGTACTCATCAAACGCTTCCCCACCTCCATTCCACCTCTCTTAATGTAAGGGCCAAAATTCTACAATATGCACAGATCTAAATATGATTGTGTTTTGATACACAGTACAGAAATGTGTAGATTTACAGAACAAAAATCGACTTGGTGTCAAACTGTAAATCGGGCCTTAAGGCAGTGGTTCCCAAGCTGTGTACCTAGGCTCCCTGGGGTGCCTTGGAGATATCACAGGGGTGCCTCGGACAGGGCCAGTGGTAAGCAAGGCGGGGACTACTTGGCAATTATTTTGGCTTAGGGGTGTCTTGAAAAAATTTTGGAGACCCTAAGGGTGCCTTGAACTGAAAAAGTTTGTAATCCACTGCATTAAGGGTTTAATTTCAAGAAGCAGTTTCTATTATCAATAAGGAGCTAGGATTGGCAATTTCCAAAAATGAAATGGGCGTGCATCTATGTATACACTCAGCAGACAAAGAAAAGCAGATTTGTCCAAAAAAAACTGTTGCAGTTAATAAATCACTTCCATTTTCTGGTGGTATTTGTTACATGGAAGGAACCAGTTACTAAGATGTCTCTGATGTTCTACACAATATTTCTTACCTGCTCATTACTATACAAGTTTTATACTTCTCCTATGCACAAATCATCCTCTGTCTACCAAAGCTGATGAAGGTAAAAAAAAAGATATATTCATTGTTTTGGATGACACAGGAGCCGTACACATGACAAGGGTGCAGAGGAATATTTGTACATTGCATTACTGGGATTTAGAATCCGCTGCCTGTGTTCATCTAGCCAGGGGAATGACTTGCAAAACCATTGGTGGGCATGTCCTGGCGATACATTTCTACTTAGCCCACTGGAGACTAAGGGGTATATTTTCTAAACTCCAGGTTTGAAAAAGTGGAGATGTTGCCTATAGCAACCAATCAGATTCTAGCTGTCATTTTGTAGGGTGCACTAAATAAATGACAGCTAGTATCTGATTGGTTGCTATAGGCAACATCTCCCCCCCCCCCACTGCTGGGCCCTATAGCAGTCAAATGGGCTCCATGGGTCATATTTATGCCCCTGTCTCTGGCTTCCAGTGGGTCTGGGGGGTGTGTGATTATTGGATTGATTTTTGTTTTATTTCACCTGTTTAAGTTCTCCTATTTAAGTTCTAGGTGACACAATGGAAAAAAATCAAAATATTAGGAAAGTGAAATGAGAAACTGAACTACCTAAGTAACTGGTATAGTGTCACTATGGCCCATATAATGAAAGGTAACGTCAAATTGGAACTTTTTTCTCTATCAATCTTTGAGTGTGTTCAGCAAGGGGTGCATTAGGTATAGACGGTAATGAAAGTTTCACACTGACCATTGGCAGAAAGGCGGCGTGACCTACGCCAACCTCTTACAGTTCTGACCACTAAGATGACTTTAATGTAGGTTAAATTTATCGGTTTATTATGCCACATTTTTATCTCTAGTTTTACATAAAACCACAAGGAAGCATTATCAGATCTGTGAACCCAAGTGCTAAATAATGTACGACTACTTAAGACCTGAGCACCAAAGTGACTTGGCAGAGAGGAAAATATAAGAGTTAGTAGCATAAACATATATGCGTAAAATAAGCAGACAAGAACTAAAAAAGGAAATATGAAACAGGGAAGAGCAGTAATAATCTAAGGAAACCTAGAATGGCTGCAGCTGTGTACGGTTTATCCACACAACTGTTTTATTATTTTATATAAGGGAGTTAATGGAGCTTTAAAAGTTGTATTCACTGTTCCACTTCAGCAGCTTTTCAACAGCCCCCTGCAGGCTCCCTTGGCCATGGTTGTTACACACATTGGGGTTTGCCATGTAAGTGTTAGCATGCCGAGCACTGAAGAGTCTGAGTCCACTGCACATCAGGAAGATTAGAATATCCTTATGTTCTGGAACTCAGTTTGCAGCACAAAGAGTGACCACTAGAGATGCTCAGGCTCGGTTTTCTGAAAACCGAGCCCACCCGATCCGAGTAGGCTCGCAAGCTGGCTCGTTACTTTCGCACGTCCTCGGATCTGAATTGAGGCAAAACTTTATCGTTGCCTTTGTTGGATCTCGTGGGTTTTGGATTCCATAAGTACCTCCCTCCCCAGGAGATCCAGCGCCATTACTCATACAGAAACAGGGGTGGAAGTGTTCTTGTCACTCTCCAGTGTCCAGTGACATTGATCAGTGCCATTGCTCACACAGAAACAGGGGTAGCAGTGTTCTTGTCACTCTCCATTCTCCAGTGACATTGCTCACACAGAAACAGGGGTAGTAGTGTTCTTGTCACTCTCCAGTGTCCAGTGACATTGCTCAGTGCCATTGCTCACACAGAAACAGGGGTAGTAGTGTTCTTGTCACTCTCCAGTGTCCAGTGACATTGCTCAGTGCCATTGCTCACACAGAAACAGGAGGGTTAGCAGTGTTCTTGTCACTCTCCAGTCTCCAGTGACATTGCTCAGTACCATTGCTCACACAGAAACAGGAATAGCAGTGTTCTTATCACTCTCCAGTGTCCAGTGACATTGCCCAGTGACATTGCTCACACAGAAACAGGGGTAGAAGTGTTCTTGTCACTCTCCAGTCTCCAGTGACATTGCTCAGTGCCATTGCTCACACAGAAACAGGGGTAGTAGTGTTCTTGTCACTCTCCAGTGTCCAGTGACATTGCTCAGTGCCATTGCTCACACAGAAACAGGGGTAGTAGTGTTCTTGTCACTCTCCAGTCTCCAGTGACATTGTTCAGTGCCATTGCTCATACAGAAACAGGGGTAGCAGTGTTCTTGTCACTCTCCAGTCTCCAGTGCCATTGCTCAGTGCCATTGCTCATACAGAAACAGGAGGGGTAGCAGTGTTCTTATCACTTTACAAAAATTGACTGGAAATGATTGGTAATTAATGTTATTGAGGTTAATAGTAATGTAGGGATAAAAAAAGCCACATTATGTGATTTTAGCAAAAAAAAAATAGGTATTTTAAAAAAATTGGGATCCAAAGCCAAAACCAAAAACCAAATCACGCGATGGTGGTTTTGCCAAAACCAAAATCAATACCAAAGCACGAAGTTAATCCAGATTCAAAACCAAAACCAAAACACGGGGGTCAGTGAACACCTCTAGTGACTACCATGACCAGGAATCCCGCAGGCGGCCGTTAAAGAGGACCGCTGAGGAAGGGGAATGAAACTTTTTAAAGCCCCCCGTCATCCACACATTTTGGGCCTGATTCAAATGGGAACACAAGTTGCGTTTTAAAAAAGAGCACGGAAATTGATCATTGTTACGACCGTATTCAGAACCAAGCATATCTCAAGATATTTGATTCTGGGTGTAAGTCCACTCTGCCGACACAGTACTTGCCATATGTAGACACACAGATCAGACTGCAGAATATGTGCCGTATAAGATCAGAACACATACAAAAATAATATATTATAATATAAACTAACAACTATTAACAGTATAATCATAAAAATACATAAATAAGGATGCTTTTAAAGTGTACATACACATGTTCTGTGCAATCTAGTGGCACGCATGCATGTAGTTTTAAAAATAAAGACTATGCCGTGTCAGCCATCAATTGGCCCTTACACCTGCCCTGTAGCTGGTGCAAATGGTACTGGTGAAAACAAGCGCAGGAAAACCCAGGGCTCAAATTGGTTGCAACTGCATCCGAATGCACTGGGCATACTCTTAATGTACCTGGCCTACATTAGCTGCCCCATTCCCTCCCCCATTCCACCTCTTAAGTCCTAGTTGGTCCTAAGTGTCATTTGCTTTCGACATGATCTGCATGCAATTGCGTTCATTGGCGCAAAGTCCGTTCCTCAGCACGCACAGAACTATTACATGCAAGATACACTACGCAAGTGGACATCTGTCCAAACATGAATCAGGCCCTTTATTATTAACAATAAAACATTTGTGTGGATATAATCTTTAGGTAAATCTATTACCAATCCTCATTAACTTAACTCTTGCCAATCTTATATCGGCCCCATCACATTCTCCTGCAGTCAGGGGTACTTTCAATAAACATTGCTGTCTCCTCTAAATTGTGGAGTTACATTTTCCTATGTAATCATCCTGATATTGTACTGTAATATTTTGCACATAATGATGTCCTTATAATCCCTTCATTCTCAACCGTAATGACCCACCGGCATTTATTCAGCAAATAAAAATCTAGAGGTACACTTGAGACTCCATTACCAGCTGGTATCAACATCCAACAAACCTTTTTACACTTTATTCTTGGATAAACATCTCATTCTGCCACAAACTTATTCCTATTGGCCCTTATTGGAATGCAGGATTGTGTTCAGAATGATCAAACTCCGGGTAATGAAAACAGAGATGTTATCTTAATTGCAGACTGAAAAATCAGATGACTTGTAGCAAATGTCATGCCTACGCAGACTTATATAATTGGTGCTATTGGGATTTACCAATCTGGAGTCAATAAGTTTGGCTTATAATAAGTTCATTAAGCGTTGTCTGTGGACAATTATTGTGTGATGGAGTGTTATCCTTCTGGAATTGTCATCATGCGTATGTGAACGGCACAATAAAACATGGAACATGTTGATGGCCAATTATAGATCGCAGTTCTCAGATGTGTATTCAGTGCACTAAACATATGTTTAACATTCATTTATGTCATTCATCTCTGGTGCTTAGCATTGTAGTCCTATCCGCTGTAGTGGTTACAAGGTTAGTGGGGCATTCACAGTAAAATCAGTGGCCTGGCATCATTATAAAAAGAGGTCTCGTGGAAATAAATAATTGTTATAGTCCCATAGCAATCAATCATATATTTACCTTGATTTGTATAAAGTAAATATAGTGAAAAAAGAGATTTCTTAGCTAGCACTCAAAATAGCGGTCGATAGATGACTATGTGAAATGCTTTGTATAAAGACCCTGAACACTGGGCAGATGCTCAATGCAACGTATTCTATATCTGGTTCGTCCAGTTAGTATACACGAAGCATTCCGCACAGTGGTTGATAGATCACTGTTTTGTAGTCCACTTAAACGAATGTATAAACAACCGTCCATGAATACAAGTCCTTTAATACTGGCAGCCTTTGGGCCGGTATTCAACTATTACCGATATCACGATAATAGTGCGCACTATTACTGTTAATACGGTAATCTTTAACGCTGGTCTTTGCTTGCAGCTCAGGGAGCCGAAGCAAAACTCAGGGTTAAAATTACTGTATTAACGGTAATAGAAGTAACGCTGCGTTGAGCATGCCCAAATTGAATTTCTCCCTTTGAATGAAGTCTATCTCACTTTTTAAAAATAATTTATCATCATTATATATATATATATATATATATATATATATATATATATATATATCCCCTTTTAAACAACAACAAATCTAAGATAGCTAACAATAGAGTGAATTGCAAAGCTTATACTACTACAAAAGACTGTAACAAAGGCAACAGAGGAGTCTGTCTAAGAAGGACTACAAATGCTCAAAAATTGTGAACCTTTTAGAAATTTGCTTCCATTTCTCAAGTTCAATGTCCATGAACATTCTTTTTTAACACTATTTGTATAATATTTTTAAATAATAAAACAAGCATTTTACATTTTTTTATTTGAACTGTGAACACTACTGTGTTCGAAGTTCGCTGTCCGAGCTTTGCAATTAAAAACTATTAAGTTGTCTCAATGTAAGCTCAAACGTGTTCAGACGGGAACACAGTTGAACAGGCTTGAACCGGGCCGAATGTGGTACAATGGGCTCAAGCATGGTGGAACCTGTTCAACTTTCTAGACATGTGTTTGACATTTTAAAATTGATCTGAAGTTTCAGAAATTCCGGTGAATTTTTGAATTTAGGTTCAAGAAACCACAGGTGGAGCCATTTCATTGGTTTTGGAGAATTTACTGCAGAAAAATGCATCCATGTGAAACCATAAGCATATAAATATAAGGGACAGTAAAGGAATACATAACACAGCCGTTATAGTCGCTTGTTAGGGCACTCTGTGTTACAGTAATTCTTCAGGCTGTATTTGTGTGGATGTCTTTTACTAAAGTATTGGCTGTTTTTTATACAGCAGAGTGTCTACGACTTTTTACCTTACTAACCCTGCACCAGGTACGTGCCCTGATTTGCAAAGTCTGGCTACGATTATTTGCATTGTATGGCTAATATGTGTGTTAGTACCAGTGGATATACTTGTATCTACACTTAGAGATTCCCAAGGGCTGGATCTCCACCAGCTGGGGGTGATTAGTCATAAATGTTGTTTCTGCCTCCTCTCACTGTAATGAGCATCATCACATGGTACACTCATTTCTCTGAATTTAATGCTCCTCATTTACTTTGCACCTAGAATAAGGCTTTGGGTCTTGGGTGCACCTTCCCCCTCAATTAATGAGGCTCTTATAACTTTGATATTAAAATCAAGCAAACCACCAGATTCCTGTGGCTCTTATTGCCCAATTTCACTCTAAGATGTAAAGCTAAAATCTTTGCTGCTATAAGTTTGGCCAAATTAAGTCATTGCAGATATGGTCCATCAGGACCAGGCAGTCTTAATGCACTAAATATTGTTCCCACTAGACACCTTCTGGACATAGGGTCCAAATTGGGTTGTCCCCTCTCCACCACCTTCCTTTGCACTCACTGTGGAGCCTCTGGCCATCCTCACTCCTTGTGATTGACATTAGAGCAGGTAAAGTGGAAAAGCATGTCCCTCATGTCCTCTTTATGTGGACAAAGTGCTGATTTATTTGACTGACCCAGACTTTGCCCTTTAGGCTACACCAGCCTTTGAATCTTTATTTTGTTCTTTTTCATGCCTCAAGATAAATTAGAATAATCCCTCATTTCGAAAGATGCTCAATTCTCGAACAACTTCAGCAGATCTGTTTTAATATTATAACATTTACTGGAATTTTTTCTATTTTAGGATGATTGAAAAAAAAATATGCAGCTATATTGTAGAATGTTTGAGCATATTCCTTTCAAAAAAAAAGGATACACTTTGGCTCTTTTTAATTGCAAACCTGAAACAACGAATAGCAGACTCCAAAACGCAGTAGTGTACAAATTTGGGTTTCCAAAAAATGATTAAATACTTTTTTATTAATTAAAAATGTTATATATAGTGTAAAAAATAACACCAATTTTACTGTGAGCTTCAAGCTACAAATTGGAATAATGGTCTATTGATGATTGTACTGAGAGCATGTTTATAATTATTTGCCTGGTGAAATTTGATTTAATTTCGAACCTGCTCAACATTTTCAATCATATCTACTCTTTTCCCAGTAGACCCTGGAGTCCTAACTCCACATGCCATCCTTCCAATATCTAGGGGATCAAGATAGACCCAGGTCTTTGGCACTCTGAACACCCAACCAATTGTTGATTCATTCAAACACATTGCCTCTGAATATAATAAGGAATATCAATATTTTAAAAATGATATTTTTAAAATATTTATTTTAATAATGGTCCAGTTTACTTATCTAGTAGCAATCTATTACCTTTGGATCGTTTCTTGACCTCTTTCATGAGGTGTTTGACTAGGGTGAGTAGGCTCACCTTGCAGACCCATCTGGATAGAGGTGCCTGTCCTGACGTTTTTAGCAACACAGCTATTCTTCTAGTTTTAAAAATTTGTATCTACCTTATATACCCCAAAGCAACAGTCCATAGTAATAATTAGAGATGCTCAGGCTCGGTTCCTCGAGAACCGAACATACCCGAACTTAGGGGATCCGCCCTCAGAATCGAAAGAGAGGCAAAACGTCATCGTTCTGTCGTCGGATCTCGTGATTTTTGGATTCCTCTTTAAGACGGTGGGTGGGAGGGCGGTCCCAAGAACAATTCCATCTTGCACCATTTTTCTTTTCTGCCACTGCTGTGTGCCAATGTGTCCTAGATGTGGTAGGAACTGCTATGTGTTTGTGTCATTGCTCTGTCGCTTACCATCCAGTCAGGTCGCTGCAGTATTCGTCCGAAAGTGTATGAAAATAATATTATATTGTGATCTGTGAGGTGGTCAAAATTGACTGCAAATGACTTGAAATTAGTGTTATTGAGGTTATTAATTATGTAGGAACAAAAAAAGAGCAAAAATATGTGAATTTAGCATGGTTTAGGATTTTTTCTAAAAAATCCAAAACCAAAATCAAAACACACGAGGGCGGTTTTGCCAAAACTAAAACATAAAGCTAATGCAGATCCAAAACCAGTTAACGGGGATCAGTGAGCATCTCTAGTAATAAATGGTGTTTGGCCTTGCTTCGCCCCAATAGAAAAGTATCGGGACAAACTTTGGACTCTTTATCCATTTAACGTCCAGGCAGTTTATACTATATAATAAGACACTTGAACTCAGATTTATGTTTCAAATGTGGAGCTGAGAGTGGTCTCTTAATATATATGATCATGTGTTATATTTCTGGAAATTATCCCATCAATATATCATTGCTTACTTCTCCTTACCTACGATTCACTTTCCAGAAGTGAGTCTGCTGGGTTTGTTGGATGAACATGTTCCCTTGAATTATGTCAGACTGTTATTCCATCTAATTTCATTCTATTCTAGGTAAGGTAATTGGTTTTATGTGGAAGAGGCCTAATGAGCCTATTCTTTCTCAAGAATTCAAGTCGGTTAATGACTCTCTTAAATTTTATAAAAAAGACCAAAGCTGAACAGCTGTGTTTAGAAATTCGACAAGGTTTGGGATAGATGGGTGGACTGTGTTCAGACAAATGTTTCCCCATACTGACCTAATGCCTGTTAAAGTGATTTACCTGTTGTCATGCAGATGCAGTGTGTGCGGAATGAGGGATATGAGAGTGTATCCTCTACCATGCCATAAATAAAATCGTAAAAAATAAAATAGATCATATGGTAAGGTTTAAAAAGTTCTAACCCGGTTCTTGTTTATGACTTGGTGCAGGGCCCAATAAATGATTTGAAGCAATATAAATTCTAATTCAAGTGATGTCTAATGAGAGATCGAGAAGAACTCCGGTGAATACATAAAAGGAAAGATTTAAATGGGTGGTGATCTGGGCCAGATGCCATGGTCTATGTAAGGAGAGCTTCTGTCTGAGTTTTTTCTATCAGTGTAAAGATTTGACATTTTGTCTTCTAAATCAGAGATCCAAGTATATCAATCTCCATCCTGATACTCATCGTGATTTGCCATTCTGTATCTCAGTCCCCACCAATCTCTATGCAGGTTTTCCTCTTGGCTCACAAATCACCATCCCTGTCCTGATCTGGTCTCGCCAGTTTCAGTCCTGGTCCTCCTACTGGGTTGCCAATCTCCATCCCAGTCCTTCTTCTGACTTGCCAATCTCCATCCCAGTCCTTCTCCTGATTTGCTAATCTCCATCCCACTCCTCCTCCTGGTTTACCAAACTCCATCCCGGTCATTCTGCTGGCTTGCCAATCTTCATCCCAATCCTTTTCCTGACTTGCCAATCTCCATACCAGTCCTTCTCTTGATTTACCAATCTCCATCCCAGGCCTTCTCCTGAATTGTCAATCTCCATCCCGGTCCCTCTCCTGACTTGCCAATCTCCATCCCGGTCCATCTCCTGGTTTGCCAATCTCCATCCCAGTCCTAATACTGAGATGCCACTATCCATCACAGGCCTTCTCCAGACTTGCCAATCTCCATCCCGGTCCATCTCCTGGTTTGCCAATCTCCATCCAAGTCCTTCTCCCGACTTGCCAATCTCCATCCCGGTCCTCCTCCTGGTTTGCCAATCTCCATCTCAGTCCTTCTCCTGACTTGCCAATCTCCATCCTGGTCCATCTCCTGGTTTGCCAATCTCCATCCTGGTCCTCTACCTGGCTTGTCAGTCTCCATCCCAATCCTACTCCTGAGATGCCACTGTCCATCCCAGGCCTTCTCCAGACTTGTCAATCTACATTCCGTTCCTTCTCCTGATTTGCCAATCTCAATCCCAGTCCTCCTCCTGTTTGCCAATATCTATCCCAGTCTTTCTACATAACTTTTGTGTTCAACACGGTGGCATCATTACATATCACTCAGTGTTGTTAGCCTACTGCTGTTTAAACTGTATATACAGCCACATCTTGGCTGAATCAAAAAGTGGTTTCACTATGTTAACGGTTCAGCTAATATTCTTTCCTATCTGCCTATCTCAGGAAGATTCCGACAGTGCATCTGGAGTTGAAACACAAGGCTTGGATCACACAGCAGAATACATGTGGCTGTTTTCTGTCGGTGTGTAAACCATATTTTTACTGTCAGTGTCACTACAAAAATTATTCTTAAAGAGGAGATTAGCCTTCATGTTGTCACAGCATTCCTTTGATTCCGCTTTGTGGTCCAGATCTTGCTATAGTTTTCATTTGAAGTTGTCAGGTTTATCTTGGATTAAAACAGATTTGTTTTAATCAGAATACACACAATACAGTAAGTCAATTCCTTGCATCTGACAGATATGATCCCTTTCTGGAAGATTTGTTTCATACAGCTTTTGATCAATGGAAGCAAAAATACAAAGATTTGGAAAACTGATATCTTACAGTAAAACATATCTATTCTGAACATACCATTCTTCACACCTTTTATACTTTTCCTGTCCAATTACCATTAAAAGCAACGATTAACATTTAACATCTGGGTAGTATACAACCCCTTTAAAAAGGTTAGCCACTTTGGTCGGTCTGAGAAACTCTATGGATGGCCTGCAGTATGCTTGACTTCTCAGCTGGGTAACAAGCATAAAAGTAATGAGATGGCTTCTTAATAGAGGTGGGATTCCTGGTTAAATGGTTGGATTGTCCAAGTGGACAACCCTTTTATGAAATGGGTCTCACCTAATTGTATCACATGTCTTGTTTCGAAAGTTCCATTGTAGAATGGATAACTGTCAATGAAGTGATAATTCATGTATGACACCTGGGTATAGAGATCTGGTATATTTTATATCCATTGTAGTGCGTTGCAGTGTATACAAGTTTTTGGTACATAAAGATGAAGTATATGGTACAGACTGTTTTGGGGTTTTTTTCATTTCATTTGAATACCAAGCTATTCAGGCCACAATAATTAGAAACCTGTCACTAAATAGGACTGCCTAACTTTTCACAGAACAGGGTTTTAAACCGTAAGACTGATCCATAACCATCATAATGCTGAGGAACCAGAAGAAAAGATATTTATGTTTATGTTAATATTGAAGTGCGCAATCACCTCAGTGCTTGCTAATGTCAAGAGTGCTAAGTGGATGGCTAGGCAGCCGTCCAATCAGTGCTCTCTACACCTGAAGTGTCAATTCTTCTGAATTCCACATTTCACCTGAATCCTCCAGCAAGGGGACAGACCACTGATTAGGAGCTGGGGAGGGAATTGTATCTCAGTAGAGGGAAGTTGTACACTACAGTACACTACTTGCAGTTCGGGGTACTATTCTTTTATTAAAGTGTGAAAAATACAACATGATATAGTATATATGTATTGATATGTAAAAATAACATGCAAGTGAATTCAGCAACATTTAAATGTTATATACTGTATTGCTAGCACATAAGGAATTAAACACTGAGGGGTATATTTACTAAACTGCAGGTTTGCAAAAGTGGAGATGTTGCCTATAGCAACCAATCAGATTCTAGCTGTCATTTTGTAGAATGCACTAAGTAAATGAAAGCTAAAATCTGATTGGTTGCTATAGGCAACATCTCCACTTTTTCAAACCAGCAGTTTAGTAAATGTACCCCTGAGAGTTATGTCTGCTGAACCATAGATTTCTATGGAACAGTTCCCCCACTGGACACAATAATTGAAAATAGAGAAATCTTTGCTTAGCTTCGAATGAAAAAAAACAAAACATTTAAACAGTTTCTTTTATAAATAGGGAAAAACTCAGCTAGAAGACATATTTTTTGGACATATGTGATGTCTTAGAATAATGTTCATCGACCGCTTAAGATAGATGGGTGGTTTGCACATCAATAATTAGAACAAGGTTCATTTCACTGGGAATTACCTAAATAGATCTAAGATGTATTTTTTTTTAAAAAAAACAAAACACCTGACTTTTGTAGCATTTTTGAATAAATATTTATTTTCATAAGAACATTGCATTGACAAAATTAGTCATAAATGCACTTTCCTTCTCCCTGACAAGGAATTAAATTACCTTTATAAACATCAAACAGCGGTTTGGAATCGGAAAATTTAAATAAATCCTTAAAAGGGTTTCGCAGATAACCCTCTCCCCTCCATATTTATAAGCCCCTCTTCATCCCCTGTAATATTAAATTAATTATATTTATCTATTTAATAATTAAGCACACATTGGGCCTGATTCATTAAGGATCTTAACTTAAGAAACTTCTTATTTCAGTCTCCTGGACAAAACCATGTTACAATGCAAGGGGTGCAAATTAGTATTCTGTTTTGCACATAAGTTAAATACTGCCTGTGTCTTCATGTAGCACACAAATACTTGATAGCTTATTTGTACACTGAAATTTAAAGTTGATATTTGTGTGCTACATGAAAAAACAGTCAGCTCTCATTCTACATTTTATCGAATTTAACAGGCCCACATACTCGAATTTCCATTCCACCTCCCCTGTCTGTATAATAAAATGTAAGTTGTGATAACACATTTCACATAATCACATTCAGCCCATGTTGTATAAGAGAGACAGAAGACCTACCTGGAAACACAGGTCTACAGACCAGTCATTTCTGGTGCTATATCGGTTGAGAGTATGTGCTCTATAAGTGCTGGATTGTGGATAAGTATAATTACAAAAGTTGGATGTATGGATAAAAAGAATCTTGACATCGCAATCCTGTCACACTATTACAATCAACTCACATCATTACTCTGTGCTGTTAATGTTTAGATACTCAGATTGGCTACCCGTCAGCCTAGACCCTCACACTTCAACCTTGCCTATACATGGACAAGCAACACTTAGCTGAGATGAAAACCTCTGTGCTGCTGTTAACATTCCAATGCTCTGATTGGCCACAGGTTTTTCTAAACCCGGCCACTTCATCTCCTGCTTGCCCAAAATTTGAATGCATTAGGTGCACTGACCCTTTTCAAATTCCTCTAAAAACACTCGTCCATTATAGGTTATGCGGAGGGTCATACATGGATGAGACGGGCAAAATAAAATTTGTGGCTTCTCGCTGTTGTGATTCTGGAGGCAGCATGATTATTTCTTGCACCCCATATTCCTCAGTAATTTTATGAACATCACACGAGAGCACATATTATCAGGAGCCTGCACATTAAAGATTATACCACCTTTCTAAAGCACAAGGTAGAGTGTATTATGTTCATAAACTTTCTCATAGACACTGAACCCTGCCTTGAAATTTCTGATAAGCACAAATCTCCGGGAGAGATAAGCTATCTTGGAGTTTCATTTTCAATTTACAATCGCAAAATCCAACAAGTGAATACAAGATACAAGTGAACTACGTTTAATATCCAATTCTTTAGTCCTACCTTCAAAACTAACAGTCAATAAGACATTAGAGTCTTTTTATTCCCTTATGCTCTAGTTTCCTTTATATAGTATTACCCCCTATAATTTGGAATCTCTGCATTGTGAGTCCCCATCTGAACAGTTATAGGAACCGATATGTCCAGCAATAATGCTGGAGATACCGACTGTATAATATACGTCCCATTGTGTTAGTTGTTCTGCAGCCTCAAACTCATTTACAACACAAATCATGAATAATGCATCTCAAAACTCCGTTTCCTGTAGATAGCAATGCTCCTTAAATCTCAAAGCATATAATCATCCAGTAAATAGTCCAGAAAAGCTTTGAGGCTCCTGGATACACATCATGGAAGATATATACAAGACAACTTTCCACTCACAGATAAGGGCAATGAGTTTCCTGTTGGGCAAACTACCATAGATATATTTGCAGGTGCCTGGAAATAACTTCAAGTAATAGAATCTTTCAGACGTTTAGATAAACTCTTTCAGTTCAGAACATTACTTTTGCTAATCGCTGGTCTGTGGAGGATGTATCATGTTGGAACTCATAGCTCTAGCTCAGTGTCGGCTAACCTGTGACACTCCAGGTGTTGTGAAACTACAAGTCCCAGCATATCCTTCCAGCAATAAGCTGCTATATATTGGCAAAGCATGCTGGGACTTGTAGTTTCACAACACCTGGAGTGTCACAGGTTAGCCAACATTGCTCTAGCTGATGAGTAGCTCCCAGCTTGCTGCATGATGGGGACAGTAGTTATAGCTTGTGTGTTACAGGTGAAGCAATCATTATTGAAGAATGTAGTTCTTATGGCTTGACAAATTTCACCAATTAATGACATTGGGCCTGATTCATTTCAGTTAAGCAAAAGTAAGCAATTAAGGCAAAACCATGCTGCATTGCAGGGGGAGATAAATTTAAAATGCGATGGCAGATTTATATTTGGGGTAGGGCGTGTCCTAGATCAAGTTAAAATTTCAGTGTACAAATAAGCTATCAAGTATTTGTTTGCTACATGAAAAAACAGACAGTATTTTCCTTATGTGCAAAATAATAAAGTGATTTGCACCACTTGCATTGAAACATGGTTTTGTCCAGAAAACTTAAGTAAGAAAACTTACTCATGTTTTTTGCTTAATTTTCCTTAATGAATCAGGCCCATTGTTATTACCCCTTTTTCTGTTCAAATGTAGCTGTAACATTCTGTGACATCTCCACTACAGTGCTCTGCAGAATGTGAATTCAATTCTACTCCATCTGTAACCAAGTTATTTCACTACATTTAATTGATTATTACATTACATTTATTTTATTAAAACATTTAAATGGGTTTTTATCACCTCAATGTAATTTTGGGGAGGTCATAGGAAAGATCACCAATAGGGGCCTGATTCATTAAGGATCTTAACTTAAGAAACTTCTTATTTCTTGTCTAAGTGTGCTACATGAAAAAACAGTCAGTATTTAACTTATGTGCAAAACAGAAAACTAATTTGCACCCCTTGCATTGTAACATGGTTTTGTCCAGGAGACTGAAATAAGAAGTTTCTTAAGTTAAGATCCTTAATGAATCAGGCCCTGGATTCTTAATATCACTACCTCCACGTTTTGCATTTTCCAAGCTGTATACCGAATAAGGAGTTCTGTTTGAAACCTCCCATAAAATGAGAAGATGTCTAGCTTGACAGCTGCCTTCAAATTCCGATTTCTCCAGGAAGCAATGCTAAAATATTCTAAACTTGGTAGTCTAGGTCTTGGGGTGGCGTGAAGGTGTAAAAGAGAATGATAGCACCCGAATAAACAGGTGCTAAGCAAATCAGTTAAGTACTGCAATTCTCTCTTACACCCTGTCTCTGCCGCCTCTAGATATCTGAAGTAAGAGGTGTGACAGACAAACATAGAGCAGTGATTTTGACTGATGTGTAGATAACAACAAGAGCTCCAGATGAGAGACCTCATGGTAGTACTAAGCACAGAATAGGGACAAGGGGGCAGCAATAGTGAAAAAAGTCCCAGAATGCTTATCACAAACAAAGACCATGCTCACAAAACCAGGAAAAACTTCTCCAGATAATGAGAGACTGAGGGAACTGTGTAGCAGCTTTTTAACAGCACCTCATCAGTCCAACTCCTGAGTACCAGCAGAATGTCTGGTACATTGAAAGCCCTGGAATGGGCCTGATGAATGGAGCCCACCCTTCGATCTCCATTCATAACCCCAGGGACCCTTATATTGGCTTTTCCTACAGCCGAAAAGACTCTTTGGGAAGCTCCTTCCTAAAACATTCTCCCTCTGGTTTTAAAACAAATATGACAGAAATTCAGGACATATATATCTGCCATTTATTGCTTTTCCAGTGCATCTGTCACAACATTTAGCCATTAAAGAATCCTTGTCTTATATACCTGATTTATACCTTCACCGACTAATAGGCTACAACCCTCATGTTACCCCATCTTATCTGCATTTCTTACATACTAGGAATACCACTTAAGTGTTTAGGTTACTTTAGTTGCAGCGATTCTGCCAACCAGTTTGGTAGTTTTATGCATGATCAACCGCAAGTGCAGCGCGTTTGCTGCCAAAAACTGCCAATCCCAGATCTCCAAGGCATCAAATATATATATATATATATATATATATATATATATATATATATATATATATATATATATAAAGATATGAAACAAAACAGTATTCTATAATAATGAATAATTTATTGATCAAACAGGATACATAGCGGTTGACTTTTCGATCACAATTTAGGAACTTTGACAAGACAAAGTGCCAGGAGTCACGCAACTGTGTTATTTTATTATTATTACCATTTATTTATATAGCGCCACTTATTCTGCAGCGCTGTACAGAGAACACACTCACATCAGTCCCTGCCCCATTGGGGCTTGCAGCCTAAATTCCCTAACACACACACACACACACACAGACAGACAAACTAAGGTCAATTTTGTTAGCAGGCAATTAACCTACCAGTATGTTTTTGGAGTGTGGGAGGAAACTGGAGCACCCGGAGGAAACCACGCAAACACGGAAAGAACATACAAACTCCTCACAGATAAGGCCATGGTCAGGAATTGAACTCATGACCCCAGTACTGTAAGGCAGAAGTGCTAACCACTTAGCCACCATGCTAAATATTCTAAGACTGTAAGTGAGATTCCAAAAACAGCTGAGACTGGCACCAGAAATGGGCAAAGTGAAAGGTCCCCATTAATAGTGGATTTGGCCAAGATATAACACAATGTAAGAGAAAAATCAATGTAATGTACACAGAATTAGAAAACAGTGAAAGTGTGTGGACAATCCAGGATACATCTGCTAAACAGATAGCAAACACCAAATTATATCACTGACATTGGGGTAATGCAGTTTTAAGCGTCACATGCAAGTAGAGTAAGATCTGTGTCCCAAAAAAATGTTACATTGGTAAACAATTACAATTATTATTCAAGACATGGAGGTATATTTACTAAACTGCGGGTTTGAAAAAGTGGAGATGTTGCCTATAGCAACCAATCAGATTCTAGTTATCATTTATTTAGTACATTCTACAAACTGGCAGCTAGAATCTGATTGGTTGCTATAGGCACTTATCCATAATAAAAGGAAAATAGACAGTATAATGTAGCATAAGTGGTTTCAACCTAACATCACATAACATAAATAAACAGAATCCATTTGTAAAGATCTCTTGTTAATAAATAAACCCCATAAGGGAAAATCAGTCAGCATAAAAATAAAAAATCCTATAGGAATATTTAGATATGAAAACTCAAAGAGATTCAGAATCTCTAGGAGGCATGCTTCAGTCAATAATCAGTAATAAAGATTTTTTTTTATTTTTTTTTAAAAAGCAAACAAAAACAAAATACAGATCAGTACATAATAATGTAGCAAACAGACCCAGGGGTAAATTTATCAAACTGCAGGTTAGATAAAGTGTAGATGTTGCCTATAGCAACCAATCAGATTCTAGTTATCATTTATTTAGTACATTCTATAAAACGACAGCTAGAATCTGATCGGTTGCTATAGGCAACACCTCTACTTTTTCAAACTCGCAGCTTGATAAATTTACCCCCCCAGAGTTCCGCATAAAGAATTATCACTAAATGTACTAGAATGATGTAGAAAAGGTGTGCACATGATTCAGTACAGAGAACGCATAGTCATGGAATTAATAATGAAGCATTAGGAGCAAAAAAATAGGCTATCAAACTTAGCACAATGAAAAGGCTGCCAAGCCATGTAGAAATATTCCAAGACGGTTGAATTCTTCAATCCCCTTGGATATATCATCTCTAATGTGGTATAGATCCAATATGCTGCACGTTTAAGGAGCATAAGGATCCTGATCATCTTTCCTGGGTGGCCGAATCTAATCAAATAAATAGCATCTTGATGTTTTGTTTCCATAAAGTGACATGCTACTGGTTCATCAGTAGATCCCTCATCCCAGTGTGACACAGCAGGTTGGATGGATAAACTATGATTCATCATTCATTCATTGTCTTCCCAACATAAACTAGTCTACAAGGACAGGTTAAGGTGCAAATGACATGTTAAAACAAAGTACATGTAATTCTGTATTTTGTCACAAAATATAAATATATACTGGTGATCCTGGATCTCAAGGGTATGGGCTTAAATAATCCCTAGTAGAGGATAATTTGATAAGAAGCTAATTAATGCACATTTATGCAGCAAACACACCTATGGTTCAATATTAAGAGCAATGTCAGAAAATGTACTACAGTAATATAGAAAATATGACTATAACAATATAAAAACTATAATGATGAACAAAAATCACAATAAACAGACCAATGCATACAGGTAATATAATATACAAAATTGTACTGTAGTGAAATTGGGACCAGTATTTCGACCACTATGTAAACTGCTTGATCAATAAATTATTATTTGTTGGTAAGGAATTCAAGTCTGGCGAGTGCCTGTTTCATTTCACCTATAGTCCCTTCAACCCACAACACATTTTTTTAGCATTTTGTTGCCACCGATTTCGAATTCCATATATATCTAAGGAAATGCTCAATGATATTACAAACCATTTCCACAAATGACTGAAAATGAAAAAACAGAAATGATTAAATGTAAAAAATATTCATACCCTTTGTGATTACATAAGTGCAATACATAACCCCAAAGGTCACACAAGTTATTGATTCACCACCTGTATAAAAAAAATCACCTGCTATCAATATTTTGTTTTGTTACATATAAATAACCCTTTTTTGTGAGGTCCTACAGCATGGCTTTCCAGAAAAAAAAGGATTGCTCATAAATCAGTGCAATCCAATGTACAGGAGTATGAGAAGAAAGAAACTACAAGTACACTATCTAGATCAGACCATCCCAGGGGCGGATCAGCGATTAGACCCCGCCCCCTTTTTTTACCTTTAACAGTGGACTGCCTAAGGCCACACACTGTGTGCTGCAGGTCTATGTCAGCAGGCAGAGTACGAAACACGGTCAGAGCAGCCAGGAAAGAATCTGCTGACACCTTGTGTGCCGCCGCAGACAGAACGCCCCTGCTGCCCCCATGTTTCCCCTGGATCCACTACTGGGCCATCCCCTAAACTCAGTTGAGTTACCAGTGATGTACCCCAGGAATTTGTACTTGAAACAATGCTCTTTAATATATTTATTGATGACATAACTAAGGGAAGTGAAGGTCAAGTCTGCCTTCTTGAGGCGACACTAATAGACTAGATGGGTTGAATAGTTCTTCTCTGCTGTCACATTCTTCAGCGCAGTCCGGGAGACAGGGACATTTCAACTGGATTCAAACAAGCCAGAGAAGTAACCAAAATATTGTCCATAACAAATTTAGATGCGATCTTGTAGACAGATATAAACAAATAAGGAAAATAAACTACGTCCCATATTTGGGTTTTACCTTTAATTCCAGTTAGTCTCTCTCTTTAACCTGACAAAGTTTGTCACATCAGGACAACATTCCATCTCTGTTACTCACTGCTTAGTGTGCATCCTGTGATCTGTAGACTGTCCCCAGTGATCTGCACCTGCACACAAGTCCCTCACCTCCTCCCTCCTTCTCCCCTAAACCCCTCTTTCCCATTGCACAACCAATCCCTCCGGATCTTTTACCTCCCTCCAAGCCATATATGGGGAAAATGCTTGAATTTATTTAATACTACTGGTAATTTAGTTTCAGTATTTAGCCTCCTACAGTAGTGTAACGGTTCATATTCTGAAAGTACGTTATGCTATCCCCCTACTGTTAAGCTTGCTTGATTGATACGTACAGTCATGGTTGCCTTCACTTAATTTCAGTTTTGTTTTTATACAAATAATAATATTAGAGGATTGCAGCTGTGCTCGTAATAAACAATGATAGCAAGATTAGCAATACATTATGTCAAGTAAAATGAGATTACAAAGCATGACCATCTTCTGCCCTACACCTGTTTTACTTTGTAAGAAAGCTGTCACTGGGGTTGAATACATATTATTATTATTATTATTATTATTATTATTATTATTATTATTATTATTATTGTTATTATCATTATTTTCTGTTATTAGCCATTTAATGTTTCCTCTGGCTCCTTGCAATATCTTTTAATCTGGCTAAAGAACAGGGGGTATATTTACTAAACTGCTGGTGGAGATGTTGCCTATAGCAACCAATCAGATTCTAGCTGTCATTTATTTAGTGCATTCTATAAAATGACAGCTAGAATCTGATTGGTTGCTATAGGCAACATCCCCACTTTTTCAAACCAGCAGTTTAGTAAATATACCCCAAGAAGTATGTAGTGAATAACAGAAACAAGGTGTGCGCTGCCTTCCCTTACTGATTTGGAGGGTATTAATCCGAATGCACATGTTTGCTGCTATTCTGCTTCCGACAGGCCCTGTGGGATGTTTATAAAATACACACACTTTAAATGTCACAATCACTTTAAAACTCCAGCTACATTTGTGGCTAAAATCAATAGAAGTTGCATATGTTCTGAAAAGAAATGATTCTCAGCAAGTTAAGAGTTTTTATGGGCAAGTTTGAGAATCCTGAAACCTAATGAAATTATACTTGATATAGCTTTTATAGTCTCTATTGGCCAGTTACTGCTCACATAGCAAAGAAATCACCTAGAGAACCAAGCTAGCTTCCATCTCCAAGTCTGTTGATAAAAATTAAACTGTACAAAAAAAGTCTACACTGTTGCCCTGCTTGTTTTTATAAGAGGCCTTTGAGACTGCGGAGCGGAGTTGAGTCCCTCTCAACGCGTTTTACCCGCTAGTTTCATATTATGGACAAAAAAAGTCTAGAAAACAACTAAATATTTCACAGAGTCTATCCTAGTGATAGTGATTATTTGGCACACTGATAAAATGATGTAAGCCTTCTTGGGCCACACAATTGGCATATAGCATAGTCATGCAAATGATCTGTTTTATATACTATCTTTAGAATAGGTGGTAACAGCGAGACAAGAATAAATCATGGTAATCTATGTGCAAATTGCAAATCTATATATAGATGTATAGCTGTCAACCATTTGTACATGTAAAGTTTAGATGTGTAATTGCTCGGTACAGCTAAGGCTTTGTAAAGTTTTGCACTTGACAAAATATCTGATTTTTTAAAGGCTCATTAATCCTAAAATTTAAGTTGCCTATAATAGCAGACACAAATATATATATATGTCAATATACCATGACTTGACAGAACTGGAAATGGTTGACATAATATTTACATTTACTGAACTGTTCAATCTATCCTATGCCAGCTGTCTTCTACAAAAGGAGGCTATAGAGGCTGATTATGTTATTTAATGTGTCTAGGAAAAAAGTATCCCTCCATGGCTAGAACATTATCTCAAATGTCTTACATTCTGATAATTTCCTGAAATGTTTACATATATATTTATGAATGTTATTAGTAGTTATGTTTTATAAGCCAACTTGCTTTAAGTGCTCCTGTCACCTACACATGGTGGATGGAACCATTTTGTCGGCTGATCTAACATTCATAGAAATCATGTGACATCCCTGTGGCACATCATAAGCAAATATTCATGCGGTGTAGGTTCCAATTGAATGATTTGACAGCAATCTCATGAATATTGGTTTTCCCCATATGATAAATGTCACCACTGTCTGTGACTGTCACACTTCCCAAGGATAATGGTGGATGGAGGTTGTTTAACAGTGGTTGGCGTTACTGAAGAGAGAGGTGCGGAGTCTAACATGCCCTCGGTGTTTGCCAGGGAACCCACAAGGGGGTTTGGGCTTTGCGGCGTGAAGGTCGTGGTTCTCTAAGTCAGTCACAGGTGAAACAGATAGGTGAAAAGCGTAGTCAGACAATCCGAAGTCAAGCAGGATGGAGCGTAGTACAAATTGGAATGCAGGAGAGTGGTCAGGAAGCCTAAGGTCAGGGGCGAGTTAGATAGTGCAGACAAGATCAGGATTCAGAAGGAGAAGTTAAAGACAAGCCGAGGTCACAACAGGAAAGCTAGCCAAGCAGGAATCAGGAGTCTGGGAGTAAGAACAGGTAAGTATGCTGGAGCAAGGAAGGGCCTAATACTCTGGCAAACTAGTGGTGCCAAAGACTTCTACATATGAGTGTATGCGTAGAGGGGGCCCGAGCTGGCCAGGAGGAAGCTGTGTCCCGATGCCTGGGAAAGAGAAGGCGGCCATTCCCGTCTTGTGATGATGTCTGCCTCACTTCAATATTGATTGTGATTCCTTCTTCATATGCTGGCTGTAATTATCTGTATATGATATTTACAAGTGGTTGAGGTTACTCAAGTGATGTCACCAGCATACTCTCTAGTTATGCTTAAACCTGAGATACTTTACCTGAACTCTGCATCTCACATACATTTACATGGGATGCGCTCACATTTCCGACACTGGAAATGTTAGCAGGCTAAATGCCGACACTTCCCTTCTGGGGACAGCTTGAAAGCGTTGACAATGTGATTATCGACAATCACTATGCTGACATTAAAAGACCAATGCTGACCCGTCCGTCGCATAGCTTTCCCCAGAGTGGAAGTGTCGGCACTTAATCTGTCGATATGAAAATGTTGGCAGACTAACTGCCGACATTCCCAGTGTCGGCATTTAGTACCCAACCCACTCACATTGACCTTCTCAGACGTATATCATCATCACCATCATCATTTATTTATATAGCGCCAACATATTCCGTAGCGCTTTTTGAAAAGCTTTTTGAAGAGAGTAATGTAGACACCAAGTCATAAATATACATTGCCTTTTAGTAACTAACTAATTCAACATAATAGTTTATTTATTCTAGCTTACTATGTTAGTATGAATACAACATATAGGTAATAGTTTATCTGTGTGTAAATTATTATGCATATGTTGCATTCATATGGATATAGTGAACTGTTATTTTGAGTAACAAGTGACCCTCCTGTATGCTGTTGGTGGGCTCAGTACTGACTATAAGCCAGCAGTATCATGAAGACTGACACTGCTGGCTTTGCTGAGCAAGTCTGCTGTCTACCATGTACAATTTAAGGGCCAAAGCTGAAAGCAGCAAGAGGTCAGCTCATTATGAAGAGATCGTGTGAAACGTTACCCACAGGTGGAGCAGCCATCGTATGCAACATAAAAAAAAATCAAATTGGTCATTTTTAACACATTTATAAATATAAAGACATGGTATAATTTTGAACATATTAATGGGTACTTGGGAAACATAAAAATACAAGTTTGTACCTGGTAAATATTTACTGACCTGTCAGGGAACCTGTTAATTATTTATAGAACAAATACAGCCCATGGTGGTAACATTTAGAAACCATTGATCAGGGCAAACCGATGTAGAGTGCTACTAGTGCTAAAATAGCAATATTACACAGCTTTAAAACAAGCACAAGATCACAAGCTCTTGAAGAGATTACTAGCTGGGATAAAACCAGTCATCTCATTACTGACTACAAGCATCCTCTGCAGTAAAATTTACCTCTCTAATTACAAAATTTCTAAGCAATTTAGCAACACATGCAGTTGGCCAAACTGCTTACAGTCACTAAAGGATCATACCAAGTGACTACATTTTACCAAGCATGGGCAACTTTAGCCCCTCAAAGATGCCATCATTGTTTAGTTTCCTGAGGAGCTTCAATGCCACATATATGGAGGAGTATGGCAACTGCCAGATATTCTTGCATCCGCTTTCATTTCCGAGGAGAAGTTGAGGTCCTCTGAGCCATCTTTGTTGACCAATTCATGACCTTCACACATCACCGTCTTCAAATTAGTATTCTTACTCACCAAGCAAATATCCAGCTATTTGCACTTTCAGGTCTTGCTTAGTATCCAATCCTGATTTTTCTTGATTTGATTTTTTCATACAGGCTTCCTATTTACTACCAGAGATGTCCCCTTCTACAATTGGATGGGTTACAGCAACTCTTCCTGCAAATTAAATATTGATGTAATAGAAGATGCCCGCCCAAGCATGTTCAGGACACCTTCTGTATCACTAACATTCCTAACTCAGCAGTGTATTAATTTTTTACATATTTCTCTAACACATGATAAAATAGTAAGCATTTCCGTTATGTTCCATGAATACAATGCCTCTCCAGTGCAGTGGGGTTTAGTGATCTTCTGGTTTTATTTTGCAACATCCGTCTGACCATTTTCCCTATTCCATTCTGAAAACCTGGGGAATTCCTTGCAATCTCACAGGGTTGAATGTTTAATTTTTTTGCTGGTCACAATATATGTCGTGGATCTGTCAATAAACTGGATAGAGCCGCTTCCCACAGACGATACATACACAGAATAGCTGAAGAGAGAGAAATCATGGGTCATGATAATACATACTGCATTGGTGCCATTGAAAAGACTGCACCTCTTGCCAAAAATCTTGCTGCTATCAGTGAACACTAGTAACGGGTGTTATGAGGCCGCTGGACAGAATGCCCTTCCTGGTGTCATCCTTTCCTGATATTATGGGTGGCAATTCAGTGGTACAGCGTCAGTTTTCATTGCCTTATTAAATAAACCTGATCATCTAACATTATATTATATATATATATATATATTTCTATTCTTGATTCAAATTCATTTATTTACAGTAGTTTAATTCCAGTGCAGCTGCTCTGGCTAAATGTATATGATCAGAAAGGAAGAAATCAGAGTTACCTCTTCTCCTGAAACTTTCTTTGGCAACATTTCCTTATTTCTAGAGATGCCCTAAAATTTCAAATCGGGTTAAAATTTCGATCCAGTTTCACTGGTTCTTTTGCTGCATCTCTTGATCCAGCTGCAGGCTTAGTCTAAGTCAGCGGTTCCCAAAGTGTGCACCGCAGCTCCCAGGGGTGCCGCAGCACTGTCACAGGGGTGCCGCGGCCAGGGGACAAAAAAAAACAACTTACCAATCCGGCGGAGCCTAGGACCCAGCATCCTCCTCCCTCCTCGCTTCTCACTGAATATGTCGGGCGTGATGACGTCACGCCCAACATATTCAGTGAGAAGCGGCAGGAAAGAGGAGAATGCTGAGTCCCAAGCACCGCTGCATTGGTAAGAAGATAGAAGAGAATACAGAACAAATTAATGAGGATGAAGAGGTGCAGACAGTGAGGATGAAGAGGGGCAGAGAGTGTGTGGATGAAGAGGGGCAGAGAGTGTGTGGATGAAGAGGGGCAGACAGTGTGTGGATGGCGAGGGGCAGACAGTGTGTGGATGAAGAGGGGCAGACAGTGTGTGTGGATGAAGAGGGGCAGACAGTGTGTGTGGATGAAGAGGGGCAGACAGTGTGTGTGGATGAAGAGGGGCACAGTGTGATGATTTTTTACATGTTGTTGTTTCATTTTGTTTTATCTTATTCCTCTTAATATTAGCTGTAAATTATTCTTCGACAGAAATGTAATTCAAAAAAATATATAAAAATATTCTTTTCCCTTGGATTTATGTGGATTATTTTTGCAAACAACTTTCTAAGTACTTCTGTTCTGACCTAAATACTTATTATGTTATTTTGACTCAAATACTTAAAAAAAGGGACTCCTCGGTAATCATTTTGGAGGGGTGCCTTGAAAAAATTATGGAGACTCTAAGCGTGTCGCGAACTGAAAAAGTTTGGGAACCACTGATCTAAGTCTTAAGTACTAGTGATGACAGTCTTGTATGCATGCTATAAAACGTGTTTGCAATCAGGTACAACTGTAAAATTGTACCTGATTTTATGTTCAGTGAACATTAAGATCATACTAATAATGTATTTTCTGGGGGGGGGGGGGGATTCATTTTTTTTAAATTTAAACTGTTTTTTTATTAATGCTTATATTATTAACTAATGTATATTACACATAGGCATTGGACATATCTTGCAGTTTCTTGTGCAGTAGAGCACAGCAGACCTACACCCAGATTCATTAGCGCCCGTATCTTCAGATCCGCTCCTTGTTGAATTCGGGAGTATGCACAACCGATATACGTACATTTTGAAACAAAAGCACATTGTGCTCAGTATGCATGCCTTGCTGAATCAGGCCCCATGAATCCATGTCAGCTGAAATCTCCATCTCACAATTAGATAGGTTAGAAGTACTTAAGTAACTAATATATACTTTTTTTTCTGCCAAAACTTAGCATAACTATTAATAACAATTTGAAAATGATCTTATGATCAATTGAGTGATATGAATTATAAAAAGTGATTTAAGGACATGTTTTTTACATATATGTAGATAGTGACACAGTAGAGCAGTATCTTGGTCAATCATTACCTGACAGAGAATACTGGATCCATCACGCTGACCTGCGTACGCCACCAAAACTCTAAATTGTGGGTTACATTGCCAATCCCACTGAGGCCACAGTGAGAAGCGCTGTCATCTGTCATTGCAAGGTCTATTTCTGATCGTTAACATCAGCCGCACCAATGTGGTTGTTAATTTTTGCTCCATATTTCTTGTTAAGTGGCTCATTTTTTTCCAGCCGTACCATTTAGTATGACAGCCTTACGGCCAACTCAATGACTTCTGTCATTAGAAAATTGTGTTATGGGTTCGTAACGCTTATTAAACGTACGGCCCACCTCCAAGGTCAGTACCTACATCATTACAAACATCCTTCTTATTGTATGAAAAAAAAAAAAAAATCATCTTCTCTACAACGCAGCCACATATGATGCCCAAAGGACTCAGCTACGGAGAATTAGCATTCCCATAAGCACTACACAAGGATAGCATCAGACAATTTCACTCTGAAGAGACTCTGGGATTGTCACAGTCCTACGAGCAGCAAATATAAAATAAAATGAATCATTGAGAATTCAGGAATGAATTGAATGAAATTTTAAGATTGCTGTATTTTGAAAACACGAGACTATAAGCATGAAAGTCACTTTCTGCCTGAGATAGGTAAATGGCATTTCACATATTTAGCGGCAGAAACAGCATTGGGTCAATCTGAGATGCATAGGTAGACATTTATGTGTGGATAATATCATTAAGCCATGTGCTCTCATCAGGCGAACTAGCAAAAATGCTGAGTGCCTTTTCAGCAATCTGGCTCCGCAAATCTGTTCTTCCCGTTTTAGAGAACGTTTGTCCCTTAGGTGTCAATTTAAATTTTATCTTGTGGAGACAGTAAATCATACAATTAATTTAGCGTTATTATTACAATTTATTTTTATAAAGAGACAGGCTCAGCAATTCTGTATCATGGGATTACACAGAGAGTGGCTTCCAAAAATAAACTGATGTACTGTTTAAAGGAGATGTTATTGCATTTGCCCAGAATACTAACAACAGGGTGTTCTCGACTGCAGAGGGTGTTCTAGTGTAGAAAGTCTCAAAGTTATTTTTGGATGAAGCCAATATATTAGCATGAAATATATATTACATTGTTTTATATTATTTTAGTTTTATCATCAGCAGCAGCAGCAGCTATTTATATAGTGCCACTAATTCTATCATTTTATTTGATGTGCTATTTTTTTTATGCCCATTTTATTTATTTGTGAGAGCTGTTAGCTGAGGAGAGGGATGTGAGCAGCAGTGAAAGAGTTGATTCGAAGAACAGAAGTTCCTAATCAATAGTGGACAAACACAGTCCAAGCTTCCTACAACCATCCCATTTCAGCGTTAAGCACCCTGAAGCACCAAGAAACGCCTATATTGTACTTCAGCCAATTGTAATATGGCATTTGAACTGTAATACAACCTACTTTTTCTTTCTCTCTTAAAAAGGTTTGATTTTTTTTGTATAGAAACCAGTGCTTCAAATTTGAAGCTTGATGATAATTTTATCACAGCGCCAGATTTTATTTTGCAAGTAAACTATTATACTATTTTCCTAAAGTTCGTTTGCTGTAGAAATTCAAATATTACTTGAACAGAAGTGACCTGATGCAAACCTGGGAAGACCTCTTTGGCCAACTATGCCTCTCCTCTGTCAAATAGTTATCAGTAGTGATAACTATTGAAATGCAGACAGAGTTTTGTATGCTCCTATGTAACATGAGCTTAAATGTGCTGTTAAAAATAACAACCAATCACACGATCGCTGCCATGTTTATCATTAGAATCATCAAAGAATGATTCCATGGAATCTTTCACCCATTTAATAAATCCTTATGGCACATTTATTTTGTAATGAAGACGCATCTTACAAATGAAGAGGCAGTATGGAAGGAGGGGGTATGTAAGCATTGCTAAAATACATTATGGTTATGTCGGCACAAATGCAATTTGTGTAGAATGAGCTCAAGATGCACATGCACCTGTCAGGATTAATAATAATAATTTTAATTATTGTTAAGTAATAATAAACTGATAATGGTCACGATTGCCTGAGTTGCACTCAGCTCAGCATATCCATGCAAAAAGTGTCTCTTTTTTTCTGTGTTTTAGAGGGAAATTGCATCCAGCACATGGGGCAGCACAGTGGCTTAGTGGTTAGCACTTCTACCTCATAGCACTGCGGTCATGAGTTCGATTCAGGCCCATGGCCTTATCTGTGAGGAGTTTGTATGTTCTTCCTGTGTTTGCGTGGGTTTCCTCCGGGTGCTCCGGTTTCCTCCCACACTCCAAAAACATACTAGTAGGTTAATTGGCTGCTAACAAAATTTACCCTAGTCTCTCCCTCTCTGTCTGTCTCCATCTCAGTCTGTCTGTGTCTGTGTGTAAGCGTGTGTCTATATTAGGGAATTTAGACTGTAAACTCCAATAGGGCAGGGACTGATGTGAGTGAGATCTCTGTACAGCGCTGCAGAATTAGTGGCGCTATATAAATAAATGGTGATGATGATGATCCAGCTCTACATGATGTGCTGGGTGTCTTCCTGGACCAGTCTGTATATACACATATGAGGAAAGCAATTCGTCATGTGTCAAAAATGGCCATTCCCATCAAAACCAACCTAGTGTGCAAAAGTGAAAAGTGAAAAAAAAGTGGTGTCCTGTTTTGATCTACAAATTTGACGTGGTTCCTGACAATGTTGATAACCAGAGGGATTCCCTCCTTCATGACCAACCATGTATTGGTCTGGGAGTGCATCCATTTAATCAGTAATAACTTTATTGTATTTGTATTTTTTTCATGACCTTACCAATGTGAATTTTATATTTGTATTTTCTGGGGACATAAAGCTTTCTTTTAGTAGCAAGTTAGAATACATTTCTTCTTACATTAAGGGCTAGATTTACTAAACTGCGGGTTTGGAAAAGTGGAGATGTTGCCTATAGCAACCAATCAGATTCTAGCTGTCATTTATTTAGTGCATTCTACAAAATGACAGGTAGAATCTTATTGGTTGCTATAGGCAACATCTCCACTTTTCCAAACCCCCAGTTTAGTAAATATACCCCTAAGTCCGCTATTGGCAGAGGGAGCCGGCTATAGGTATATACGTTCTACTAGACTATAATTTGCACATAAAACTTAAAATAGATAACTGAACATAAGTAAAGTTAGCTTTTAAAGTTGCTGGAGTGATTGGGCTGTAGACGTATACAATCCAATCACATCTTTTCTATATGGTTACTCCCGTTAGATCCTGGGGACATGGATCTGAAAAAACTAGGAGGTAGGTGGGATCTTATATAGGTATATACGTTCTACTAGACTATAATTTGCACATAAAACTTAAAATAGATAACTGAACATAAGTAAAGTAAGCTTTTAAAGTTGCTGGAGTGATTGGGCTGTAGACGTATACAATCCAATCACATCTTTTCTATATGGTTACTCCCGTTAGATCCTGGTGACATGGATCTGAAAAAACTAGGAGGTAGGTGCGATCTTATACATTGTATTGCTCTGAGGCTACCCCGCGCACGGGGAAGTCCTTGCGATGTCACTTCAGTTCTATTGCAGAATTTCCTCATGAAATGATGAAACAGGACATGATGAATGCTGTGAGGTTACAAAAACCTAATAAAAGGGGGAGCACTGACACAATTTTCTGCCAGCCATTTTAAATGGCAGCCCTGGTTGAAGGACCACAGCAGCACTGTTATAATATAATGAGCAGCTTAGAAATTGTTAAGAAAAATTTTTCATACTATTCCTCAAACTCGCAATAAATTATTCCTTATTCTAGAAAGTAGTGTGAAAATGTTTCTAATAAAATGTATTTATTTATAATATATATATATATATATATATATATATATATATATATATATATATATATATATTTCCTCCCTAATATCCAAAGACTTAAAAGAGTTCTCTACTCATTTTTTAACTTCATAGCAAACAAATAATGATAAGATTTGCAGACATTGAAAATTTAGACTTATACTTTGTTTGGTGTGTTAATGTTATTTTTTTTTTTTTTTAAAGAGCTACAATATTCTTTCCACAAAGTAAAGCACTAACAGTAATTGTGGCTACCTGCCAAATTCCATTGTATGGGATAGTGAGGGGGGAGGGAAATGTGAGAGCACAGTACTATCTCTACAAATTGAATCGATGCACGTTTCCATTTAACAAATGCTCGTTTTTACACCCCAAATGGAGAAGGGACTTCATTATTATTATTATTATTATTATTATTATTATTATTATTATTGTCCTTTATTTATAGGGTGCAACAAAGTGTCTTCAGCGCTGTACAGAGACCATAGGTTGAAACAGAACATGGCATTACAGGACAATACAATAAACACATTGCTGTTAAAATATCAACACAGCTATAAACAGACACTGAGGGCAGAAGGTACGAGTAAATCCCAGAAAAATTAGAAATTAGAAAAAGGGAAGGATGAGAGATGGGGGAATGAACTAGAGCAAGCTGAACCTGTGCCAAGGATTGTGTGCGCAACTAACAGGATACAAGCCAGTGACAGAGATGTGAAGGCAAGGGAGAGGGGGACACCAAGGGCAGTAGCCTAGTGGCGAGATACAAAATGAAGCTGGGATGTCGAAGGCAAAGGTAACAAGAGGTGGAGGACATGAGGTAAGAGAGTCCTGCAGTCGGGATCTTACAACCTAAAGAGAGGGGGCAGACGAACAGGAAGCACATAGTGGTGAGTCAGTGTGAGGGAATTAGAGATCTGAAGAGAGAGATAAACAAGAGTGGGTTCTATGAGGAGCGGAGGATGAAAGTGAAATACTTTGAGTTTGTGATAAAGACACATGAAGAGGCGGGATGAGGAGAGCAGGAGAATGGTTAGACAGTGGAATGGTAGGCTTTCCTGAACAGGTGGGTTTGAAGGGATTGTTTGAAGTTTTTTCAGGCTACCGGAAAGCCTAATAGAAAGAGAGAGATCGTTCCAGAGAAGGGGGGAAGCATGGAAGAAATGTTGAATGCGGGAGTGAGAAGTGGTTACTAGCAGGTTGGTGAGGCAGTGGTCGTTGGCTGATCTGATAGGGAGTATAAACAGAGATGAGGTTTGAGACCTAAGGAGCAGCGGAGTTTGGAGAGGATTCAGTAACAGAAAGGGAGCCAGGACAGTGCTTGACAAAGAGAGGGGCAGAGGTAGAACAGCGAGAGAGGAAGATTAGTTTCATCACAACATGTGCGGGGAGGAGGATGTTGGAGTAATCTAGGTGGGAAATGATCAGAGAATGGATGGGAGTTTTGGTGGCATCAATGGAGAAGAAGAATCTGATACGAGCTATGTTGTGGAGATGGAAGCGGCAGGATTGGGTGAAGGATTGGATATGGGGGGAGGAGTCAAGGATGACACCCAGGCACCGAACTTGGGGAAGAGAGGAGATGTTGGTATTACCAACAGTGATGGAGAGGATGGGAGTGGAAGAGACTCTTGAGAGAAAGAAGACAATAAGTTCAGTTTTGGCCATGTTGAGTTTAAGGAAACGTTGGGACATTCAGAAGGCAGCAGGACACCCAAGTCAGGAGGGAAGGGGAGAGGTCAGGAGATGTGAGGTAGATTTTGGTGTCATCGACATAGAGGTGGTACTGGAGGCCGAAGGAACTGATAAGTTTACACAGTGAGGAGGTATACAATGAAAGAGCAAATGGCAGAGGATGGAGCCTTGAGGGACTCCTGTGGAAAGTGGGGAAGAGATAAAAACTGAGAAAATGTAATTTCATGGCAGCCCTGTGGGTCAATGCCCAATCCACTGAGTTTTTATAATATGTCATGAGCTTTTGTGTCAGCACAAATCTACATAACATTATAAAAACTTGGGTGGGCTACAGTGTAAATGGTCCCTTCTCCTTTTGGAGTGGCTTATTTTAAATATTTTCCGAGGGTGCATTGCCTGAAAATCTCCTTATCACTACTCATTGTTCTAGAGATGCTATGTTTCAACAAAAAGGCAGTACCAGTAGTTTGATAAGCATCTTTTTAGCAATGGAGAATATGAACTGTCTGTGACAAAAATTTTGTAATCAACTTATTTATTTAAAGTAAAACCATGCCAGTATTAGTAGTGTAAATTAGCTACACACAAAACATAAAATAGAACAGCACACTGACACAGCAGTCCTTACAAAGCTGGGATCATGGATTCAATTCTGACCAGGACCCTATCTGTGCGGAATTGTATGTTCTCCCTGTGTTTGCATGAGTCTCCTGCGGTTGCTCCAGTTTCTTCCTACACTCCAAAACCATGTTGATAGGTTTAGTGTCTCCTGATGAAATTAACTGTAAGTTGTGCATGTGGTAGGGAACAGTCATTGTAAGCTCTACTGGGGCAGGGTCTGTTGTGAATGATTATATATTCTCTGAAAAGTGCTTCATAATACATAGGTGCTATATATATAATGGGTAATAAATAATAGGGGTTGAATTCTGCTTTAAGTGCAAATAGACAAGGCCATTGGTGCAGTTGACCATGCTTTCGGAGAATATAGTTGAAAGCAAATACCTTTAATAATTTAAGTTAAACTACTACTTCTACTATATTATTTCTGCTTTGTTAGTGGTTAATATTAGGAAAACTGTCATTATTTAAATATTTACACCCATGGGACTTATCATTGCTTATTCACCGTAATGTCTTACTGTGATATTGGCAGCCCCTGTAATACATTTGCGATAATGGAATACATTCTTTCAAAAGAGAATTAAAGTTGATTTTTTTCTTGTCTGGTTACTGAATATTAATCATTTACGTTCTTGATAAATTACACAAATTGAGTGAACATCAAAGAGGAATGTCTCCTTACTCTGAAAAGGTCATCAATAAATCTCTGCTAGCAGGTGGTGTAAACAATGAAAAGAGTAGGTGGCGAAACCCATTTGTCTTCCATGTAACCCACAATTTATTTTGTCATGGGGTGGAATAATGGAGGAGCATCTCAGAGCCATTTGTAGAAGCGATTGTTACGAAATATTAATTGCGCCAACAAATTATTTTGACACGTTTATGCCCCTAAAATTAAATAGTACTATACAATATAGCTAAGCGCTTTCTATGTTCTGTATGACACATAAAAAACATTGCGCTAATAATTGTCTTTCTGTTGTTACTCTCATAACTGGATGATTTAGATTTGGGTGACCTTAGTGTGCTCACCAACAGAAACCATATGTACGTCAGTTAAACACTGGTTGGTTGGACATTTGAGGATGTCTCTGGGTGGGTAAGGGGTGTTACCAAAAATGGGATCTTGAAAAAATATCAGAAACATAGATTCAGCTGAAATATTTCTTTTACTTTCTGATTTAATCGTTACCCTTTCACGACCAGAAGTATTTCTTAATTATTTGACCAGACCAAATTTTGCAATTTTATGTTTTGGATAAACCACCCTTCATACCTTAGCAAGTAGGTGGTGTGGGCAGCCTCTCTTGTTCCTCAGACTGGGCGTTTGGTGCCAGGCTGTGGCATCATACCCCAGCACAATACTCCCAGCAGATATAGGAGCAGCAGCCAGGTGCTTAACACTTAAAAAGCTGCTGCTCCTCCTTGACAGTGGCCGGAAGCTCAGTGTGGGGGTGAAACGGGGACATTATGTCACTCATTCAATGTTTTAGGTGCTCCCAAACCTTTGGAAGCCTAAGTTGTCCTAATGGAAGTGTCGAGCTTGCATGACGGCATGCAGTCTACACAACACCTATCGGTGCAGAGAGAACTATGACATCCTCAGTGGAAGGGCAGCCAGCCAATGTGTAGGTACCTTCAGCAGTTGGTAGAGAGTTAAAGTATCAGTTTTTATTGTTTAGGAAGGATGTATAAATGTTTGTAAAGAAATGAGAAGGCACCTATTCCGTTGTCACAACAGAATGGTTTTTACGCTCATCGTCTTCGTAAACTGGGTAATGGAAAACATTTGTAAATATGAGTCCCAAAATGTGAGCATATTTGGGACCCACAAGTTATGATGTATGTATTGTTTGGACTGTACACTGGCAAGAATGCCCCAAGCCATTGTTCCATCTTATAATGCGGTGTTTACGGTTATGCTGTGGTACAAAAGGGTTTACCAATCTCTTTGGAACTTCCCTATTATTCTGTACCACACTATGTATAACAATTCTCAATAGAAAGCCTTAGTTAGAAACCTTACCCCCTCCTATCAAACTTCCCAAGAACACTTTGTCATCAGACTGTAAGAGGGCATCATGATGTAGATCAGCTTAAATTGAGCACACTATTAAGTTAAAGTCGGTGATTAATTTACATGTCAAAATCTTTGGTCCATGTACAGTAGGTCAAAGAGGCGAAATGTAGATAAAAATGACTTCATTACTTAATTTTCTTATCTACTAATATATATCAATTAACACTGCACATCTTTTTCACCTAATACGTTTCCTTTCCAGCATCTATTCATTTAATTATTGCCGCACATTTTTATTGGGAGCTCACTCTGGATCCACTCTCCGCCCTGCCTCTAAATTCAGCCGTCTACCTTTAATAAATGCCTTCACTTTCAAAATGAATTGAATCTACTACACTCATCTACCCCTCCGTCTCATATCCATAGCTATCCCATACTCTGGCCCTTACCCGATGCCCTTAAATATCGTGCTTTAATTAATTAGTAAATATGAATACTATATATATATATATATATATATATATATATATATATATATATATAAAAAATCTCTAGTGTAGTCAAAATTTATCCTTAGCGGCAGTAGCACAGTTGGAAATAGAAGGCAGTAGACTGGATGATAGCAGGTAGTCAGACGTAAGCCAAGGTCAGGGGTCCGTAGTAAATATTCGTGGTCAGAAACAGGCAAAGAGTCAGGGCTGACAGCAAGCAACAATATCCAGGACACAAGCCAAAAGTCAGGGTTACTAGTAGAGATGCTCAGGCTCGGTTCCCCGAGAACCGAACACACCTGAACTTAGCAGATCCGAGTAGCGAGCCAAGCCGGCTCAATAGCTTTGCACGCTCTCGGAATTGAAAACGAAGCAAAACATCATTGTTACATTGTCGGATCTCACGAGTTTTGAATTCTATAGGTAACGCCCTTCACGTTGATCCAGCGCCATTTCACAGAGGGACACAGAAGGGGTAGCACAGTTCTTAGCAGTCTATAGAGCAGTTGGGCAGTGTCATAGGTAGAAAAGAAAGAGGAGGGGTAGCAGTGTTCTTCACTCCAAGTCTCCAGTGACATTCAGGAGAGCTCCATTGCGCCATTGCGCCGTTGTCATTGCTGAAATAGAATTAACAGGTATGGCAGGCTAGATCTTCTAAATCTGCAGTCACATATTGTACTGTGTTATATAGGTAACGCACAAAGAGGAGAGCTCCATTGCTAGTTGTCATTGCTGAAATGCAAATAATAGGGCTGGCAGCCTTGGTGTAAATCTGCAGTCACATTGTTCTGTGTTATATAGGTAACACACAAAGAGGAGAGCTCCATTTCTCCATTGCTAATTGTCATTGCTGAAATAGAAATACTAGGGCTGGCAGGCTTGGTCTTCTGAATGTGCAGTCAAATAGTATGGTGTTATATAGGTTACACTCAAAGAGGAGAGTTCCATTGATCCATTGCTAATTGTTATTGCTGAAATACAAATACTAGGGCTGACAGTGTTGTTCTTAATCTGCAGTCAAATTGCACGGTGTTATCAAAATGGATTCACAGCAGTACACAGAAGAGTAGGAGCACCAAGCAGTTGCTGGCACCAGTCATGATATTAGTAATCCCTCTATGTCATCTGGTAAAGCCTATGTTAAAGTGCATAGTGTTTGTAAGTCAAGGAAACAAAAATGTAAAAAAACACCTTTCACCTTGGTCAAGAAAAAAAGACCTGTAATCAAAGCAAAGTTATCTGCAGAAAAAAATAAAATTGCCAACATGCTATTCTACACACGCAGTGGCAAGGAAAGAATGAGGCCTTCATCATCATCATCATCACCATTTATTTATATAGCGCCACTAATTCCGCAGCACTGTACAGAGAACTCATTCACATCAGTCCCTGCCCCATTGGGGCTTACAGTCTAAATTTCCTAACACACACACAGGCAGAGAGAGACACACACAGACAGACAGACATACAGACTAGGGTCAATTTTTGTTAGCAGCCAATTAACCTACCAGTATGTTTTTGGAGTGTGGGAGGAAACCGGAGCACCCAGAGGAAACCCTTGCAAACCCTTGCAAAAATGTATGCAGCTGTTAACATTCTTTGATGCAAAAGAATGCAGCTATATCTGCTGTTTGTTGATTCAAACATGCGTATCCAGCTGATCTAAATAGAAGACTCTACTGCATGCAATTTCCAATACTTCAGATGGCTAAATTGGATATGTCATGCATATAAAAAAAAACATATTGGTGTTTTTATATACATAACAGTTGATAAAAAAGACTATTGTAATTGCATTGTATTCTTCTCTGCTGCAACATCAGATGTTTTATTTTAACTAACTAAACAGATGTTGAATCTGCCTGTTCCCTCTTACTTGCATAGAACGCCCCTGATGTTATAGTGGATAAATGGGGATTAAGCCATGTAAAAATGTAATAGTTAAAAAGTAACTATATGAAGAACAAGTGGCTAGAAAGCATGAATTATTGGTGACAGCACTTATGATTGGTGTAATGTTTTTCTTGTATGCTGTTGAGATTATATATATATATGTCATTGTCACTTTTATATGCAGTGCAGTCCTTCACTGCTTAGGGTGTGAAAGATAAGGAGACAGCTATGATTCTTGTGTGTACGCTGTCACAGAATAGTCTCTCTACCTGGGGGAGTGCCACCCGTGAAGAAGGAGTGGAGCTTATGGTATTTGGCCTAGAGTAGCAAAACCATTAAATCCTTAGAATACTCTCAATGACAGATTATAATAGGAGCTTTTGGGACGGTTGTAGTGCTAGCTGTGTATTGCTATATACCTGGGGAGATGCACTTGCTGTTTGCTGCTGTTGGAGCTTGAGACTTGCTGTGTTTAGGAAAATACTTGGAAGCAGCACAGTGTGTTGTAATTAAATAAAAAAAATTAACTCAAAAGTGTCTGGTAGAGAATATAAAAGAAGTATGACTATTTCAGTGTGATTATTTCAGTAGGCTATCAGGCATCAAAAAGTATGTGAGGTGGGGTCCTATTGTATATGCTCCCCCAGGACCTATAGAATATATCTTCCTACATATCCCCACTCCCTAAAAACACTATAAAATGCAAGACTTGTAAAATAATGAGACCCAAAAGGTGGAAAAAAAACATTAAAAGGACTTGGATATAACTTTGGGTCCAATTGGACAGCTGAGAGAAATCTGGACAGACCAGAACCGTAACTAGAAATCTTGGCGCCAGGGGCAAGAAGTAAATAATGTGGTGCCCCAAACCCTCAATTTTAACGAAATTAATCTAAAATCTTAATTCCCTGCGTACCCCCACCCCCCTCCACGTTTTAGCCCGTGGTGGCCACCCCTCTGGCCCAGCCCTAGTTACGGACCTGGGCCGGACCATGCCTTTAAAGCAGTGTTTCTCAACTCCAGTCCTCAGGACCCCCTAACAGTGCAGGTTTTCCATATCTCCTTGCTGCAGCACAGGTGTATTCATTACTGACTGACACAGTGTAGCAGGTGGTATAATTATTTCACTGGTCACCTGGAAATCCTGCACTGTTAGTGGGTTCTGAGGACTGGAGTTGAGAAACACTGCTTTAAAGGATCCTGTGACGCATTCAGAATAGGCAGCCACTTTTTGGACTTATTATCGGAGTCTCTGACATCATTGAGGTACTATATGGACCACATGAATGTGTATCTGATGACAATGCATGGAGATGTATTCTAGCTGTGTCGCTAATTCCTGGTGGCTTCATTCTCAAGGATATTGGTTCAGTCGACAGAATGATTGCCTCCAATATACGTAGGTGAATTGCGCACATTAATACATAATAAAGTATCAGGTATAGATAAAAATAGACAGAGCAATAGCTAAATTATAGCAAAACATACAGTGTTAAACCTATTCCTTTCTGTGTTCCATACTAGATGTAGGTTGCAAAGCCTGGAAAGTCACATCCCATTAGCAGGGGGCTGATTCATTTTTGATCACACATGCCTATTAAGGTGGTGTTGCTATATGATGTCAAGAGCATAAGACATTTCATTTATTGCCATAATACCCATGCAGATATTTCAGAATTAAATTCAGGGAGTTTTATATATAATCTGCATATGTTTGTTTAAATGAGCTTTTAGAGGCACCTTTAACGTTATTAGTGTGAGGTATTTAAATGCTACCCATTCCTAATTTAATTAGAAGTTAATTAAAACCCTGTAATTCATTTTCTTCTTTTTTTTTATCCTCTCTTTCAGCAGAGCTAGCATTATCTGCTAAGTAACGCTGCTGTTTTGTGATGATTGCATGCCACTCATTGCCTGCATTTGCACGTACATCAGCAATCAGACATTTTCCTTTTATTTTTTCAAAGAGCCTTTTGAATTCCTTTGTATAATTGTCCTTTTTACCAAAGAACCTTGTCTGTGCCGCAGAGAGCTGAAGCTTGTTTCCACTGATCAGATTTGTTATTTGTTCTCAAAGTGTAATTTTTGCTTCTTTTTTTTTTCATTTAGTTATATATTTTATAACGTCTTTTGTTTAGAAAGGTATAATAGAAATGGCAAAAGGTTTTTGCAAAACAGCGATTTGTGTAACGAAACTGAATATGTTAAAATAAAAGTTCCCTGAATAATAGAAGTATACGTTTCACTGGTTCCAAGGTTCTACAAAAACAGCACGAGATAGATCTTGGTTATTGATCCACTAATGTGATTTTCGAAGTAAAAAATCTAGTATCATTCTGTCTGCATCGTTGAAATATCAGCTTCTACAAAAAAATCATCTTGTGGCTTTAAAATATTAGAATTTATGGACTTCTTTTGGCTGCAGTACAACAACAAGTGAAAACCATAGGTTGCCTAAACCTGAGTTATTAGATGTTTAAGCTACATTGACAGGGAGCTTTGTAAATATGTTAGTAGAACTATTTTAAGAACTGAACATTAAAACAATTGATATGTTGTGGTAGCAAGTGTACAGTTTTACCAATCCTTGTATGTCAGAACAACAAATGTCTGCAAATAAAATCATTTATCTTTTGGGCAAGAGGTAATGCCATAAGTCCTGTCACACCACCCAAGTCATTGTTTGAATAAGCACATGAGCTAGCTGTCATATGCCACAGAAATGTCACTAGTTCCTTCTATATCTATAGGCCTCATTCTCATGAATATTTGTTCAGACCATGAAAGCAATCCTGGTCTATGAGCACATGACAGAGGAGATCCAGCACCACTCTCAGTAAAATGCGCTAGCATGCCTTATCACCATTATGTATATTTGTGTGTATGGTTTTATCTAAGTGTCTGATTAAATATGTTTTTATAGGCGGTTTTGTATATGTTCTATTTAAATGTAAGGTCCTTGTATTCTTTGAAGACCATAACCAGATGTTTGGCCCCTTCTAGGACATGGTGCCTCTAATGCAGAGCAGCTTTGACCGCTAGAAGGTTTGTCCCCAATGCCATAATTCTTTTTTTGAGGAACATCCACACAAAATAAGGGTACCAGAAGATGCTTTTTGAGAAAGAACAGCTTCAATTCCCACAGAGGACAAAAGGGCTTGTGCTGGTCAGGCTGTGCTAGCACCAGGGTTGTGGCATTGATGGCGTCAGCCAGACTCTGGATTGAGTCCCCTTTCCGTGTAAGAGAATTGATTGGGGCTATAAGGGTGCAGAACCCTTTAATGAATTGGCGGTAGTAATTGGTGAATCCGATAAAATGTTGGATGGCTTTCAGACCAGTGGGCTGAGGCCATTTGTGTATAGCCTTAACCTTTTCCGGGTCCATCTGCCGCTCAGAGGCAGACACCAGGTAACCTAGGAAGGGCACTTGAGTGTGCTCAAAGAGACATTTTTTAGGCTTGCAATAAAGATGGCTTAGCCGTAAACGAGAGAGCACTTCTTTAACATGTCTTCAGTGGGAGGACAAGTCCCAGGAGAAGAATAAGATGCTATCATGGTAAACCACTATGGAGTGATAAAATATGTCGCGAAAAATCTCATTGACGAATTCCTGAAAGACCACTGGGGCATTGTACACACCGAAGGGCATCACCAAGTATTCATAATGCCCATCCTCTGTTATTTAATGTGGTCTTCCTTTCGTCGCCTGGATGGATGTGAATGGGGTTATATGCTACCCTAAGGTCAAGTTTGGTGAAGATCGTAACTCCATGGATAAAGTGAAACCAGGGGAAACGAAGTGATAAAGTGAAACAAGGGGTGATAGCGTTTAACTGACGATAGTCAATGCAGGGTCTCAAAGAGCCATCTTTTTTCTTAACGAAGAAGAATCCTGCTCCAGCTGAGGAAGAAGATTCTCAAATAAATCTCCAGTCAAGATTTTCAGAGATGTATTTGGACATGGCTTGTGACTTTGGCAGGGACAATGGGTATGTTCTGCGTCTGGAAATATTCTTACCTGGGATGAGATCAGTGTGGCATTCCCAGGGTCGATATGGTGGTAGCTTCACTGAGGCAGCATTTCTGAAAACATTGCAGAAGAAGGAATAAGGCGCAGGAAGAGCTGGTTTGGAAGCGAGGGTGAGGCAGGGTACCCTGGCGTCAGGAGAACAGACAGGTGAGATGCAATGCTTGCTACAGAGAGGTCCCCAGGAGATTGCTGAAGCGTGATGCCAATCAAACTGCAGGGAATGGGTTCTCAACCAAGTAACCCCAGAATAAAGGCATTAATAGATTTGGGTAGAATTAGGAACCTAAACCACTCTGAGTGTAAAACTCCTACCTGCAACTGCACGTGGCCGATAATTCTAGAGACGGAACCATTGGTGACACTATTACCATCAACAGCAGTTAACAACAGTGGCTGCGAGAAAGGCTGCGAGGGCAGACGGAGTTTAGTTACAACAGCTGCAGAAATGAAGTTCCCTGCGGATCCAGAGTCCACGAAGGCGAAGACCTCGAGAGGACCCTCCGAAGAGAACTGACTGACATCAAGAAATTGGAGTTAACTAGAGGACAGGGAGTAGAATACTTTGGACCAGGGATGGCCTCCCTGAAACCGCCTAGGAAGGTGCTTTTCTCGGCCTCTTGGAGCAGGTGAGTAAGAAATGGTCAGCTTCTCTGCATTAAAGACAGAGATTATTTTTAAAGTGTCGATCATGCTCCTCCTATGTAAGGCGAGAGTGGCCAATTTGCATTGGCTCCTCAGATGCTGAGATGGGGTTTTGAAAGCGAGGTGCCAAAAGGAAAGTTACGGGGATTTATGTTCCCTTTCTTGCGTCTGTACTCTTTTGCGAATATCCACCTTGATAAAGAGTGAAATAAGATCATCCAAGCTCAAAGGCAGCTCACATGAGATTAGATCATCCTTGATATGGTCAGACAACCCTTGCCAGAATCTGGCCATCAAGGCTTCATTATTCCAGTTCAATTCTCAGACCTGAGTACGGAAGTTACCCCTGCCGTAGAATCAGGATGCTGAAAGCAGCAGAGGATAGACATCCAGGTTCACTGAAGGCGTGTTTCAATAAAGGAGGTGGAATTTTGCAGAATGGTATTGTTGCATTCCCAGAGAGGGGATCGCATGACTGGTATCGAGATAAATAATGTATGTCACCAGGGCCCTTTCAGAAGAAGAGTTCTCTGGAGCTAAATCAAACTGGATGGCCCAGTGGTTCAAAATCCCTTGGCATTTCATGGGGTTGCCATTTTATTTCTACGGGGTAGGAATGCGAAGACCTCTAGTGGGAGTGGTAGAGGTAGACACGGTAGGTGTCAACAGTGAGACTGAGGTAACGGGGCCTGCCGGGGAGGTAGCCAGAGTACCCAGGAGAGAGTCCAAGTGAGAGACTACTCCCTGAATGCACTGAAGTAACTGCACTTGGTTGGTGTCTTGATGATCATCCCGCTGGGCCAAATAAAGTAACAGCTCACATGCACCTTGTCCATCGATAAAGGCCAGAGTGTACTGTTGTGAAACCAAGAGGAAATAATGAATGGAACCTGTTCACCAGTGGTTAGCACTACTGAACGAAGAGGCTCGGAGTCTAACACACCCTGGTATTTGTCAGGGACCCCCGCAAGGAGGTGTAATCTTCGCTGTGTGGGAAGTGCAGGTAGCGGTCCTCCAAGTCAGTCACTGAAGAAACAGGTGGGTGAAAGAAGCGTGGTCAGAAAATCCTAGGTCAAGCTGGGTTGGTGTGCAGTACCAAATCAGAATGCAGAGAGTGGTCAGGGAAGTCAAAGGTCAGAGCCGCTCAGGAAACTCAGACAAAATCAGCCAATTGGAACAGGAGTGGGATAGAAGGACACGGAGACTGGAACTGGCAGAAGCGCTGTAGTTAGGACCTAATACTCTGGCATCCCCAATTAGAGACCCGGCCATCAGGGATGTCATTGACTGCCACCGAGAACAGGAGAATCTAGTCCCATTGCCCATCAATGGGATGCACATGAGAAAAAGTTCCTGGGGCGGCTGGATGGAAATCATGTCCTGTTGCTAGGCGAGTGAAGGGACGACCTGACAACTACATTTAAATGTGAGCTCTTAAGCACTCAGGAAGAGTTGAACAGCTCTGCTAAGCTTTTGTTTGCAGTGGGATGGGGAGGAAGAGGACTGTAAAATAAATCCTTGATACAGGTCATGTGGATTCTACAGCAGACAAGAGGATGTACTATATTAGAACAGTTATATGCCATTCATAATAAAATGCAGCAGAAAAAATAATTATAATTATATCAAAATCATCATATTATGAACTAGGGAATTTTAGTTTAAAAAGTCTATTCTCAAAAGGGAAGTAACATTTTAAGTACATTTGACTAGTGTCAGAGCCCCTTTTGCATCCTTCATCTCCTGCTTCTACCTGTCTTGCCAACTTTTAAGTAGGCAGCGATAAGAGAACCTGAAGGCAATCTAATCATCAGAACGTTCACAATAGCGCTGAGTATTTCAGAAGATGAGCATGTGCATTTTGTTGGAGGCAATAACTCACCCACTTGTGTGATTGTGTAACAGTACAGGTAGACGGGTGTTTTCTGCACTCACATTTTAAGCCCAGGAAATCAAAAACACATGGCTGAGTAATCATTGAGCTACATCAGAGCAAAGTAAGCCCAATGAACGCTGCTAGCAGGAGCTCTGTTGTGATAGAAGAAGAGGAATGTAAGTGAAGCACCTTTTACTGTACATGTGCGTAAGAAGCCACAGACCTTAAGTTATATAGTGGTAGAAGCAGAGTCCCCAAACAACGCCGATTGGTGGTGTACTGTCAAGTTGTCGCAGGAAGACTATATTGTTAAATGTACCTCTATATGAAACAAAGTTCATTTATCAAACTTATTTAGGAAATGCATCTATTATGTAAAAAGACATCGGGCCTGATTCATTATGGATCTTAACTTGAGAAAATTCTTATTTCAGTCTCCTGGACAAAACCATGTTACAATGCAAGGGGTGCAAATTCTGTTTTGCACATAAGTTAAATACTGACTGTTTTTTCATGTAGCACACAAATATCAACTTTAAATTTCAGTGTACAAATAAGCTATCAAGTATTTGTGTCCTACATGAAAAAACAGTCAGTATTTAACTTATGTGCAAAACAGAATGCTAATTTGCACCCCTTGCATTGTAACATGGTTTTGTCCAGGAGACTGAAATAAGAAGTTTCTCAAGTTAAGATCTTTAATGAATCAGGCCCATATACAATATCTATAAATGCTGTCAGTATGATTGGTATATTTTTCAGGAAGATAACATAAGAGTTCTATTGTCTTAAATAAGTTTCTGACCCTATACTCTATAGATTACATGTTAAATGTTATCATTATTCATTAAAAAAATGTGTGAATGTGTCATTAGATGTAGTCACCCATAGTTTCAGAATAAGATTTAATGGTTAATCAGTTGACTGTCATTTTTGTGTGTATCACACTGAAGAGACTGTAGCAGTCATTGTTAAATTGAGAATGGATAGCATACTGCTGTAATTATAGCCTCAAAGGCATTTATGTCATTAAAATTTATTTAATGTCATTGTTACATTCTGCTTAGCTTTAGACACAGTATACAACTTCTAAAAGAAAGGAGATGTTATGGCTATTACAATGTGATTTATTGCTCACCTAGAAAATGTGTTCTATGCGTTACTGAAAGTATACTGTACATACTGTATATACCGATTATAGGACTGGGTAATTCCAATATTGGATTAGACAGCTTGAGAAACCAACATATGTTATTCTTACATACATAACTTGGAATGTTTGTTTCAAGATACGGGTACTGTGAGGTCAACAGAAGAAGTTTTATTCGCTGACAAAGGTGCAAATTTGTATCAAACTATATCAACTAAAGAGCAAAGGTTTGGCTGTTGGTTTGGTGTAGTGCAAATTTGCACCTTTGATCAGTGCTAGTGAGTAACCCTCAATGAAAAGTATCATCATTAGACATGGGGTAGTGATGTGACCACCAAGCCAGTTTTAAAAATCTTAAAAATGTAAATGAACCCTTAGGTCCCCCTTACCCTCTGGCATCAAACCAAGTAGAGGAATGGAATCCATTGTACATACCCACTAGCATTTAGACTTGCTAGGATTTGCATTATGGCATGGTTTTACCTACACTTACTTGAGTTTACCGCAAGTGAACGCATTGGGGTAAATTCAGTCTCTTTCATTTGACCCCCTGACCACAAGTGCAAGTGTTCATTAACTACATGTTGAGCTCGATAGCGTTTGACATAAAGTGTCACTAGAATTTATCTCAACGCCATCGGGCTAGTGGTCTTAATCTCAAAAAGTTGTTACAAGTCGAACATGTTCAGTCCTCTGTGTATTACAAATATAATGCGAAAGTCAGATTCTATTCACTGGATACTCATCGTTGCTTTCAAATATTCTGTCTACATTCGAACAATTGATACTTTCTGGCAGGGCCACAGATCACGATAAGCCTGATAAGTGTAGCAGAAGGGCACCAAGCTGCTTGGGCAGACCACCAGCCACAAAAAGGTTTTTTTCCCAGACAAGGGGCATGTCGACAGGTGCTGTTCCATCTTCTGAATCCCCATCTTCGGGGAGGGAAGGGGCAGACATTAAAGGGAGCACAGGTGTTGGGGTTACATGCGCAGTGAAAGAGGCTTCGCAGGCGGCGCCAAACAGCCCAACACTGGCCCTACTTTCTGCTTTAGTTAAAGTGACACAGCACACTCAGACATTAAGCAGCCACTGAACTGAGAACGTCTCTGGTCTATCCTCAGAATGAAGCAAAAACAAATAAAAAAACCAGATACATTTTTCTGCACCAATCTTATTCAGCATTCCACATACATTGTATGCAAACCTTTAGGAATCCCATGTCACATTCATTTGTTGTAATCTCGTTTAAATTTATTGCGCATAAATATGTTAGGTTACTTTGTATACTGTAGAGAAGATTTTAACTTCTTTCCATTTAGACCACATACACCGTTTTGCTTTCATTTTTAATAAGTTACATTTTATATGTGATTTTAGTGCACTTTCAGTATGTACCTGTCCTTAGAGATTCAGTGAAACATGCTATTTGACCAGTGGTTTTGCATACCATTGTACCCATAGATAACAGATACTTTTCAAACTGGTGCTCATGAGAGCCTCTTCAGAGAAAGAGGTCCAAGCGGGTGCCATTGGCGAAAGTAGTCCCGAATCACCGGCTTGGAACCTTTAGTACAATGTGTAAAGCTGGGAGCAGGAAGGATTAAGCATTTCTGAGACTTTCTCTGTGATTTACCAGTGACTCAACAATTGCACATTTTGATTAGGTTAGGAAAATGTCATGATTGCCCCGCATACCTGTCTAATTTAGCAAAATAAATCCTCCCAGCAGTCACTACCATTTATCTTGTCATAAAACACATTGAGTAATCTTGTATAAATCACAACAAACATTAGAAGGGATTATAGCTTAATACGGTTACAGGATACGTTTAGAGCTTTGCCCTCTTGTCACATTCCTGCATTGTAAAATAGATCGGAGCACATGTTAAACTGATTGGATTATGAACAAATGTTCTTTGCAGGTGAGAAAAGATTCCAGCTACGCAGATAAAGTATCATTTTATTACATGTAGCATACGGTGTATGTATGATGTTATTACATATAGCATAAGATATATGTATCATGTTATTACATATAGCATACAATATATGTATCATGTTATTACATGTAGCATACAATGTATTTATCATGTTATTACATGAAGCATACGATATATGCATCATGTTATTACATATAGCATACAATATATGTATCATGTTATTACATATAGCATATAATATATGCATCACATTATTACATATAGCATACGATGTATGTATCATGTTATTACATATAGCATACGATATATGCATCACATTATTACATATAGCATACGATGTATGTATCATGTTATTACATATAGCCAGAGCCGTAACTTAGAATTCTAGTGCCCTGAGCGAGAAAGACAAATGCCGCCCCCCTAGCCCTCAATTTAAACCAAATTAGCCTAAAATATTCCTAAATTGCGCCCCCCTTCAGCGTTGCGCCCTGGGCGGTCGCCCCTGTCGCACAGCCCTAGTTACGGCCCTGCATATAGCATACAATATTTGCATCACATTATTACATATAGCATACGATGTATGTATCATGTTATTACATATAGCATACGATATATATATCATGTTATTACATATAGCATATGATATATGTATCAAGTTATTACATATAGCATACGATATATGCATCATGTTATTACATATAGCATACAATATATGTATCATGTTATTACATATAGCATACGATATATGTATCATGTTATTACATATAGCATACGATATATGTATCATGTTATTACATATAGCATACGATATATGTATCATGTTATTACATATAGCATACGATGTATGTATCATGTTATTACATATAGCATACAATATATGTATCATGTTATTACATATAGCATACGATATATGTATCATGTTATTACATATAGCATACAATATATGTATCATGTTATTACATATAGCATACAATATATGTATCATGTTATTACATATAGCATAGGGTGGGCCCAATCAGGTTAAAGGAGAGCCCCACCCCTTTCCCCCCAATGATCGGACCTCTCCACCGCAATTTAATGGGATGAAGATTGCTGGTAGGGGGAATTATTGCTCCGAACGCCCCCCTCTGGATCAACTAATGGCGTAGACACTTCGAGGGGATGTCCAGCAAAATGTCCTCGCTCACTTTCCTGGCACCCCATAGAGGAGCACAGGGAAATGAGCAGAGATTCCTTACTGTAATAGGCAGCAATGTACCAGAACCGTTGCAATTCATAGATTTCAAAGTGAACAATATGTGCTGAGTCCTTGTCCAGACAGGAAATCCTGTGATGTCATTCAGTATTGGGAGTCTCCTGTCTATTAGCATGGTTGTAAAACTAAAACCAATAGAAGATGCAAATAACAAATCGGGACTCATCTAGAGTTAGACACAATTTCTGTCTAAAACGCAGACGTAAATTGCCACCCAAAAAAAATACCCAGAGGAAACCCCCCCAGCCATAAGGTGGTTAAAGAAATCAGCCACTGCATTGGAAGGTGATGTTCCTCTATATTCCAGCGGTGCACAGCTAGAGCTTGTGAGATTGGCTAGAGAGATTGGAGGTAACAGAAATGTTCCGAACAGATTACAGATTTGTTCATTCATACACAACTGCTTTACACTATGAATCTTTTCTCTGGTTTTAGGTCCCACTGGGTCCTAGAGATGTGTGATGTTTATTTAGCTGTCTATCATAGAAGAGGAGGAACTGCGAGATCTATAAACTGGGTTTAGGGGAAAACTTTGGTGGAGTTCTCCTAAGGTCCACACCTGGTTAAAAAAATAAAGATAAATAAATAAAAAGTATTAAAACAGTGAAAAATAAAATCCTACCCTCTTCCTCCCATTTAAAAAAAAATGTACACATTTTTAGTGTCCATCTGCTTTGGAAATTTAGATTAGTTAGATTACTAAATTAATAGTTTTTTTTTGTATTTTCATGAACGTAACCTTTGGTGGTTTTTTTTGGCCTATTTTAACCTATATTTCCCTGTATATTACAATTAAAATTAAAAAATATATGTATTCCAATATTTAAAAGTATTTTATTCCTATGTGTCCTAAAAATAATATATAACTTGCTTGGCTAGAATAAGCAGCGCAAAAATGATTCGCTATAAAGCGGACGCAAGAATGGGAAAATACCTCTGGCCATTAAGGGGTTAAAGTAGCTTACTTAGTAGTATGGTATGGCCAGTTGGGAAATTATCCTGAGGGGTATAAAAAATCTAACTGAGTTGTATCGGAACCAGTTGAAAAAAATTCTGGTTGGTTGATGATACAGAAAGAACTATTGCGCCAATAGCCAGTTGGAACAATGAAATTCCTTGCTGCAACGTCAGATCAAGCTGCTCGGACGATTTGGGGCTGACGGGACATGTGGCAGACTTAGATGGGCCCTATTTAGAGTAGATGGTGCCCTGGGTGAGTGAATACACCCAAAATTGTACACCCCACATAAGAATAACCCTCTGGCCGATATCCACTCCTCCATTTTTTTTTTAACAGGGAACAATAGGTGGTTGATAAATTTCAAGCGACAAACATAAAGGCAATTAAACGGAAACAGTAAGTAAAATGTACAGAAAGCCATTTGTATGCTGCCGCAGGCTAGTGCCTAGTTTAATTAGATGGTAAATAAAAATCTGCATTTGTGCCAACTTCATTCTTTCCGGTGTTTGTTACCAGTCCGGTCAATATTATTTATTGTTAACTCTCAAAAACCGACAAGATTATGTTGCCACCTGGAAGGGTATCACAGTTTGTTATAAAGAATTAAATTGATTTCATTAAGCAAATGGTCACATTTAACATAGTACAACATATTTTGTAAGCATTCATTTAATGCTCACATGTCACTCATTATGTTTTATCTCCCTGCGTCGGTGATGGGCTTGATAGCATTCCACACACCACATTCTGCCTTCCTCATTAGACAGTGAAGACATCATTAAATCCAGACGCTATCATTATTTGCCATATGTAGGTTGCAAGGTAACAGACTGTTTGCACTATTTTTACCCAGAAACATTTAATTTCATTTTCAGCCCAACAGCTGTGACTCATAAACATCATCCCATTGCCAAGGAGAGTGCTAATCTGGGGCCCCTCGTGGGTTAATACAGACTAATCTGCTTATATATGTTCCATGAACTCTCCCCTGTTTGAGAAGTTCTATAAATACCCCGGTACAAGCCAGACAGTGTAGGGAGCTACAGTATGTAAACACACATCATTAGCTCATAAGGATGCAAACCATTTAATAATATAACTAAGTGACAACAGAGAAGTCTAGTGTATTACTAAAGGAAACTTTTTCTTGTTTCTGCTACATGATTTATAATCCATAGGTTGACTGTAATACATCTATTTCAGAATCACTTTTGTGAAAACATGCACAGAGTGCCTCTAGTGGCCAATTATTATGTAACACAGAATGTCGATTTTGCTTTATCAATTTTCAGGTACAAACATAGGGCCTGAGTCATTAAGGAAAGTAAGGCAAAAAAAGGAGTAAATGTTCTCAGGGACAAACCATGTTACAATGCAAGGGGTGCAAATTAGTTTATTATTTTGCAAATAAGGAAAATACTGTCTGCTTTATGATGTAGCACACAAATACTTGATCACTTTATTTTATACTGAAATTTAAAGTTGATCTAGGACAGTGTTGGCTAACCTGTGACACTCCAGGTGTTGTGAAACTACAAGTCCCAGCATGCTTTGCCAATATATATCAGCTTATTGCTGGAAGGGTACGCTGGGACTTGCAGTTTCAGAACACCTAGAGTGTCACAGGTTAGCCAACACTGATCTAGGACATGCCCTATCGCACCTATAAATCTCTCGCCACACTTTAAATTGCCCCCCCCTTCCAACACAAAATGGTTTTGCCCAGGTGCAAAGTTACTCCTTCTTTGTTCTTTATTAACCTTAATGACTCAGGTCCATATACTGTATAATTATATATAAACATATATATATATATATATATATATATATATATATACACATACAGACATGTATTACATTCACCTGCAATTTTCAAATCACCACTTCGGAATATCCACTTCAACCACTATATATTAATGTTTCTTTCCTTTGCTGTTTTTGAACTGTACCAGTTAATAGCTGTTGATGAAGTGAATGGAAATATTAATACATAGAAGAGAAAAAAAGAAGGAATAGTACTGAAAGGAGCACTCTTTTTGTCAGATAATAGAATTTCTTATCATTTGTATATATTAAAATGAACAACCTTTATTAGTAAATTTAAAATTAATAAGCGAAATGTTTAAAATACGAGATATGTTGCAAATTGACCTGAATATTAAATCAGTTAAAAAAGGTAGAAAACTACCACGTTGGCCTGTTGCTATGTATATCCCTCTTATTACTTGGTAGAGTATATTAATAATATGTAGTAACTCAGGGTAATTATAAACAGGGCTATGATAAACCTTGTTATTGTAAATCCACCAGGGGGCAGGCTTGTGTCCGCCTATTAAATAGACTTAGCTAGTCCACATGACTCATTATTTCCACTTTTTATTCGTTGTTATTATTATAAGGAGTAAGGAAATAACAGATCTAATGATTCATGAGTGAGAAAAGTGATCCCAGTCAGGGTATCACTACTCACTAGTTATAAGGGTAGAGACTAATGTACTATATACATAGTCTAAAGAAAGTCCACTGGTTAGTGTGTTCACCAGCTTGTAGAACCCCTTGGTTCTAGACTGACTCTATAGATTGTTGTAAATTCACCCTAATATCTTCTATTTGGTGTGTTTTAGCGCTGGACTGTCTGGTTGAATACAACGCTACCTATTGGTGTATTATAGCGCTGGATTATCTGGCTGTATATATCGCTGCCTACTGGTAGCTACCAGTAGGCAGCGATATATACAGCCAGATAATCCAGCGCTATAATACACCAATAGGTAGCGTTGTATTCAACCAGACAGTCCAGCGCTAAAACACACCAAATAGAAGATATTAGGGTGAATTTACAACAATCTATAGAGTCAGTCTAGAACCAAGGGGTTCTACAAGCTGGTGAACACACTAACCAGTGGACTTTCTTTAGACTATGTATATAGTACATTAGTCTCTACCCTTATAACTAGTGAGTAGTGATACCCTGACTGGGATCACTTTTCTCACTCATGAATCATTAGATCTGTTATTTCCTTACTCCTTATAATAATAACAACGAATAAAAAGTGGAAATAATGAGTCATGTGGACTAGCTAAGTCTATTTAATAGGCGGACACAAGCCTGCCCCCTGGTGGATTTACAATAACAAGGTTTATCATAGCCCTGTTTATAATTACCCTGAGTTACTACATATTATTAATATACTCTACCAAGTAATAAGAGGGATATACATAGCAACAGGCCAACGTGGTAGTTTTCTACCTTTTTTAACTGATTTAATATTCAGGTCAATTTGCAACATATCTCGTATTTTAAACATTTCGCTTATTAATTTTAAATTTACTAATAAAGGTTGTTCATTTTAATATATACAAATGATAAGAAATTCTATTATCTGACAAAAAGAGTGCTCCTTTCAGTACTATTCCTTCTTTTTTTCTCTTCTATGTATTAATGTTCCCAAACAGTACTGGAGCACCTCCCCGAACTATATTGGATAATAATCATACCTAGTGATACATAAGGGGTTTATAGCCTGGTGCTGAGTACAACCCAAACCTACTTCGATGAAGTGAATGGACTCAGATTGTTGTTGGTACGGAATTCAATGCACATTTTCTTCATTGGTTCAGTTCAGTGTTAGTGTCTAGTACAGAACACATTTGAATAGAGCTAACTCTCTTCTATAGGTAAAATTTGCTTCTGCAATGGTATTTTTTGAACGTCTCCTGGTTAAAACTGTTTGATGGTGTTTAATAATCAACTATGGCAATAGATCCTGACTGGCTGTCAATCGTCCATACTTGTATCCAAATAATTACTTGATAGGAAGCAAAAATTGTATTTTACATCTTGGGATAATGTAAATGCTCAGTATTGAGAGGGAAATTCACAACTACCTCTATCTCCCACCACCAAAATGTAAAATCATGCCCGTTCCATGCTGCATACTATCACCATATTAGCAGATGCCATAACTGGCAATTTTATTCCTTTCTGATATGGCGCACATGTTGTTTTATTGATTAACCTAGATATACTTTGTTTTACCCAGTTTGTTTATTAGTTTACTATGTTTGTCCCCAATTGTAAAGCGCTACAGAATATGTTGGCGCTATATAAATAAATGATGATGATGATGATATAATTAAATCATTGGTTTCTAAATGTGTACTTAAAGTGCACATTTTGTGGTGTAACCAACATGAGGATGCAGCAGTGGTGTATTGATAGGCCTCATTCCTATGAACATTGTTCCATTCCACACGATGTCCGCCTCCATTGTGTGAAACAGAAAGGTGACCTTGAAGTGCTTGTGCTGAGGGGGGCCCTTGCTTTGAACTTGTGTTGGGTTCAACGCCCGTTAGCTAAATTGCTGCACGTGGCCACAAAAAAAGCTATTACACAATTTGATGGACCCTTTCATCGCATACTTGCCAACTCTCCCGGAATGTCCGGGAGACTCCTGAAATTCGGGTCGGTCTCACGGACTCCCATGAGAGCAGGCAAGTCTCCCACATCCCGCAACTGCCTAGCCTAAGTGACGCGTTTTGCGGTGAATGGGTGTCATTTTGGCCCCGCCCCCACAACAAAACTGGATTTCCATTGCGGGGTTCGGGGCCAAAATGACGCGTTTGGCCACGCCCCTCTCCCGGACTACACTTGCCGAAAGTAGGCAAGTATGTTTCATCGTCATTTGGAAATATTGTCGGAAAGGCCCAATAGAACTTTACAATTATCATAGACATAGGTAACAAGCATTGACTCTCCATAAAATAAATAAAAATGAGTTTTAGGAGACATAGAAGGCATAAATATAGAAAATGTAATGATACTATGGAGTTCATTAAATGGACCATCACAGTTCCCAATGGTTTTAATGGTCTCACTCTGCTCAATTCTTAATGCCTAATAAGTAGGTAGTGCAGATGGAAGAGGCATCAACACCCATGATGCCCTTTTTAAACCGGCCAAGCGGTAATAATAGAGAGGAGCGGAGGTGTACCTGTTGCAAGTATCAGCGGGCATGGAGGATCTGGTGAAAGGAACTTGCATGTTAAATAAAATTTTGTTTTTTAAATAAACTCATTTGACTCCATCCAAAACTTCAATTGTATTTTGAGTGGAGTGATCCTTACAGGTTCTTGCGGGCTACTAATTTGCACATTTGTTAAGAATCTAAAATAGAATAACGCAATAACTGTGCCTAGCAGAATGTTGGGATTAAAAGAACTCTGCAGCAAAGATTTAATGCACCAATTTGAATTTAAAATGCAATTGTTTTTCTTTCAAGGATCTAAATAAAATAAATTCTGCTTTGTTTTAATATTCTTTATTTCAACCTGTATGCATGATGAAACGATTTCTCTCTATCTTGTATTGCAAACTGTATTGGTTTTCATAAATTCTGATAATATTCACAGCAATACAAAAAAAAAGGTAGGATGGAATAAAGATAAAATTAAAAAAAAAACACCCACAGGCATAACCTATAAATCAGTGTATAACTCAATATGACATCAAAAGTAGCAATTTGCTACTAAATAGAGTTAGGGCACCCATCTTTTGAGGAATGATTGGTGTTTATTCAATTCCTCTGACATCCGCCCCCTCATACTGATATCTGTTATGATATCAGCTTTGTCTCAGCGATGGTTGATTTTTATCTCCTCTTCTTCCCTCATTCGTCTTTGACTTTAGCATATATATTTATGCATTGTTCTCCTTTCTCTGTAATCGGCTCCACGGTAATGCGAGTGAAGACTTATTTTGATTTATTGCAGCCGTCTCGGGCTGCTTTAGCTTGTCGAAAGGTCCTCTTTTACGTATATTAAAAGGCCTGCTGGTTTTATTTTTATTTTGAGTTTTAGAACACCGGCTGATTTAAACAGACGCTGTCATCTAAATTGTGTAGTTTTTTGGGGGTTTTTTTTGAAGACAGGTTCGAGCTGGAATTAGTTGCTGCATATTTTGTGTACAGAAGTTATCGTGAATAGACCTTTCTTTCCATAAGTCAATGTTTAGTGACTGAAGAGATAGAAATATGGTAGAATTTCATTTATAGGCTATAATCATGGATAGACCAATCCTGAACATTTTCTAGTTAGTCCATATTGCTTCCCAAAGGCAGATAGCAATGACATAATACTATACCTTATGTAGAAGCTACTGTCCTTTAGGTCATATGACAGCAAAGGTGACTGAGGAAAGAACCTGGGCCTGAATTTAGCATGAAACTTGAAAAGATTTGGGGCTAGATTTACTAAACTGCAGGTTTGAAAAGTGGAGATGTTGCCTATAGCAACCAATCAGATTCTAGTTATCATTTATTTAGCACATTCTACAAGATGACAGCTAGAATCTGATTGCTTGCTATAGGCAACATCTTCACTTCTACAATCCTGCAGTTTAGTAAATATACCCCCTGCCCTTGTCTTTACTAGTTCCAAGCCAGAGTGTGAGCTTAGGTTGTTTTAGCCATCCGTAAGCCATTAATTGAGTGACACTGCCCATACATGGGGAAACTCGGTTGCTTGGCTTGAACTCAAGGTAACACATTGGTGTCCAAATTGGTCACAAACCAAGTTGGTCAGATCCGGATACTTGGCTGATTGTGCGGCTCACGTGATACCCAATAAGCGAGATTGGGAGATTACCGCAAACACTGGCAGGTCCTCTTCACTGGACAACTTAGTTTTCATGAAAGGAACAAACACACCGAGAGAGATTCCCCAGCACACTGCTATAGCCAGCAACATATCTGCCATTTCTACTGTAGATAAAAATGCAAAAGTCTTAGTTGCACACATTTACAAATGTATGTTAAAGCCACCCGCCACTCCACGGTGCTTTTGCTAATAGGGTGGTCCTAACTCTAAACAGTGAGAGTCCCATATATTTGGGCCATACATATGTGTTTTTAAATTGAGAGCTAACTTACCAAAGAGGTACCCCAGAAGCCTCCAAAAGGCAATCCAATGTCAGCACTCCCCCTCAGCTACTGACACCAACGTGCCTCTCAGACAAATAAAGAAGTGGAAGTTGCTCAATCAATTTATAGGCTATAGCAGGTGCTTGAAAGGGTGGGGTTATCCTGAAAGGAACAAAAACACAGAGAGATCCCCCTTAGTTTTCATGCAGTCTAGATTACCGTATGAGTGATCCTGATCCAATATTGATCTGAATTATGCTTTGGGCCCAGCGATTTGAAGCTAAACAATAAAGTTAGGCAACAAAATCACACACATGGTGATTTGGTTGGTCAGTTTGGTGAATCAGGTAAAATGGCCCAACATTGCCTTGTCTGTAAGCTCCTGCCAACCACCATTTATTACTATAAATAATAGAAAAAACAGTCAGATATTTAGTGGTTAGGCTGAAAAAGGTGGTTGGCCAGTGGCTGCTAATCAGTCTGTATAAAGGAGTTTCTGAATTCTGGTTGTTTGCCTCAAAATCCAAATGACAGATCTATTTAATAAAATAATATCCGCTTGTGTAGCACAATTAAACACCGATCTAGTCATTAGGCAATTAACTGCACACATCTTGACACCATTAGTCTAAATAATTTGATGCCAGAAATCTACTTAATTAGCCTTATTTAATACAATTATACAAACAGCAATGATACTGAAACCCACAACAACCGATCAGGTACCAACTTTGAGGAGTCTTCTGTAGTAAGGCTAATAAAGGCTAAAAAAGCAAAAATTTGGACTAATGGAAATCACTATTAGCCAAAATATAGAATTATGTAAAATAATATATATAATTATTTAATTAAATATATGAATACCCCACAAATGTAAAATGTTTGTTTATAAAAATTGTGGCGTGTCACCAAATTAGTGACTCATTTTGTCCACTCAAATCAAATAAAGTAACAATTCCGTTTAGAAGTGCAGCTAAATGACGTACTACATCTCAAACTTAGGGGTAAATGTATGAATCTCCGGATTCTTCATCTCCGGCATGTTCAGCCTCTTCAGCGCTTAAATTTAAAGCGGCGCTGCATTGTAAAGGGAAGTTTCCCTTTACAATGCAGCGCCGCTTTAAATTTAAGCGCTGAAGAGGCTGAACACGCCGGAGATGAAGAATCCGGAGATTCATACATTTACCCCTTAGAGTGTACTTACTAAACTGTGGATTTGAAAAAGTGGAGATGTTGCCTATAGCAGCCTATCAGATTCTAGCTGTCATTTTGTAGAATGTACTAAATAAATGAAAGCTAGAATCTGATTGGTTGCTATAGGCAACATCTCCACTTTGTAAAACCCGCAGTTTAGTAAATATATCCCTTAGACTCAACCAGCCATAATACTCTTTTCCAGTCATCCACCATCCAATGTCTGTGTTCTTTTGCCCATTTTAAGCTTCTTTTCCTATTTTCCAGTTTCAAATATGGATTTTTCTCCGCAACTGTGTCTATAAGTCCAGCAACCTGGTGTCATCTTTAGCTGTATTAGATCATTCTGGTAAATGGCATGTACTAATTAAGGAAGCCGCCAACTCAGGACCCGTAAGGTGTTTGTTTCACACACTGCAGACTCTGATGCACTTATCCTCGTGTGCAGTTAGGCATCAGGGCCTAACCGCTTCTTTTTCTATCCTGGTTAGATCCAGTTTTACCACTTCTCTCAAGACAGTAGTGGACACCTTTGTTGGAAGTATTCAGTTTCTTGGTAATCTGACGCATGGAATAGCCTGTGTTTCTCAAAACAACAATAGACTGACCTGTTTCTTGAGAGAGCTGTTTTATTTTGGGCATTTTTAATCAAGAATTAGGACACTGGAGTAAAGTCTTCTACAAATGGGGCTCAGTAGTCATATGTGTATAATCAATTATAAATCAGTCATTACAAGCATTATTGGTCATATGCAACATTATTAGTGTCTTAACTACATTATTAAAACAATCTATGATGCCTTGTGAAAATTAAAACAAAAGTATGAATTCTGTCAAAACCCAAGGAATTAATTAGTGATTCCAAACTTTTGCACGCTAGTCTGTATATATAATATATTATGAGGTATGGGAGTGGTATAACCAGGGCTGTCAAGAGGGATTTTGGGTCCCGGTACAGTAACCTCATGGTGCCTCCTATAGGTGATTAGCATGTAAACTCATGCGCCGTCTGAGGAGGTGTAGCCATGCCATTGGGGGCATGTCTAGCAGGTGAAAAGCACTAGGCCACCCTCCTATAGAAAAATACATTATTCACACATTCCCCCTCTGCCCAGCAGCTTTGCTCACACATATCCCCTCTGCCCACATGCTTTAATCATACTTGTCCCCCTCTCTGCCCACTTGCTTTAAATCACACATGCCCCCCATCTCTAGTCACACATGCCCTTTCTCTGCCGAGCAGGTAGAGTCACACATGCCCCTTCTCTGTCCAGCAACTATAGTCAAACATGCCCCTTCTCTGTCCAGCAGCTATAGTCAAACATGCCCCATCTCTGCCCAGCAGCTATAGTCACAAGTGCCCCCTCTCTGCCCAGCAGCTATAATCCTGGACCCTTGCTCTGGGTAACTTGATTGATTGTATTATTGTGGGCAAATTTACACCCTTGGAAATGGAAACAGTAAGCTTACCATTAGTGATGCACTGGGCAGTGACTGCAAGGAAATAAACATACAAGTTAAGAAAAAAAAAATTCTCCACGATCACTACAAATGAAACCTATGAAAAACATTGCTTAACCTTGTTGTCAAAGTAACAGGGAACTCTGGAATTAGTTTGGTCATAACAGCAGCCGTTCTGCAGGCAAAGGTCCTGGATAGCTGCAGAACTAGCAGGGAGTTTGTCCCCCTCTAGATCTGCCCATGCTCCCCGCTAGTACCTGGTCTGGCTCTGCACACAGGTCCCCCACTCCCCCACTCGCGGCTGTGCGTGCGACCCACAAGGAAAAATAAAATACTTTAAAAAAAATAAAATAAAAATAACTTTAGAGCTCCAGTAGGGCCCCGGGCCCCCCAGGCAGGTCCGGGCCTGTGTAATTTGTACCCACCCCCTGATTGGTTGCTGGGGATTGCTTTTTGCACCATGTTATTGCATAAGCCACAATGAGTGAGTAGGGCAAGAGATTAAACTATATTTAACAAGTAATACATTTAAGACAGCAGAGATATTGCTACATGCTCATTTACATTTTTATTTGGTTTTTTTTTCAAGTAACCTTTGCTAGACCAGGTTTGGTATTTCGACATGAGTAGGACTCAATAAAGGATTCTAATAATAACCATATCTTGATAATAACGTTAATGTCAAATACTTGACTTGGTTTGGACACTTAAAATCTTGTATTCATAAAGCCTAGTTTCCTAGGTTTCAGAGGTATTATGCAACTCAGAACAACATACATCCCAATATTGGAAAACAAAGTTAGACAAAATAAGCTCCACCCCCACTCTCCCCAACCCATGCCCAAGCTCTACTAAACCACACCCACAATCCAGATGACCACATGACCCCATTATATACAAGCCATTCCCCACACACGAGGGCACACACCTTTGGGGTCTGAAAATTTGGAGTGACCCACCACATCCAGACTAGTATGGATTTAAGGAGATGGGAACCTTCAACTGTTTTATTGGAATTGTTATCCAAAATAAGCATAGAGCTGCTGTTACCATCTGACAAAAGATCATGTCACATGACTATCACTAGTTTTATGTCTTTAAACATGTAAACTCTCGACTGACACACTAATTTAAATGAATTGTTTCACAATGGTCCCAAACAGCACCGATAGTAAATATGACGCTAGAGACATAGAGATTCCAGTTCAATTAAGGTGTGAACATGAAATGAGGCGGCTTTGTTTGAAAATACAAATATCAAAGCTATTCTTTCATAACCGTTTTACTCATCATTTATATATTAATGGCAAACGTGATCCAGGCCAAGCCTGGAGGGCAGTTGACCTTTAAAAGTATGACATTTGTTAACTATGGTACATAAGTTATTATTACACCACAATAGTGTGTTTGTCTTTAAAGTAATTATAACAATAACTGTTCGTCTTGGAATAGGGTATTGTCACTCAAAGCTAAATTTAAGCAAACTTGCTTTTGTCTGAGTTATAAGTACCCACAGACACTTATCATGTGTTTTTATAATTTTTGTTAAGTGACTTTACCAAAGGTTTCACTCTTTTTCTTTTGTATAGCCAAACTTAGTGTGCTGGTTAGGAGACCCTGTCTGTTCACACATTCAGTTAGCAAATGTAATGAGATGTGTTTTATCCACCAGGAATGCTTGGGTAAATGCTTGGAATACATCTAGATGCCAGATCACGGCTTGAGTTAATGTTGGGGTTTGAGTGTTCACAACGACAGTGTTCAGAAAAAGATTCACAAAAGAGAGTAAGTAAGAAATCTCTCGAGCAGTGATTTCTGAAAAGTGCCATCGGCAAAGCAAACTTTTCCGTCAAGTGTCCACTGGGCGGCAGGACTCAGCAGAGCTGAGATGGGAAGTTTCACTCTTTTTAGAGCTCATCAGTGTAGAGAAGGATTCGTGCTCATAATGGGAAGTGCACTGGAGGCTTCTGCACTGAAACAACGAAAAACATTATATTGTGTTTAAAGCAACTTTTGTATTTACATGTTTTATATTGGCACATGGAATTATTATTATTATTCATTTTTATTTATAGGGCACCACTAGGTGTCCGTAGCACCCTACAGGGACAAACGAATTACAATACGAGGTGAGACAGCACAGTACAGTAAACAATAAGCACAGTAACTCAGTTAGCTCAAAGCACAGCTAGAGAGGGCGGGGGAGGGGAGAGGGGAAGGTCCGCATATGACGGAGCCCAAGAGGGAGGGCGCGGATCACAGGGAGATCCCCAGAGGGGAGAGGAGGGAGCGAGAGGGGACGGGGTGGAGGGTCCTCGAGGAGGAGGGCTAGGTAGCTGGAGAGCAGAGTTAGAAGTGGTGGAAACAGGAGGAGAGATGGCCCTGCTCAAAGGAGCGTACAATCTAAGGGGTGGGGTAGACAGACAGAGAGACACAGGGGAGAGAGGGAGAGACGGAGGAACAGAGGCAGATTAAGGGAACGGGAATGAAGGGGGAGAGGCAGAAGATAAGGTAGGAAGATAAGTGGGAGTTAATCTTAGGACCCTTCTAAGCGGATGAGAGAGAGGATCTATTAGAGCTCAGGGCTGCGTTAATAGGAAGTCTGGCAGATTTCCCTGTCCCGGTGGACTCTTGGCAAATGCTCCCTTTGCCCATTAATTAAAATGGACCCACTGTAGACCGTGCATTTTTAATGACGTTGCTATATGACCACCATTATTCAAGTAGAAACCTCACCACATCAACAACGTGCTGTAAATTAGACTGGGAAATAATTATTTCCTACAGCTGCATCATGACCGTGTCATCTATAGTAAACCAGAAAATTTGACTAATCTGATAGAGAACTGTTGAAAATGCAGGCAGAATGAGGCAGTGTACTCCCTAGATAGGTATAAACTATAGATATAAACAACACATAGCTGTGGAGCTGTGGAATAGTAAATCCCAACATGCTTTGCCAACCAGCTGATAGTTGTAGGTCACAAAAACATGGGGCCTGAGTCATTAAGGAGAGCAAGGCAAAGAAAAGAGTAAATTTTCTCCTGGACAAACCATATTACAATGCAAGGGGTGCAAAGTAGTTCAATATTTTGCGCATAAGGAAAATACTGGCTGCGTTTTCATGTAGCACACAAATAATTGATAGCTGCCCCAACTATAAATCTGTCCACGCATTTGAAACTTAACTCCCCCTCCAATGCAACATGGTTTTGCCAAGGTTCAAAGTTACTCCTTTTTTTTTTGCTTTGCTCTCATTAATAAATCAGGCCCGGGAAGAGTAACTCTTTACCAACCATTGTGCGGGAAGGAAGACATCTCTTATTTCTGCCTAAAAGGTTATGTTTTTGCAAATTGACATATATGCATTAAGCAAGTGGTGCATAAAAATTGTCATTTCTGTCTGTCACCAGTCTTCACCCCGTCTCCTTAAGACCATGATTGCTCTTGCCATTCTTTCCCTTGTAAGCACTCTTCCTGTCACTCTAGATCCCCTGATGAATTCTCTGTATCAGTAAGACTGGAACTCTGTGCACACAAAATACATTAACTCAGTGCTGTCCAAATTATTCATTTTCTAGGACTGGCATATGGGGGTGAGCAGGAAAGATTAGGTCACAAAATGTAACCCCTGGAATTTCTGAGAGAAGATTTCGGCCACATCTCACTACCAGTTGACAGGGGGGAAATGTACTAAACGTTTCAGACAATCGTTTATCCCTTTTTTTAAGATTTTGAGAGAGTACTTCAAGCCCTGGGAGCGCCACCTTCTATATGTGTGTCCGGCCAAATTCAGCATGGAATCCACCCAAGCAGTTCAGTTGTCTCAGTTTACTGTGCAATAATTCAGGTAAATATATATGTAAATACAGAGTGACAGAGAGAGTGATTAACATAATTCCATACTAGGATCCCTACACCTAAGCTCCACTCACTCTGACTCTCTCTGTACGTTGGCCAGCTCGTCTAGTGTCAGTCTCCCCGTCCATAAGACACTATATTCTATTACTGCCTGTATCTCCTCCCAACTTACCCCTGGATGACACCTACTGCATACAAGTCCTGCTTGTTAAATAGGACACCTGTCCTGTCTGTGATCAGCTCTCACAGAAACACACTCTGTCAGCCACAAGGTAAGCCTCAGAACCCCACTTTATTAGGATAGATAGATAGATAGATAGATAGATAGATAGATAGATAGATAGATAGATAGATATGAGATAGATAGATAGATAGATAGATAGATAGATAGATATGAGATAGATAGATCGATAGATATGAGATAGATAGATAGATAGATAGATAGATATGAGATAGATAGATAGATAGATAGATAGATAGATAGATAGATAGATATGAGATAGATAGATCGATAGATATGAGATAGATAGATAGATAGATAGATAGATAGATAGATAGATAGATATGCGATAGATAGATCGATAGATATGAGATAGATAGATAGATAGATAGATAGATATGAGATAGATAGATCGATAGATATGAGATAGATAGATAGATAGATAGATAGATAGATAGATAGATAGATAGATATGCGATAGATAGATTGATAGATATGAGATAGATAGATAGATAGATAGCTATGAGATAGATAGATGGATAGATATGGGATAGATATATAGATAGATATGGGATATATAGATAGATATGGGATAGATAGATAGATAGATAGATAGATAGATAGATATGAGATAGATAGATATAAGATAGATATGAGATAGATAGATAGATATGAGATAGATATGAGTTAGATAGATAGATAGATAGATAGATAGATGGATGAGAGAGAAAGAGAAATAGAGATATATAGATAGATAGATAGATAGATAGATAGATAGATAGATAGATAGATATGAGATAGATAGATAGATAGATAGATGGATGAGAGAGAAAGAGAAATAGAGATATATAGATAGATAGATAGATAGATAGATAGATAGATAGATAGATATGAGTAAGAGATATGAGAGAGAGATAGTTGTGCTTTAAGTCTACATGTCTTCTCTTCTTTAAGTGTGAATATCTCAGGACTGCTGGGCACATGTACAGAGAGGTAGAGAGCAGGACTTATGCTCAGTGATGTGGGCTGCAGAATGCACATTAGAAAACATTCTCAGTTTCCCATAGAATTACAATCTGATACACCTGATAAATTTGTGTCCAGAGCAAGTTGCTGGAAAATTCACTTTTCTATCTTAAATTCAACGAGATATCAACACAGACACCTAGGGCCAGAATCATCAAGAAACGCCAAAAAATGTGTTTTGTTTAAAAAAAAGCAGCACGTCCATCTGGCCTACACAGGGATGTAAAGATACGTCTGTTGATGAATACGGGTCTAGGTACGTTCTGCTATAATAGACAGAACACTGCATGATATGTCCAATACATATGTGGAACATAAAGTCCCAAAAAAAATGTAAAAAAAAAAATTCAATTAATGCCACCTGTTAATAGTATTAATTAAAAATATAATTAATGACAAAACACAAAAAAATGAAATAAAGGGGTTTTTTTTTTGTTTTTTTTTGGGGGGGGGGGGGGGGTCCCATAAAATACATCTATTAGGATGTTATGAATGTTTACTAATATAAAATGCATTTTTACAGTTACTTCTGATTGAACAACACATCATCTAGCTGCATACACAGCCGTCATCACTGGTAATAGGCACTGACACCTGTAGGTGATATGACATAAACACATGTACCATAGAGAAGCCCAAAGCTTGAATCTGACGCTGCTACGTGCGCTCCAGCTAGGACGCCCTTACCGTACATTGACTTCATGCATACGCCCAGTCTCCTCCCCGTTCCACCTATGAAATCGCAGGCTGTACTCAGGGTCCTTTGCACTTTAAGATGAATTGGACATTGCTGCGTTCACTGGTGTATGTTCTGGTTCTGGGAATGCACAGCGCGATTTTAAGCAAAATACGGCACCCGTCTGCATTTAAGTTTCATGATGATTCAGGCCCCTAATGCTTGAAACAGATGCATTGATATTTTAAACTTAGGTCTGCAATACTAGAAGGACAAAATAAAATGCAAAAGACATTTAAATTCAAATGTCAATAAATTATTCTGTTGCTTATGAAAACATTTGCATCATTGAATGTATAATGTAAGCAATAACACAGCGCAGTACAGGAATCAAACCCAGCGCTGAGAGGGTGGTGTGATGAATTGGGTTTGCATAAAATGCTATGCTAATACCCTCTACTACAGTCAAAGGTTAGCCAATGAAATGAACAATATTAAATACAGTGAGCTATACAGAAATGTTAATATCACATTATATAACAAACTGAAAGCTCAGTGATATGGATTTTTTTTTGTTTTGTAGGATACAAGTCCTGGCACCAGCTATTTACCTCTTTGTTACAAAGATACAGATGTAATTTGATTTGTTAAACTGTTATATTTTTGAAAATCATTTCTTGTTTGCAGCACAAGTTCACATTCAGTGTTGCCAGCAAGGCTGCATTTAAACTTGAGGCCTGAGTCGTTAAGCATACTTGCCTACTCTCCCGGAATTCCCGGGAGGCTCACGAATTTTGGGGAGTCCTCCCGGACTCCCGGAAGAGTAGGTAAACCTCCCAGGTTCGCAGAAATTCACGGCATTGAATGGTAGGGACGGGTCTTTATCGTATCATTCGGCCCCCGCTGTTCAATACCGTGAATTTCGGCATTTTATAGAGGGGGGCGGGGCTATGGTGGCGTAACAACGTCACCATTCCTCCTCCTACCCCATGTCAGATGACTTCTCCGCCGGGGTCTCCTATTCAATAGTGCACCATATTCTATTAATCTAGTATATATTGAGTACACACAAACGTATTTTAATGCCCTCTGTAGTGCTTCAAAATATTTTTCCCATCCTTTCTCTAAAAGTGACATTTTAGTATACCATTAACTTGACCACACCCAAATCTTGCATGTTGCCATTAAAAAAGGAGGAAGTGTTAGAAAAATTGTGGATGTAATATTATAGAATATAGAGTACAAAGAACAAAGACTATCATAAGCACAACCTCAGGCGAAATTAAATTGTCCTACGTTTTCTCCACTGTATACTGGACTTGCTACTGTGGCTATACTGATGATGTTCTCTCTAGTCCTGAATAGATTTCTAATCTTGTCAGCTTTCTTACAGCAAATGACACGAGTCAGTGATAACAAGGCACCAGGCACGCAAAGATGCTTTGTGCTTGATACTGAGATTATCTGTCTCCCATAGATCTATGACACACCAATGTCTTGCCTCCTGAGCAATGACTTTTCAGTCCTGACTTTGTAGTGAAAACACCTACTGTAATTATTTTCTGTGGGATAACGGTGGCTTGATGCCCAGTGCGTATCTGATGTCCGAAGGATATAATTAGTTACATTTCAGTGTTCTCTCCTCACTGTACTCTGGAGCGTGGATTCATATATACATGGATAGTAACTAGAGCTTACCGAGTAACTAGAATTTGCAGTCTTTGCCCAGAGTGCACCATACATGGTGTGCACAGATGCAACAAACATAGGACACTACACCTCCCAACATGACCACTACATTATTATTAGGTTCTTTTACTTTATTTGTGAGTATTTTCCTTCAATTCCTTTCAACCTAACCAATATAAGAACATATTGTCAATTGGCCACTATACACTAATTATATTAACTTTTATTCAAGAACAATTCTACCCGTGGAGAAATCACCACATTAGGTAAGTTCTCGACCGGTACCTTTGCCGTCCTGCAGATATGAGTCATCCAAATGTAGAAGACTATTGGATCCTGTAGAGCGCACGATTTATAAAGTTGTCGGATGTATTTGCTTAAGTGGGGTTGGCACCTGACTAGATGGCCGGATGACCAGACACCCAATGATGTTCTTCCTTTATCCGTTCATCCATTTCTTAACCTTGACATGAAGCAGTCTCTGTGACCACATACCATACTGGACTGAACTCCTTGGGAGTCATCATGTGGTGATACCAAGGTGAAGGTGTGAGCCCCAAAGGGCCCCCGTTCTACTTTTCTGAGGGAGGAGAGCAAAACTGTAGCTCTCCCATACATTTCCACAATATCCATCCTCCATCTGCCTTCATGTTTGGATTCCCCAAGAATCTTTGTAGAGTATACTGTATTTTTATTCTGCTAAGACAATTTCTAAACCGTAGAGGAGCCCCAGGATCTTCTCATATGGTCCTGCAGTGTTATAAAAGATACACACTTTTCTGCTAAAACATAACAACTACTAGGAGGTCATTTGGACATTGTGGGCAGTATAGTCATTTTTGATTGCATTATAAATATACTGGAGGGCATGTGCAATGCACAGTCTGCTGCACGGTGGAAAAACAACTTTGGCCTAGCCGTGCGTGTGCCTTGATTTGCACAATTGGTAGAAATAGATTTCCACCAAGGCCAATGAGTTCATGGAGCAAGGCGTCAGCATTTGAGGGGTGGATTTGAGTGGGGTGAATGTGTTCCTAGTAAAATATATGGTGTAGCTGCACTAATGTGCCTTGTTCTGTGGAGGTCATTGTAATGCCATGAAGAGGTGGAAAGGATGCATTTTAATGGTGTTCTTTGCTGTGTGGACTACATACACTCTGTAAAAGGTCTTAAAACGGTCTTCAAAAAGGTGTTTACGCCACCGCAGAGTTAGCGATGTTTCAGTCTCATCCTATATTTTAACAAGACCCGTTTTCTGCCTCGATGCTGCGCTTTTTACTCCGAGCAATGTAATAAAAAAGTTCAACATATAAAAAGTTGCCACATGTAAAACAACCACCCTGAATGTCCCCTCACGCTCATGATTAATGTAAGCCAGAAATAAGGCTGAACCAAGGAGTATTTTAGGTCAAAAAACATTGGTTTATTGAAAGCAGCTGGATCTAAAGGGGCAACAAGTTGAATTTTAAGGTGCCAGTACATCTCCGGAGATCTTTCTGCCTCTCCACACACATAAGCGCACTGCTAGGTTGCAGAGGTGTGTCCTGCCAGCTGAGAGTATGTGTATACCTTGAAGCATGCTAGCAGGAACAACCAGGTGCGCCAGCGGAAACATAGTCTGCTTTGCGTTGCACAATCAGTTTAATTCGTAAATGACCTTCATTGCATATATATATGAAAATAAATAAAAAGGAATAGGGCGCCAAAATAGCGTAATATTAAGATAATAACAAATTTATATTAATTCATATGTGCCACAAATGGATCAAATGTTCAATCACCATAGTCCATACAGATCCCAATCTCATAGCACCTCAGGAGATAGGACAGTAGATGTGCAAAACAGGGAAATAAAACAGAGACCTTTGTGCTCACACCATGCACCGATCCCATATGTGAATTAACGTACCAGAAATAAATTTTTATAGCTTATCTGAAGTAGTTCTGAAGTCCGTGTATATTCAGTGTCACTTGTAGACATGGAACATCAGAAGATAAAAACCCTATAGTGTAGTATTTTAAATACAAAATTTATTGCACACGCCAACAATATGCATTGCACTCACATGGCATAAAAAGGGGATAAGCTTATATGTATTGCTGCATATGGAGTTCTGGTGACAATGTATTGAAAATGCTCCAAATAAGAAATCCCAAATATAGAACACCTCAACGCGTTTCATCTGTCGGAAAACCCAGACTTCATCAGGGGGAAATGACAGACGAAACATGTTGAGGTATTCTATATTTGGGATTTCTTATTTGGAACATTTGAGGGGTCGATTTGATCCATCTGTGGCACATATGAATTGATATAAATTTGTTAAATATTACACTATTTTGGCGCCCTATTCCTTTTCATTTATTTTCAGAAATATTCCAGAATCACCATCTGGCATTGGGAATTGGCAACCGCCTCTGCACATTGGCGAGTGTTTTATGAACTTTGGACTTTTTGGACATTCACTAATATAGAGTTACGTGCCAATTTATATCTTTTTTGTATATATATATATATATATATATATATATATATATATATATATATATAATCGTTGCCTAATATAAATGATTTAACATGCTCCTAAATTCAACTTTTCTTTTCTTTAAACCCTGTAAAAACACGCCAGTCTCTCTCCGAGCTGGAAAGTACATTACACAACCTTCACGGCACTGTAATAGCGGCGCTGAGTGTTGTTATTGTAAAATCTTTTATATATATAAAAGCCAATACATTTTACAGCAGTATTTAACGTCATTTAGAAAATTACCTTTACGTTATGTTTTTGTTAGTGTTTTAGTAATGACAGTAATTATTATACAGCTTTTAATATACTTACAGCCACGAAGCAATAAATTCTCCTGATGCAAGTACCATAGGGAATGCACTCTGCGTTCTCAAACAAACAAATCTTAAAAGGAAATTAGACTAAAACTACTGCCATATAAAAGCTATGCAACAATCTTGAATACATATTTGAAAAAAAAAATCTATAGTTAAATGGAACTTTATGTATTTTAATTAGGATTAGTATTTTGCGTGGAGAAAATTGCCCTCCAGAAAGTGGCTCTAAAATTATTTTAGGTAACATTTTCATGTACAGGTGGAGTCACATTTGATGATGTAATTGGCTATTAGGTATAATAGGCACAATGGTCATACGGTCGCCTGAAAATGGACTACACTCTAAAGTTGGTGCATGCTCCATGTTGTTGCACAAGGCATTGTTCACTGCCCCTTTTTCGTGGCTTTACTAAATCTCTATATTTCACTGAGGATTCTTGTCTACATATGGCTTCTAACAGCTTGAGCTCAGACAACTTTTATTACTTTGAAACAGGAAAGAGCAGTTGCCTGTGCCCACCTCTTTCGCTTGATTAATATCTCTATGAAGCCTCTTGGCAATGCATGTTTGGGGCAGGTAGTTCTGTAAGTGTGAGCAGTAATATGAAACAGGCAGCCCCCCCATCTCCTTGAGCTCCCACACTCCACTCTCCCCAGTGGATGCAGGGGTGTAGAGTGGGGCCACGGTACCCAGAGCAACAATATGCATCCAAACCTCCACACATGCCCTTTACATGCCCCTCAGATCTCCCCACATGCCATGATACGATATACATGCCCCTTGCATGCCCCTCAGTCCTCTGCACATGCTCGGGGCAGGTAGTTCTGTAGTGTGAGCAGTCTTACGAGCCCAGCAGGGCTGCCATCAGAAATTGTGGGTCCCAGAAAAAATGAAACAGGCAGCCCCCCCCCTCCTTGAGCACCCTCACTCCACCCTCTCCGGTGGATGCAAAGGTGTAGAGTGGGGCCACTGCACCCGGAGCAACAATATGCATCCAAACCTCCACACATGCCCTGTACATGCCCCTCAGATCTTCCCACATGCCATCATGCCATGATACGATGCACATGCCCTTTGCATGCCCCTCAGACCTCTGCACATACCCTTTACATGCCCCTCAGACCTCTGCCCATGCCACATAGACCTCCCCACATGTCCTACATGCCCTTTACCAGAGAAAGGAAGGATGAACACAGCACAGAGGAACGAAAGGTAGAGATATATATCCTGTATATGGCCCTGACTGTGGGAAAGGTTTTACTAGTGTTAGCACCAATCCAAAGACTACATTTGTACAAGGAAAGTATCCTGATGAACACCCTGTGAGTTTCCGGTACAGGGGGCATTTTCAAAATAGCCCTACCAGACCTGGTAAAAAAATAATGCATAACCACATATTATAAAAACACCCCTCCCATGTGCCCACTTAACATTTATCACCCCATATCACTTACTTATCTTCCAAAGCTGATGGAGGCAGCCGGATGGTAAGAAGCCATGTAGAGAGGAGGAGGGGAAGTAGTAGGAGAGGGAATGACTGGGATGGGAGAAGAGGGCTGGAGGATGAGAGATAGAAGGAAAGGGCAGGATTAGAAAGGGAGGCAGCACATTGGTGGCTGGTCCTGGGGAAGAGGATCCAGCCACCAATCGTACAGTAATTACGTGGCCTGACCTCTTTAGGACAGGGTTGGCCCCTGTAATTCCACAAAGCCCCTGCTACATTTTAAAACTGGGGCCCCACTCAGATGACCTCAACAGATTATTGAAAGTAAAAAAGAAAATAAAAGCTGACCTCGGACGGTGGGCTTCCTGGTCAGTTCAGGGCTCCACACATTGGTACTTCCTGTACCCCCCTGATGGCAGCCCTGGTGGCCAGTTCTTAGATAACGTTGCAAGGGCTACGGTAAGCAATAATAAAGTCAGACACCAATAAGTAGCGTGTAAAAGGACCAATGTTCCCTTATAATGGTGTTTTGCATTGAATATGTTATTTTTACCTGCTATATTTAGCTTGTGTTCGTCTTGTCCATCTTTGACCATTCTTTCCACAGGACCCGTTTTATTTTTGTCCTATGGGGATCTGTGAATTACCTGGCAGGTGCCTCAAAGCACGTTCCTGACAGGTGGTTCAAGCGATTTCTATATCGCCCTCTTCTCTTGCTTTTGATAAAGTCAAATGAGCTGCCTCACAGATGTGTTTTTGACTTGTGGCTAAAACACGGCATCAGTGTATATCCCTCCTCTCTGACACCTGTCCCGGATCAGAAATGTGATTCTCAGATGTATTATTCAGTGTTTTGAAGTGAGTCCCTCAAATCTCTTCCAGCCCTTTGATTTATTCCTTATGTCTTGGCAGTCCACCTACAATCCTTGTTGCCTGATCTCTCTCCTGTTGTCAGATCCATCTGCCTGTTGTCTGATTAGCTGTTTTGATGTCTGATATTATTAATGCAGATATTCTATTCTGCGTTACTATTTGGTTGGCCTTTTATGCAGCTACTTAATCCCCATTGGTCTGTGCTTTTTCCTGTTACCAGACCTCTGCAGAGAACAGTGGTTATGACTTTCCTAAGCCTAGTGAACAGTTTGATTTGCTAATACCCTGATGTGATTATGTTTTTGTCTTGTTTTATTTTGTAGTTTGCATTCTGGAGTTGGAGTTTTATCTGAGAAGGTTCTTAGACTGTAGACTTCTCAACACAACAACAGGCCCTTAAATGAAGACTTTTATAACTGCCACAAGGAATTATGTTTAATAATGGAAGTATAACTTTGTAATATCTGCTAACAGAGCCACGTAAAAGAGGTAAACATATTTTTTTTTCCTTCATCCTATTGATGTTTACGATTAAGTCAACTATGCCTCCACATATTGTGTCAGGATGATAATTGTCGTTAGTAGTTGTTGTTTTTGGTGAAATATCATAATATAAACCTGGTCCAAATTTTTTTTTCACCTGGTAATGTCACATGACCCAGCTCTTCCACCGGCGGCTTGCCCGTGCCCGTTGCAAACCGCTGACCATGTGAAAAAGAACCAGGTTGGCAGGAGAGCGTGGCAGACTCTCCTTGCTCCTGCCAAGCTGGTGCTTTTCATAGAGCAGAGGTGGGCACCCACCAGATGGCGGGGACACCTCTCTCCATAACCAAATCTTCTACTCAGTTCTTACAACTAAAAAGTGTCGGCAAAAGGATGATACAGAATATAGTTAGCAAGATACATCATTATTGTAATATTATAGCATCTACAGTGTTTGCTCTACTTTATAGTTTTTTAAAAAATAATTGTGCGCTTTTCATGGTGGGATATTACATGATTAAGGAACGTTATAGCTTTTCTGTTTGGGGTCTTTTTTGTACATATGTATTTATTTCATTTGCTTATTACTATTTCTTACTAAACAAGCAATTCTGGTTCTCTTAGGAGATGTCATTTAAATAGCAATCATTTTAGAAAACCTTATTTATTCAACAGTTGTTCCTGTTAGACTCATACATATGGTTGTTCTTGATGCGTTATATGGTTGCATGGTGGAAAACATATTACCGTCTTTCAGCTGCATTCTGTATATACAACATAATATATTATTTGTAGAGATGTTCTAGTTTTAGATTTTGGTTTTGGATCTGGATTAACTTTGTGTGTTGGTTTTGGCAAAACCGCCCTTGCGTGTTTTGGTTTTGGTTTTGGATCCCAATTGTTCATTTGCAGTCAATTTTGACCACCTCACAGGTCACAATATTATTTTCATACACTTTCAAACAAAGACTGCATATTTAGAAGACCAAGCCTGCCAGACCTATTATTTGTATTTCAGCAATGACAATTAGCAATGGAGCTCTCCTCTTTGTATGTTACCTATATAACACAGTACAATGTGACTGCAGATTTAGAAGACCAAGCATGCCAGACCTATTATTTGTATTTCAGCAATGACAATTAGCAATGGAGCTCTCCTCTTTGTGTGTTACCTATATAACACAGTACAATTTGGCTGCAGATTTAGAAGACCAAGCCTGCCAGACCTATTATTTCTATTTCAGCAATGACAATTAGTAATGGAGCAATGGAGCTCTCCTGAATGTCATTGGAGACTTTGAAGAACACTGCTACCCCTCCTCCTTCTTTTCTACCTATGACGCTGCCCAACTCCACTAGAGACTGCCAAGAACTGTGCTACCCTTACTGTGTCCCTTTGTAAAATGGCGCTGGATCGTCGTGGAGGGTGGTACTTATAGAATCCAAAACTTCCGAGACCCGACGACGTAACAATAACGTTTTGCCTCGTTTTAAATTCCGAGGGTGCGCGAAAGTACCGAGCCGGCTCCGCTTGGTACTCGGATCTGCTAAGTTCGGGTGTGTTCGGTTCTTGAGGAACCGAGCCTGTGCAATTATTTGCAGGAATGGTTTTGTTTAGAAAATAAAACAAAGTTTTGATGCTTTTTCTGTATGAGATGTATTGTGTAAAACACTGTAAGCGATTGTGTGCCTGTCAAGAATTAGTTGGATCAGAGAAATGCTCTACATAATTCAACAGAAAATACTAACCCAATAATCCACACTTAATCGTATCAGAAATGGACAAATGTGCTTTGGTTTAGGAGAATCTATGACATTCTGAACGGTACAAGTGTATAAATAAATTTATATCGCATAGGAAAAATAAAAACTGTTTATAGCAAAAAATAAAACCCTTAAATTTTGATAATCCTCTATGGCTAAGGAGGGATATTTGTCTAAACTTGAAGGCAATTTATGTGTGTTGAATTACCTTTAAAATAAATGACAAAACACAACTGTTGCTGGCTAAAACTCACAGAGTAGGCTATTTGTCTTGCCTGGCCATCAGCAGAAATAGAATTCAATTATTGTCTTCATGGAATCTTGTGGACGCTATCCCAGGGATCCTGTTTCAGTGAGACAATGTGCTGTATTAGAGAAGCCGCCTGCAGTTCTCATCCGCTAGACATTCATTTCACTTCATAATTTTCTATTGCATTAAAACACTGACCTGCAACGTTTCTAGGTTCTAAGCTTGCTCATTATATATTAAGGAGTATAATATAATATAAGGAGTTCTCCACCTTTACACAACTGTTTGCATTAAATATTATGCCCAACCAACTATTTTTGTAAATATAGTAAAATATAAGTAACTATCATAGGAGACTCACTGATTGTCTGTGTCCTGCATGCTTGCTAGTGAGCAGTAGCATTGTTTATGAGGCTGCCAGGAAGACTAACCCGCTCACTGCCGCATCTTAATATACCAGAATATGATGAGTGGTGGAGTGCGCAGCACGGTGGCTCAGTGGTTAGCACTTCTGCCTTACAGCACTGGGGTCATGAGTTCAATTCCCGACCATGGCCTTATCTGTGAGGATTTTTTATGTTCTCCCCATGTTTGCGTGGGTTTCCTCCGGGTGCTCCGGTTTCCTCCCACACTCCAAAAACATACTGGTAGGTTAATTGGCTGCTAACAAATTGACCCTAGTCTGTGTGTCTGTCTGTCTGTCTGTGTCTGTGTATATATTAGGGAATTTAGACTGTAAGCCCCAATGGGGCAGGGACTGATCTGAGTGAGTTCTCTGTACAGCGCTACGGAATTAGTGGCGCTATATAAATAAATGGTGATGATGATTACGATGATGTGCGTGAGCGACTTCCAAGCATGTAGTTTGGTGGCTGGATACAACAAAAGACACCAAAGAAATACATGTCTTTTCAAATGCGTTTGTCACCCAGTCACCAATTCACACACAAGAAATGCAGCCTTTTACATTCTCAAAAGCAGACTGCAATGTTCCCCCATTACAGCGCATAACTGGGAATGGAACCACAAAACCTAAAGTGTTACGTTTCTCCTGTTGTTCTTCTCTACTTTTCATGTGGCCGATGGATGCAAACAAATTAAAGCCATAAAGACGCGCTAAGATCATAATCAAATCAAAAGTCCACTTTGGCCATTAACGTTCAACATTGCGTATATGTGACACATTGTTTGGTTCAGGGATGTGTGTAACCAATCCAGCCATCAAAACCAGGCTAGCCAGCCCCCCATCACCCAGACCACACCCGTTTAGCAGTGCCCACACCCAAATCCTAGAGACCTTGCCTCTTATGACCTTTGTAAATCCGAACTGTATGCTGTATTGAGAGACAATTAGGCAGTTGTCACAGTAAACAGAATTGGGTGGCACAAAATAAAATGATGGATTTAACCAATTTGTTCAACTGAGTATATGTCTTTTATAAAGTACTATATATACTATACTCTATATGTATATACAGATGTTTATTGTAGCTCATATTTGCCAACTTCTTGTATTTGGCTTCTGGGAGCTGCCAGGGGGAGGTGGACGTGCGGGGGGGCGGTGACCCGAAAATTGCGTCATTTTGGACCCACCGCCGTGATGTAATGACGCATCAGTTTGCGTCATTTTACAGTGGGGGGACGGGGCCAAATGCCGTGATTCCCAGAGAGTTGCGGCATTTTGGACCTAATTCTGCCCACTTCACTAGAAAGTGGGCAGATGCGGGAGATTGCCATACACTCCCTGGAGTCCGGGAGACCCATCCGGAATCCGGGAGTCTCCCGAACATTCCGGGAGAGTTGGCAAGTATGTTGTAGCTTGACCACCATTTAGTTTTTGCCCCAGACAGCAGAACAACCTGATTAATCCTTGTATTGTATCAAATCACACAACTTTGTTCACATACTTAGAACACCTTAAAATGTTTCAAAACATTAGAAACAGTTTAGGAAAGAAAAGTGGTAGTAACCGTACTTACAGGCAGTCATTCTTCAATAAAGTACTAGATAACTACAATTAGCAAACAGTAGCTTAAAAAAAACAATTCCAATTGGTAGATGTTTTATATACAATGGCTGTAAATCAGATATGGTTGTGTCTTCATCATATTTATAGCTGAAAAGGATATTTTTATATAATTTTAATTCTCTGCTACTGATAGGAGTAGTGTACATAAGAATGAGGCAGGAGCTTTAGAAACAGAGTGGCTTCCTTAAGGTTATGTAGTGTATTGTATAATAATGACATAAATGGTGTATTAGTTATCATTTATTTCCCAAAGTGGTACAACGCTATTACCAACAGAGATATTTAAACATGTCACTTCAGAAACCAGGTATTTATTTTCTATTGTTTGCCTTTCTCTAACCTTATCCAGACACAATATTAATGGCCTTTCTGTGCTGTTGCTGGGCAACCACTAAACACACTTAATTAAAGCAAAACGTAAAATATATATTTACTGCTTTATAGCGCTCTGGTTCATTTGATGTCACTTTGCCCTTATGTTATCAGGGGTGTCATGACTAAGTTATTATTCCGTATTTATTGTTATTATCTAGGATGTGGCACAGTGGTTAGCACTGCTGCCTCACAGCACGGGGGACATGCGTTCTATTCCGACCAGGACACTGTCCCTGTGCAGTTTGTATGTTCTCCCTGTTTTTCAGTGGGTTTTCCTCCTACTGGTATGTTAATTGGCTTTTCTTAAAATTGTCTCTACTGTATGTGTGTGTATTCGTTTATGTGGTAGAGATCTTTGATTGTAAGCTAGGCTAGGGCTGAAGTGAAAAATGTAAGAAATGCCTATACAACACTGTATAAAAAGTCCATTGTATACACAAAATATAATGCTAATTAAATACTAATTAATACAAATTGAATGGATGCATACTACATTCTACTACACAGCAGAAAGACCCTTTCAACTTACTATTAGAACGCATTTCTCCCAATATTCCTCATTAGAGAATCAGGCCCAATCATACTGCAACACTAAGGGCTAGATTTACTAAGCTGCGGGTTTGAAAAAGTGGGGATGTTGCCTATAGCAACCAATCAGATTCTAGCTTTCATTTATTTAGTACCTTCTACAAAATGACAGCTAGAATCTGATTGGTTGCTATAGGGAACATCCCCACTTTTTCAAACCCGCAGTTTAGTAAATCTAGTCCTAATCCTTTTAACACCCTACAACCAACCCACTCCCACCCTTTTGATCCACCCAAACCATCCCCCATTCATGCCTCTCTCATTAGGGACCCTTTAAAACTGCCAGAAATTGGGATTGCCCCAGAAAATTGTGACTCTTTGGCAGGTACCCTATTAAAAAGCAATTTATTATTTGCTTGTGATTCTACCTCATAAACTTTCCTTCTTGTCATCAAGAGGTCAGCGTGCGGCCATTTTGTTATGGTGGTCAGCTGAGGATTATTAACTAACATCGCTCAAAGATGCAAAACGGCACTATGCACATAGCAACCAGTCAGTAGCTTTTGTCTTCCTAGTACAAGCTTGACAATGAAAGTCAAAGAACGACTGGTTGCTATGATTTTAGAATACAATAGTGACTTAAGCAAATAACTATCATTGTCAGGAGTTCCAGAATGCATTTATGTGCCTGTATGTCTGGCTCCAGAGGAGCCGTTTCTGATGATTAGTGAGCAGAATGGTTATCACCAGCTCTTGCTGTCCTCTTTCTATCTTCTGAAAAAGCCCTAGGTCTTGCATTGATCCAATCTGTCCAGGGGTGTCTGAATAGTACTTATATCGCTCACTGTCTGACATTATCCCTACCTACATGCGTAGCTGCATGTTACAGAAAATACACACAATTCTCTCTCTGATAGACTGCATAGCACATATGACCAATGTAGACTGTCCTGGTATCAATTGCGTATCCATGGAAACAAACATGGCAGAAACTGCTGGTAAAAGTCAGGAGCGCAGAAGAGATGAAAGGGAGTGGAAAAGAGAGCAATAGTAGTGACACAGAGAGAGCCCGCAAGGAAATAGAGTGTGATGGAGATTCACAAAGCTGACATTTACCCAGAGACCCTTTCTCTGCTTCCCATAGCACAGTGTCACCGCTGTCACATCCAATACTGCCAGCTCCCCTAGATACACAGGGGCAATTTCACATCATTTAAATGCAACATCCTCTAAGTGTCCAACATGAGACTTTCCTTGGTTTCAAGCAGATTAAGAATGAGCTATGCATTCAGGCATGTGAATCAGGAAATGTCAGTGCTAACCGTGCAGACAGAAAATCCCACAGTACATCTGATTAAGCCCTGAGTTTTTATTTTATTTTATCTTGTATACCTCTGTGGTAAGCATTCTTCATAGTAACCTGGGTCTGAACAACGTTCACTACTAAGTGCTTGTTAACTGCATATCCCATGACATGCAGCATCATGTGTGATATTATGTCATAAGTATCATGTGTGATATTATGTCATAAGTATCATGTGTGATATTATGTCATAAGTATCATGTGTGATATCATGTCATAGGTATCATGTGTGATATTATGTCATAGGTATCATGTGTGATATCATGTCATAAGTATCATGTGTGATATTATGTCATAGGTATCATGTGTGATATCATGTCATAAGTATCATGTGTGATATTATGTCATAAGTATCATGTGTGATATTATGTCATAAGTATCATGTGTGATATTATGTCATAAGTATCATGTGTGATATTATGTCATCAGTATCATGTGTGATATTATGTCATAAGTATCATGTGTGATATTATGTCATAAGTATCTTGTGTGATATTATGTCATCAGTATCATGTGTGATATTATGTCATAAGTATTATGTGTGATATTATGTCATCAGTATCATATGTGATATTATGTCATAAGTATCATGTGTGATATTATGTCATAAGTATCATGTGTGATATTATGTCATCAGTATCATGTTTGATATTATGTCATTAGTATCATGTGTGATATTATGTCATAAGTATCATGTGTGATATTATGTCATCAGTATCATGTGTGATATTATGTCATAAGTATCATGTGTGATATTAGGTCATAAGTATCATGTGTGATATTATGTCATCAGTATCATGTGTGATATTATGTCATCAGTATCATGTGTGATATTATGTCATAAGTATCATGTGTGATATTATGTCATAAGTATCATGTGTGATATTATGTCATAAGTATCATGTGTGATATTATGTCATAAGTATCATGTGTGATATTATGTCATCAGTATCATGTGTGATATTATGTCATCAGTATCATGTGTGATATTATGTTATAAGTATCAGGTGTGATATTATGTCATAAGTATCATGTGTGATATTATGTCATCAGTATCATGTGTGATATTATGTCATCAGTATCATGTGTGATATTATGTTATAAGTATCATGTGTGATATTATGTTATAAGTATCATGTGTGATATTATGTCATCAATATCATGTGTGATATTATGTCATCAGTATCATGTGTGATATTATGTCATCAATATCATGTGTGATATTATGTTATAAGTATCATGTGTGATATTATGTTATAGGTATCATGTGTGATATTATTTCATCAATATCATGTGTGATATTATGTCATCAGTATCATGTGCGATATTATGTCATAGGTATCATGTGTGATATTATGTCATAAGTATCATGTGCGATATTATGTCATAAGTATCATGTGTGATATTATGTTATAAGTATCATGTGCGATATTATGTCATAGGTATCATGTGTGATATTATGTCATAAGTATCATGTGCGATATTATGTCATAAGTATCATGTGTGATATTATGTCATAGGTATCATGTGCGATATTATGTCATAGTTATCATGTGGGATATTATGTCATAAGTATCATGTGTGATATTATGTCATAAGTATCATGTGTGATATTATGTCATAAGTATCATGTGTGATATTATGTCATAAGTATCATGTGTGATATTATGTCATAAGTATCATGTGTGATATTATGTCATAGGTATCATGTGTGATATTATGTCATAGGTATCATGTGTGATATTATGTCATAGGTATCATGTGTGATATAATGTCATAGGTATCATGTGTGATATTATGTCATAGGTATCATGTGTGATATTATGCCATACGTATCCTGTGCGATATTCTGCCATAATTATCGTGCGCGATATTCTGCATTAATTATCATGTGCAATGTTATGCCGTAAAGCCTTTATGGCTACGGATGCATTGGGGCAATGTCGCTCATCAAAATCCAGACATCTAAGGCTGCAGATGCATTACTTATAATATTACGACCAAACTCTTTTTGTGATATAATTGCAGTCAGCAGTATTTGGAATCAGTATAGTTGTATGAGTGATACATACATAAGTGATGTTAACAATTGTATAATACCCAAGGGATGTTAATACAGGCACAAAGTCCTGTAAATAACATCTGTTTAAACAGAAAGTCATGATTTTGTCACTTGAAATCTGTAATAGTGTCGCCATCTGTTCATTTTTCATGACTATCTTTATGTATCATAAGGAGTAGCGTTGATTACCCATATATCATAAAGGTAGTTATCACAGTCCTCCAAACCCTGTATAAAAGCTACTAGTGACTTCTTCTGTCATTCCAATGCCCACAATAACGTGCAATAATCCACATTTATCCTTGAACTACAACTGAGCACATGTTGTCATATATCAACTCATGAAAAAAAAGCGAAATGTACCACTGTCTCTTATGTGGTCATTCAGTCCTGTTCTGATCTTCAAATGATCAAGGATAGTGACTGTGCTGACACAATTTCCTGTGTCTATGATTGTCGTTTGTCCTTGTTTATTTAATATCTTCTCAGAGCAAACATTCTATTGTGAAGAAGAGAGGAAATTATTTAACATAGTAACTCCACAACATGCTACAATCACCTCTACACTGTATAATATTGTGGTTTCAGAGTATTAAGTGTTTATGCTACAAATAATATATTGTATTTCGAATAGCAGTGGACCTCTGTATTATGAATTACTGTTGGGTCCTATATAGTCCAATCTATCACTTGTGGCATTAGTGGCAGTTCAGAGTCAGCATTTGAATATAAGTTGTGGTTATAAATTCCATACATCTGGCTCGCTACCTTGATAATGGTTATTACACTCACATAACAGGGTGAAAATGTTATGCTACTGTATATGTTATGTAATGTTTTGTATTATATACAGTATTGTATCTCAAATGACCTTTAGGGCAAATGTGTTTTCCTGTTAAACAACGAGCTAATTAATTAATACAGGTTTGTGTAAATCGTTGCTTTAGTACAGTTGATTGTTAGTATAGTATTTGCTTGGACAGTTTGAGGGATTTCAAAATACTCATACGGAGACCAGACCCTTTAATGTATCTTTTTCATGAGAAAAGGACAAATATAGGCACTTTTAAATGGATTTATCAATACTGGGTCACTCTGGCTTTAGTTTTATCTCAGCGTCCCCTTTAAATAAGTTTGACAACTAGCTCCAAGATGTAGAAGGGGGGTTAATTGAGATTTGCTGAAAACTACAATCTGTGCAACTTTCTTGGACGCTTAAACTTAAACAGCCTCGGGAGCCCTGAGACATATTGATCACAATTACATGATCTTGCCGAGCTCGATTCGGATGACTCAATTGCTTTATGTTTCAGGGCATACGAAGCACAGCGAGATACAAGGAAGCTGACTTTCGTTTTGCAGTAACATTATGAAGAAAGAGATTTTTACATTATGTTACTGTTTGTTTCCCTTTGATTTATTGCAAGCTTTGTGTCATGGAAACATTTTTTGGAATAATGTGAAGAATTGATAGCTGCAACACGGCTGTTGAGCCAAACCTGTTTGGCTACGTTTACTGATGTTCAGCCAGAAAGTCAAGTAAAATCAATTCTAAAAAGCATGATTCTATTAATTGGGGAAAGGGGTTATTTTTTTTATATCAGACCCTTCTTTAAACCAAAAGTACCAATCAATTCATTATCAAAATGATACCTGACATCTTAATGGTCTCATAACATTACAGAACTGACAATGTTAACCAGCCGTAACCAGTCATTACAGAATCCATATATACGAATATCCTTCACCAGGATTACAGACAGTTATTTCTGGATGTTAATTGTTTGTTTTAATATAAAGATATTTGCAGTCTAGTTCTTAAAAAACTACTTATAAAACATAACTTTCACATATGGTAAAAACTGAGCAAGTACCATATAGAATTTATAGTGGTATGAGTGATACATAGATAAGTGAATTGATACTCTCAAAAATGGCTCAGCCCCAACAGTGAAGCAACAGGTATCCCATCTGTACAACCACATTAGGACCTAAAACCCATGGGAGACACAACTATGTTATTTATCCTTTAAATGGCTTTAAAGCTACCTCTATCTCAGTTTTTATGCCAGCAAGAGTACCAGAGGTAAAGGGGACTTTCTAAATTGTGTGTGATGATGTCAATACACAGTGCTCTGCTTCATAACTATGTCTGAGAATTCATAACTAACAAGTCTTCTCTATCTGCTAATAAGCGTTATGCTGGTACTCTGGGCTGAAAACGACATGGAGGGCAACAGGAAGTTAAAATAAGGGCCAAAAAAGAGAGTAAATAGACAGGAGACAAGGGGCGGGCATTACAGTGACAGACAGGAGATAATATGAGTTAGTCAGGAGACAAGGGGCGGGCATTACAGTGACAGACAGGAGATAATATGAGTTAGTCAGGAGACAAGGGGCGGGCATTACAGTGACAGACAGGAGATAATATGAGTTAGTCAGGAAACAAGGGGCGGGCATTACAGTGACAGACAGGAGATAATATGAGTTAGTCAGGAGACAAGGGGCGGGCATTACAGTGACAGACAGGAGATAATATGAGTTAGTCAGGAGACAAGGGGCAGGCAATACAGTGACAGACAGGAGATAATATGAGTTGGTCAGGAGACAAGGGGCGGGCATTACAGTGACAGACAGGAGATAATATGAGTTAGTCAGGAGACAAGGGGCAGGCAATACAGTGACAGACAGGAGATAATATGAGTTGGTCAGGAGACAAGGGGCGGGCACTAGAGTGGAAGATAGGAGATAATATGTGACAGACAGGAGACAAGGGGAAGGCATTAAAGTGACAGACTGGAGATGATATAGGGTAGACAGGAGACAGGCATACGTATACTTGGTGTGAAGGTCACACTGTACTTGGTGTGGAGGTCATATGTATACTTGGTGTGGAGGTCATGCGTATACTTGTTGTGGTAGTCATACTTATACTTGGTCTAGAAGTCATGGTATACTTGATATGGAAGTCATAGTATTCTTGGTGTGGAAGTCACAGTATACTTGTTGTGGAAGTCATAGTATACTTGATGTGAAAATCATACGTATACTTGGTGTGATGGTCATAATTATACTTTGGGTGGTGGTCATCGTATATTTGGTGTGGAGGTCATACGTATACTTGTTGTGGTGGTCATAGTTATACCTGATGTGGAGTTCATACGTATACTTGTTGTGGAGGATTACATATACTTGGTGTGGTGGTCATATCTATGCTTGGCGTGGAGGTCATAGTATATTTGGTGTGAAGGTCATAGTTTATTTGGTGTGAAGGTCATACTTATACTGGGTGTGGAGGTCATATGTATACTTGGTGTGGAGGTCGTATGTATGCTTGGTGTGGATGTCATGGTGTACTTGGTGTGGAGGTTATTTAACATAGTAACCTAACATAAGTATAAACTCCACTCCAAGTATACTATGACCTCCACACCTAGTATACTATGACCTCAACACCAGGTATACTATGACCTCCACACCAAGTATATGTATGATCTCCACACCAAGTATATGTATGATCTCCACACCAAGTATACGATGACCACCACACAAAGTATAATTATGACCATCACACCATTATACCTGGTATGTATGCTTGGTGTAAAAGTCAAAGTATACTTGGTGTGGTGGTCATCGTATACTTGTTGTGGAGGTCATACGTATACTTGGTGTGGAGGTCATACATGTACTTGGTGTAGTGGTCATATCTATACTTGATGTTTAGGTCTTAGTATATGTGGTGTGGAGGTCATACTTATACTGGGTGTTGAGGTCATACGTATACTTGGTGTGGAGGTCGTACGTATACTTGGTGTGGAGGTTGTATGTATACCTGATGTGGAGGCCATAGTATACTAGGTGTGGAGGTCATAGTATACTTGGTGTGGAGGTCATACGCATACTTGGAGTGGAGGCCATACATATACTTGGTGTGGAGTTTATACGTATATTGGTGTGGAGGTCATAGTATTCTTGGTGTGGAAGTCACAGTATATTTGTTGTGGATGTCATAATATACTTTATGTGAAGGTCATACTTATATTTGGTGTGATGGTCATAATTATACTTTGTGTGGTGGCCATCGTATACTTGGTGTGGAGATCATACATATACTTGGTGTGGAGATCATACATATACTTGGTGTGGAGGTCATAGTATATCTGGTGTGGAGGTCATAGTATACTAGGTGTGGAGGTCATAGTATACTTGGAGTGGAGTTTATACGTATATTTGATGTGGAGGTCATTGTATACTTGGTGTGGAGGTCATATGTATACTTGGTGTAGAAGTCATAGTATACTTGATGTGGAAGTCATTGTATTCTTGGTGTGGAAGTCACAGTATACTTGTTGTGGAAGTATAGTATACTTGATGTGAAGGTCATACTTATACTTTGTGTGGTGGTCATCGTATACTTGGTGTGGAGGTCATACGTATACTTGTTGTGGAGGTATACATATACTTGGTGTGGAGATCATATGTATTCTTGGTGTGGTGGTCATAGTTATACCTGGTGTGGAGGTCATACGTATACTTGTTGTGGAGGTCTTACATTTACTTGGTGTGGAGGTCATACGTGCCCTTTTTGTGGAGGTCATACATATACTTGGTGTGGTGGTCATATCTATGCTTGGTGTGGAGGTCATAGTATATTTGGTGTGAAGGTCATATCTATGCTTGGTGTGAATGTCATAGTTTATTTTGTGTGAAGGTCATACTTATACTGGCTGTGGAGGTCATACATATACTTGGTGTGGAGTTCGTACGTATGCTTGGTGTGGAGGTCATGGTGTACTTGGTTTGAAGGTCATACGTATACTTTTTGTGGAGGTCATACATATACTTGGTGTGGTGGTCATATCTATACTTGGCGTTTAGGTGATAGTATATTTGGTGTGGAGGTCATACTTATACTGGGTGTTGAGGTCATACGTATACTTGAAGCTGAAAACACAGAAAATATCTTCTTTGCCTCCTCCTGAAATTGCCCATCGAGTTCCAATTCTCCCACATCTCAAGAATAACTTTAAACGAAAGAAAATAGCAATCACAACATAAAGCCTCTACAAAAAGGAAAACACGTTTTAATTTTTGGACACATTTTAAGAATTCAGCAACGTGCCAGAGGGAAACATATATCAAAGCTGTACAAGAGCTGTCATGAAAGGTCACACTTTGTAGCTTTGAGTATGACAGACTCCGGGGGGAAATCCAACAAAGTATTATTTTAAAGTAGAGTTTGTGGATTTGCAGAATAACTTTCTGGCTGAGTTAGTTGGGTTTATTTCAGTATTGAAGAGCGAAATGAACTGTGCAGGGCATGGAACATCATTTTGAAGAAAGAGAAGAACAAGAAGGGCACCAAGGTAAGTGACCGTACCACGTCACATTCCACAAATGACTCTTTGTCCAACAGAACTAATACTTCAATGTCCATTAAATTATCTGTTTGGACCAATTAAGTAATTTCTATACAGCAGTCCATGATTGTAGCATAGCCACAGCTAAAATACTGATTACTGTAGTCTAAGCTAAAGCAAACCATAGACGATGAATAGGGCCCACATCATTTTTAAAAGAAGACACTAATGAGACACAAACTTTGCTCAGTGCATAAAATGATCCAAATAAAATAATTATATTGTTCTCATATGTGATAATCCCGTCAATGACTTGTGGGTGTGGCCTAGTGGTAACGTTTGAGTATAAGATCATTGTGGGTTTAGCATGGCATCTTTTGTAGTTTTGTGCGTCAAGAGGGTCTGAAAATATTGTACTGAGTAGGCAGATGGGTGAACTGTACAGAATACATAATAAATATAAATGTAGAATGTGCTTTCCCTCTATTAGACAAATTTAAGGCAATGATTTCATGAGGCTAGAGTGCGTTTAAAATGAAAAGTATATTAACCATTTTAAACTTAAATTAATGAATTAATAACTCCTGCGTCACCTGATTTTACTTTACAGATTTTGGTAATGCTGACTTGGGGCTAGATTTACTAAACTGCGGGTTGTTGCTATAGCAACCCATCAGATTCTAGCTTTCATTTATTTAGTGCTTTCTACAAAATGACAGCTAGAATCTGATTGGTTGCTATAGGCAACATCCCCACTTTTTCAAACCCGCAGCTTAGTAAATCTAGCCCTTGGGCTTGTCTATCCCTTTTGAGGTCTTGTTATTATATTCGTGCCTGTACTGTTTAACTTTACCTCGGTCCCTATTCCAGACAAATGAACTGAGATCTGACCTGGTGTCCCAATAGACGCCGTGTGCAACAACGCCACAGATCTTTGACTATGAAGGATTTTCTAAAAAGACAGGGACTGAATAGACACGAGAATATGACATTAAGACAAGTTTGAAAGGTTAAGAACGGTGAGCTGTACTGATCTGCCTTTTCAATTTATATGTCTGGATTGGAAAAATGTCAATTCCTATCTTCCACTTCAATACAAAATAAAGCAGGAGCTCACGTTTTAATTGGTGCAGGGCATTCTGGGTAACACCTGAGGCTGTCTTTAAAACTGATAGCTAAAAAGTCATGACCGCTTCAAAGGGAGAGAGAGCATCTGATTAATCATACTCCTGCTGTGTGTCTTCATTACTTCAGAGGTATGCTGTATAAAATATTATTGATCGGGACAAGGGAATAGGGTCTTGTTGTGTCTCTGGTCCAGTTGGTGTAATACTCTAATGAGCAGCTCAAAATCTTTTTAGACTTTATAGCCTTATAGCTTTATTGCCAGATATTACCATTCAGCGGGAGCAGATATCGAGCAGGCTCTTTTACGAAAAACAGTGTTCTTAATAGTTTTTCTCTTTGCATATTTCTGAGAACATCAGCTTCACTGGTAAAACAGTAGGAGACCCCAACCTGCAGAGCAAATACATCAATACCGTACTTCTGAGTATTTCCACTTACTAACAAGTTCCGCTTTTTTCCCCCTAATCAATGCCCTCTTCAACTTCAAAGTAGTTTCACCTCCTAAAATCAAAATTATTCCATTACCAGTGATTTTTTTTTTTTCCTTCTCCATCCCTCTGTCTTGCTGAATAAAACCATTTATTAGTTTCTGAATAAAAATGAGAGTTGCAGATTTCTCCCTAGGGTGCCGAAGTCATTTCATCATTTCAAATGACTGCAGCGACAGGACTTATATTATAAAGTTGACTTAAAAGTTCACTTCTCTTGCTTTCTACTGAGCTTCTGCAGGGCCATATTTAAGTTTGATGCTGCTCTTGGCAAATGTAATTTGGGCCTAAATTAAGAAATGTGCAATCTACGGTACATATTTATATCGCCGAGTTCTGCTTGAGGGGCTGTAACGTAGGATTTATTTATTTATAAAGTATTTCACCAGGAAGAAATATGTTGACAGTGACTCTTTTTCCAGTAAGCCCTGGATATTTATTTTATGCGCGCTTTATTGTATTCCATTTTAATCGCATATTATGTGTCCAGTTTATTAGCCAATCAGATCAATTGACCGTCAACAGCATAGTAATCAGATCATCACAGTTGGCTAAGTGGTTAGCACATCTGCCTCACAGCACTGGGGTCATGAGTTCAATTCCCAACCATGGCCATATCTGTGAGGAGTTTGTATGTTCTCCCTGTGTTTGCGTGGGTTTCCTCTGGGTGCTCCGGTTTCCTCCCACACTTCAAAAACATACTGGTAGGTTAATTGGTTGCTATCAAATTGACCCTAGTCTCTCTCTATCTGTGTGTGTGTGTGTATGTTAGGACATTTAGATTGTAAGCTCCAATGGGGCAGGGACGGATGTGAATGAGTTCTCTGTACAGCGCTGCGGAATTAGTGGCGCTATATATAAATAAATGATGATGATGATAGAGTGATTTGTAAATGAGTGTACTGATCTTGTGGGAGGCAGATGAGTAATGTGATAGGGGCAGTGCCATAATGACAGCTATATATATATATATATTTATATATATATTTATGACACAGGGGAAGTGGGAAATAGTTCCACTCTTTCTCCCTTGGTAAGCTAACTGGGACATTGTCTGCTCAATATTCTATGGACCTGGTTTCAGCTTGGACTAATGCAATCCCGGTAGCTAAGTTCCTTCCTTTCTAAGGCAAAAGAGTTATATCAAACATGATATGTTTCGACACTTTGATCATTGTAGACCACTCTTGTGTGTGGCCCCATCATGCCAGATACAACAGTCGGATACAATTTTAACCAAAAGGGTAGAAAATTGGCTAGACCCATGTCCCTTTTTGGTGCATGGTTCTTGTGATGTCGTAAGCCAATCAGAAAGTAGAGAGTCCAACCTGGCCATTCACTCACTTGGTCTGTTGACTAAACTTATTTGTGTAGTTAAGTAAAAGTATAAGTGTGGGCATTCGCTAAACAAACTGTACTGGATGGAATGTGGCCAGATTCAATCACAATATAATAATCTGTCCTCTCTATGGTCATGGATTGTCAATTACAGGGCTAGATTTATCGGACCTTATAAAAAGGAAAAATGGAGATGATGCACATAGCAACCAATCAGAGTCCAGCTATTATTCTCTAGCATGTACTAGATAAATGGTAGCTAGAATCTGATAGGTTGCTATAGACAACATCTCCGTTTTTCCTTATTAGAACGCTTGCTAAATATACCCCTTAACTCGAAAAACCCTTAGCTGGAATTTGCTTGGGATAAGCTTTTGGGGCTCGACCTTGGAGTATTAGTTTTCAATTAAGAGCAGAAAGAACTATATATTATTATCTTATTGTATCGCTTTTATTACTGTGTGAATTTGACCAAGACCCAAATCTGTATAGAAAATTTGCCATTTATATTAGTCTCTGCCTCAATGGAGCTTATAATCTAAATACCCTAACACATGCACATGAAGAAATACACAAGGATTACTTGTAACCTACCAGTATGTAGTGTGCTAATATGGGAGGACATACAAACTCCACACAGCTAAGGCCCTTGTCAGGTTCCGCTCTGTTCTGTGCTGCAGGTGATTCGTACATGGCGTGTACTGAACAGGTAGGTTAAGTGACAAGCTCAGGTTGTACTACAGCCAAATACATAAATAATACCCTTTCCTTAACAAAATAGTTTTAGCGCTTTGCAGATCAGAGGATTAAACTGTAATTTTTAGCCAGTGAAACAATCCTTCAGATCAGAAATAAATCAGCTGATACTGACAGGAAAGAAGAGAGGTAATAGTGCATTTTATATGGTTTGTGGTTCAGCGCCAATGAAATTTTAACATGGATATAAAATAAATGGATCAGAAAATAAAATGCAACGGAGAAAATGAAGCCCAGCAAAAAATGTGTGTCATACAAGGTGAAATTTGTAAGGAATGAGATATAGTAATTGGTCGCCCTGACATAACAGAAACTCTGTGCGGACACTTGTCCTACAGGCACAGCCTTTGACTCTCTGACTGATTTGGTACTACAAGTCTCAGAATGCCCTGCTGCATGGCTAGTTGGCACATATATTCACAACAGCTTGAGATCTTGAGTTGCCTCTCTCAGTGGCGGAACTACCACTGGTGCAGCAGATTCTACCTCCATGGGGAACTAGCGAGTTGTGGGCCCCGGTTACCTCCTCCCTGCTTCCCTGCATCGGGGCCCACAGCTCACTAGTTACACCTCTGGCCTCTCTGTCTTAAAGGGAACAGACTAAAAATAGATAGTAGTACCTAGTTCTGGCAAATGCTCCATTGGTGTCCTAGGTGCCCACTCCCTCTGGCATTATGCCACACCCACACCACCAGCTGATCACTCACATAGAGGAGGAGCAGCCAGGGGACCCACAGGTACGAAGCTGCTGGCGCTCACTGTGGGGGCACCCCAGGAAAAATAACACTAAACAAGTGATATTTTGTCTCCTATATAGTGTTTCAAGAGCTCCCCAAAACCATGGAGGCCAAGGAAGCTGTCTAGGTTCACCTTATGGTAACAATGGCTCTGCTAGTACCATTCACTGACAATTTAGACTGTAAGCTCCAATGGGGCAGGGACTGATGGGAGTGAGTTCTCTGTACAGCGCTGCGGAATTAGTGGCGCTATATGAATAACTGATGATGATGATGATGAATTATTTAGAAGTTACAGGACCTTGCTTGAACTAGAGATAGTTAAGACTGTTGGAAAGAGTTTCGTTCTATGTGCATCCGACTTCACAAAGACCTGGAAGTCATGAGTTATTTTGCAAAGTGAGTGGTGCTGTGTTTTACATGATATTACTGTACAGGGAACATGTTTAAACTGAAATAATTTAAGCAATTAGATTACCCTGCAAAATACTCCTTGTGCAGATGTACTGTATATCTTTTATACAATTAGATAGTCCCTTGCAGGCACGGAATTATGCAGTACAATAATTTTTGACTGATAAAGTAGGGAAACAAAAGATTGTTGCAGCTTCACAGTTCCTAAGGTTTGTTTCAATTAGCTTTAATTTAATGGAAAACAGTCAGAGAGACAAACAAGCTATGGTTCAATAACTGGCTGGACCTGGATCCCAATACTTTGTTTACAACACAATTATCAGATGGACCTAAAGTAGCAATCTCCCCACTGTGTTCACAATATGAAGTCATTTTGTACCAGCGCGGTTTTAAATGCCTGGTGAGACGAAAATCCAAACAAAAACATCTGTCTTATTTTTAATTTATCATTACATTATATTTTAATATGTTTTCAGATTTTGCAAACAGGCCTTCCAGCTTTTTGTTAAAACTATTATGCACTGAGATGGAACTGTGCGCTTATTAGATTTTTATCCTGTGTTTAAATTGCTTAAAACACAGAAGAGACCTTTTTGCGCCGACAAGAGACTGCCCCTCTCTTCAAAGAGACCGTTTATTCTTATCATTTATATGGGTCCATCATGACTTTTATATCAAAAGTATGGAAATTAATCACAAATCACAAAAACTGTTGACTATTTAGAGTCAAACAAATTTAAAGATCCAAGGAAGCATGCTGGGAGATCCTGTCAAACAAGTCTAGTTGAGTAACTAAAGTCATAGCTCAATCATGGAACAGTCACGGATCCGTCAATATAACTTAGATTTTTAGCAAGACGATTGACACAGTATCCCACAATAAGATAATTTACAAACTGAACAGTCTTGGTTTAACTCACACATCGTGGTACAGATAAAGGTTTGGCTAAAGAACCAGGGACAGAGTGTTGCAGTTAGTGGTGTAAGCTCAGTGGTAACCAGGGAAGAACCTCAGGGATCAGTCCTATGTCCTGTTATATTTAATGTATTGATTAGTGATATTACTTGTGGTCTAGAAGGGAAGGCATGTCATTTTGCAGATGATGCAACTGGACTGATACCACAGAGGGAGTAAGGTAAATGCCTACTGATGTAGATACAATAGAAGACTGAGTTCTTACATTTAACATAGCAAAATGTAAAATAATGCATATGGGACACAAAATAATTGAAAGCTGAAAACAGAATAAATGATGATGCAATTGGGCTACAGTTGCAATTACCAACTACCTTGAGCCAGAAAGTAGCACACTGCACAAAGCTAGGGACTAGTGCTGTACCTGCAATTACCAACTGCCCAGAGCCAGGGACTAGTGCTGTACCTGTAATTACCAACTGTCCAGAGCCAGGGATTAGCGCTGTACCTGCAATTATCAACTGCCCAAGCCAGGGACTAGTGCTGTACCTGCAATTACCAACTGCCCAGAACCAGGGACTAGTGCTGTACCTGCAATTACCAACTGCCCAGAACCAGGGACTAGTGCTGTACCTGCAATTACCAATTGCCCAGAACCAGGGACTAGTGCTGTACCTGCAATTACCAACTGCCCAGAACCAGGGACTAGTGCTGTACCTGCAATTACCAATTGCCCAGAGCCAGGAACTAGTGCTGTACCTGCAATTACCAACTGTCCAGGAACCAATACTACATTTTGCCAATTTTGAGAATGTAACACAGAAGTCTATGGGAGCAATGTCAAAGCAATATTTCCTATGGGAGTGCTGGGGTAAATGTGATAGAGGTCCTAGCATTGTCACAGGTTTTAAATAGTTAAAAATGCATAAATATGTCGCTACATATTATCTTGGATATGGATTGGATCTGATTCAATCCGAGGATATGATTAAAAAAAAGGTTAACAAAAATTCCTCTCAACTTACCTTTGCATCAGGATGCCACAGACATACCAGGCCTTCAGAATAGAATCCCATACTTGTCTTCTCCATCCCGTTCTCCTTTTACTTTTGCTTTCTTCCTTCTTTTGCTTTTATTTTCAGTGTGTACTTTCTTCTGTTTTATATCCTCTGCTCTTTTGTTTCTTTCTACAATGCTATTTCCAATGCATACTAAGAGATTCTGAGAAGAGAGATTCTTATATATACTCTCCTCCACTGATTGGTTGAAGCTTCTAACCAATCAAAGGTCAGAGGAATGTCCACGCAAGAGTATCTCTTCTTTGACTCTCTCACTGTGCGCTGGTATGTGCTGAAGAAAGACACAAAAGAAGTATGAAGAAATAGAAGAAAGAAGACTTTAAAAAACGAAGATTTAAGAAAAATGTAACAATGCATTGAATAGAGCGGTGTTTTTAGTTTGTGTGACTAGTTGTGTATTTGGTAGGGATTATATGAACCCTTTGCCCAATATATCTTACAGAGGTGGCACAGTTGTGACCTCTGGGAGTATATTTATCCTTAGCTGTCACTACTAGGGACACTGTAGATGTTGAATGGTTGCCACCATTTGTCACCTGCTTCTTTTCCTGACCATCATCTCAACAGGATGGACCATGCAACTTTGTCCCCCCACCAATTAAAGAAATAAGCGCCACAAAGTATAGTCCAAGGGCTGGTACTTGTGCTTGTGGGGACCCCATGTTGTAAGTCAACCCAAAATCATGCTGCACAATGGTAAGGGATTAATAGATATGTGGTCTTTTGCCCATTCCCTTTTTCCCCCAAAGACACCACTGCTGTAGGTGCGGCTAAGTGGGTTGGTTGCAGTTTGTAGAAGAACCCAAGCCTCTGTTTTCATGGCTAGTAATCACAATGAGCCTAGCGCTAACAAGTCTGGGGTATGGCTACTTTGATTAGGGGGCACCACATATTCCATGAGCCATGATTAAGGGTGTCTAATGTTACAAAGGGCCTTATGGAAGTGGCATAATTGCCATCTCTTGGGACTTCATTATTTACTCTGGTAACCACAGACACCGCACCAAAGCCCATCCAACGTTTGGTGCTTCAATTGGTTTGTCTTTAGTATAGAACTGATTCATGTTTTTCTTTCTCCATACATTGCCTCTAATAAAATCACCCAACACACAGGGGCAGATTCAGTTCGGCCACGTTAGTCTAGGATTAACTCAGTGTTTTGTAAAATTAGCGCAACAACTTTATTTGTCATTTGAACAAGATAGCACATTGGATTGTATTTATTAAACGTTTTAAAGAAGGAAACGGCCGTTGAAATAGAATGTCAGTTAGTAGAACTACATTAAATATGGTAATTTTAACCCGGATTTTTACTCGCAGCCCCGAGAGGTGCGAGCAAAAATCAGCATTAAAATTACCGTACTAACAGTAATACTGCACACTTTTACCGTACTAAAGGTAATACTGCACACTTTTACCGTACTAACGGTAATAGTGCTCAGGCCGCGTTATTCCTAGAATAACGCGGCCGAATTGAATTGGCCCCACAGTGTCTGCTAAAAGCAGCTATTAAAGGTAACATTGGTTTATGTAATATATTTAATGGTGAGTGACCTGTTTTCATGAAATCTTACCTAAGCCTAAATCATGTGAGGGAGAGGGCAAACTGCTCCCTTTGGACGCGGTATACTGGGTACGGTGGTGTAATTTACACTTTCTACCAGTATATGGGGATGAGATTTCTGTGATCAGTGATGTAATAATGGTTGAAATGTTCTGTGTGATGATGTCATTTGTCATGTGATTTTACGAATGATGTCATGAGAAAATCCTTGGGGGTGGATCCAGTTAAGGGTGCTAGCAACCTTAACAGCCCATTTACGATTAATGTTCTAATAAATTTACACATAGTTTGGAGTTTTTTTATATAGCAAATAAGTTTGCCTTGTGCTGTTGTGTACTTTACCATGTTTTAACTGTATTTTATCTCCATTGTTGTTGTTGTTGAGCAATCTACAGTGACACATCCAAGTAGATAAGCTCAGTGTCGGACTGGGGCATGAAGGGCCCACCGGGGAATGCAACACTAGGGGCCCACCAAAGGGGGTGTGGTCAGCCATCATAGAGGCGGAACCAGACACTAGAGGGGGAGTGGTCAGTCCACGAAAGACAGCTAGCACCTTAGTGTAGTGAAACTACAAGCCTCAGCATGCTTTGCCAATATATAGCAGCTTATTGCTGTAAGGATATGCTGGGACTTGTAGTTTCACAACACCTGGAGTACCACAAGTTAGCCAAGCCTGCACTAGACTCAGAACATTTGACAGACTGTCCTACCTGTTGTTGTCACTTTTACCACCTGTGGCTGCTGGTTTCTTTAGTTGCGGCTTGTCTGGATCCAGGAATGTTGAGGGCCCTTTTTGGTAAAAATAATGGGTACATTTAGAAATGCCAACCATCCCTGCCATTAAATCAACAGCACCCACATTCAATTATAGACCCAAACCACCTCAGCATTAAAGGTCCCATCACCCCCTCCCTATAGTGTTCTCTGTGCAGCCCCCCCTCACTAGAGTTTAGTATAGTCAATCCCCCTATGCCACATAGTAGTGCCCCCAAAACAATGCTATGCCACACGGTAGTGCCCACAATGTTACGCCACGCAAGTGTCCCCGATTCATATTATGCCTGCAATAGTCCCCTCAATTCACACACATTTTATATATTTATATATATATATATATATATATATATATATATATATATATATGTATATATATATATATATATATATATATATATATATATATATTGAGAACAGATGTAATGGGAGACCCCATATACTTTTTACGATGAGCGCTACCATAGTACTTTCTGGTAAAAATAAAAAGAAGGTGAAGAGGGTGATGCTGCCACTATTCCCAGGGGGTAGAGTATCCTGACAGTACTCAAAAAAATGAAAATTTACTGTGTTTTATGGGATGGGCGCAAATCAGGGGGGAAGTGGGACACACAAGGATACAAACATACGCACCTATTTGGACTGTAATGTGTATCTAGAACTGGGTGTGTGTAATGATCAACAAAGCTAAATTAATATCAAAACCAATACTAATAACATTGTCATTCAGTGTTATCAAGATAAAAAACTGTAATAAATAAATGATTTTTTTAGCACAAACAATATAAACAACTGGTTAAAGTATACTTACCCAAAAGTTGATTGATGCAGCCTCTCTGATCTTCTCCCTTCAGCGGCACGGGAACATCAGCTGACAGGGTGAGTGGGCGGGTCACATGATCGCAGCTGCGATCGCATGTGAAAAGGTGAAAGATGACTGGCTGTCAGTGACAGCCAGTCATCCGCAGCGAGATGAGGAATGCGAGCACCCTGGTGTGAACAACGGGCCTCCAGGTAAGCTCCGCCCACATCTAAAAGGGGGTGTGGCCGTAAGGTAGCCGGGCCTACCGGTAATTTTACCGGTAGTCCTGTGGGCCAGTCCGACGCTGGATAAGCTTTCCCACCAGGAACCAATGCTCTGGGTTTTTACGTGTGGTTGGCTTGAGTACAATGCACTACAGACCAAATCATTTTCTATGTTCTGTCAGGGAATTAAACTTATATATTCAGTGTCAGAGATTACAGTTCTTTTACGTGATCTGTTCAATTATTTGATTTTCATTCTGCTTAACTTCTGTGTAACATAGATTCTAGCTTGTTTGCTTTTACTCTGTAGCTTATTCAACATTTGTCGGCTGTTTTCCCCAAAGGAACGAGCGTTGTTTATATGTATGAATGCGGCACGCACTAAGAGGTATTTCTCATTTTTTATCCATCACTCATCTCATGCAAGGCCGGGATTGCAATGTTCTTGGCGCCCTCTTTGTGATGTAGAAAAATCCTATTTCAAAAGCGTATAACATTTTCTATGCTTATCCAATTTCCCAATAGGCATTAAAACATCAGAATGCATTTAGTTCTGTTTCTAATACTGTACATATATAATTGATTTATGTGTAGTTCACATTTACTGAAATACTGTTTCATGTTATCCATCACTGTGTTAAACCTGCTCTTTGAATTTTCTATGCCTGCACTTATTGATGTGCAACTTGGTCCCTTTGTTAAAATGTTCATGGGAAAATCATTTTGTTAAATTAGCTCAACAACTTTATTTGTCATTTGAGCAAATTAGCACATTGGAATGTATTTATTAAACGTTTTTTTTTAAGAAGAAAACGGCTGTTTGAAATTGAATGGAAGTTATCCACTCATGGACAAATCGAGGGGGGGGGGGTCCTAGTGCCTGGAAAACCCCCTCCAAGCCTGGGACACTGTATAATTGAGGTGGCTGGACTCTGCTCCCGCTTCACACAGCTCTGCTTGAAATAGGAGAGCTGCGTGCACCTAACAGTAGTGCACGCAGCATTGCCCATGTATATTATGGGGAAAGGAAGAGTTGGAGAGCAGCCAAGCACTGTCTAAAATTATAGCCACGCCCCCATGCATGCTGGTCAAGCCCACTGGCGGCGTGGTGTGGAAACAAATCCTGCGTTTGCCCCTGCCACTTTCAACAAAAAGAAAGTTTCCACCACTAGATTCCAATCATTCCTTACCATAATACAAGATGATATTGCAAAACAATTTTCAGGCATACTTTTATGTATATGGTATGTGCAGGACACTTTGTATAGATACAAGTCAAATATAGCTACCCACCATGCCATAATAAAATTCTAATACAATTCAATACAAACATAGAACACTACATCTACTCAGCATGACCTGACAACTGGATATGATTATAATAAAATTCCATAACACTCCATTCCATTCCATAACACTACAGACATATAACACTATACCACTATACCTACCTAACAGAACATGATTCTAATAGAAGTCTATGATTGTTTGTATAGAAATAAGACATTACACCTGCCCAACATAACCTGTAGGGGCTGGCTGGGTACAAGTACCGCCGCTATCCTCCTATCACTATAACCATCTCAGGATGGCAATGACATATTCTCTAGACATAACTGAAATAAAGCATTATTTCTTTAGCAAAGCTGTTATTCTTTATTTTTCTATTTTCTTAAACTTTTTTTTACTTTAATATTTTGATTTTGGCGAAAGCAGCAATAGAAAATCTTCCGTATCGCCAAATATTGATAAATAGATCCCATAATCTGTCCTTGGTCTTTATGTAGAGACAGCAGAGCAGTGCACACCTCTCTTTTGTTTACTTGCAGAGCAAAGACGGAATTAACTAATGGTCGACTGCACAGACCCTTAAAGAGATGATACAAGCTAGTCGCAAATTTACTTATGGGGTGAAATTGTAAATCTGGATCCCCCAATACAAAATTTATTAAACAGAAATATAGCATAAATGAATAGACACTTAAGTTTGCTTAACTTAATTTGTAAGGTAAAGTAGATTAGTGAATAAATGCATCATATCTGCCGTTATACTATGTTTGTATAGATGAGCGGATCGCAGCATGCGGTCAATGGGCTGCATGCTACCCACAAGGCCATTTTTGTGGCCAGATGGAAGCTAAAGATGAATATGGACAGCACGGTGGCTCAGTGGTTAGCACTTCTGCCTCACAGCACTGAGGTCATGAGTTTGAATCCTGACCATGGCCTTATCTGTGTGGCATTTGTATGTTCTTTCGTGGGTTTCCTCTGGGTGCTCTGGTTTTCTCCCACGCTCCAATAACATTCTAGTAGGTTAATTGGCTGCTATTAAAATTGATTCTGGTGTATGTTAGGGAATTTAGACTGTAAGCTCCATTAGGGCAGGGACTGATGTGAGTTCTCTGTACAGCGCTGCAAAATTAGTGGCGCTATATAAATAACTGATGATATGGACAGATATTATATTGCTGAATTTCCCAGCATCCAGGGTCTCTCTATATCGGTCTACAGTTGTACTGCTTGTTACTAAAAAGTTTTACAGTGCTGCAGAATCCTATCTATCTCTGTAAATCTGCTCTTGTCTCAAATCTAGTGTTCCAGACTCTCCGCTGTTCACCCCTCTTGTTCATTTCACCTCAGTTCCCTCCTGCCGGAGGCCCATCATTTTAATCTGTTTTTGGCTTCTCATTTGCCTTTTAATTTAATTACAATTTATGTCAGATGCGCGATCGTAACCTTAAAGCATTAAACATTAACATTAGGCAATAAAATGCAGCTTAAAGAGGATAGACATGTACAAGGGAGAGAATGCAAATAATTGTGACTGTTTGTGTCGAGCCGCGTCACATGACAAACAGGCTTAGCCATAACTAGCTTACATCATTCCTGAGCTACAAATTAGATCTGTCCATACCACTTTATCTGCACTGAACTAATACATGTTGGATTATATAAGCCTTGTTTCTTTAGCCGGATATCCAAAGCACTAGTTTTAAATCATGACCCAGTTTCTGTTCACAGTCAACACTAAACTATGGAAATACTCATTTTGTATCGCTTGTTTTGCATATAAAGAATGAGGGGGTTTCAGTCTTATCTACGTGAGTAGTGCTATCATATGTTCTGTATAGTCTGTGGATATATACATATGGAATGGCAATAATTGACATTCCAGCATTTACAGAACTACACCTGCTAAATTCTCACTTACGGGTCTATGCATCAATAAGATATGGTGCTCCTAAATATGCAAATATTAGTTATGCATATTTATGCACTATTAAGGTGCACCAAGCCCTGGTGAAGTGACCCCTATACTGCGTTTTCTTTTTTCCTATTTAACGGCAGCTTAGCGCTGACGGTGATAGGAGGAGGTGCTAATCGCATGCGCACAGAACTTCCACTGTACCGGATTCTGTGAAGCCAGAGAGGCTTCAGCAGAATCCCATTGGAAAAGAAAGGTAATACCATCCTGAGATGGCATTACCTGTCTGTGCAATGTAAAGCTTATCAAAGCTTGATGCATTGCAGAACATTGCAGTCCCCATAGTAATCTATGGGGACTGTGATGCTACATGGTATCTGCCTAAACGGAGGAGTTTTCTGTGAAATCTCCTCCGTTAGGCAGTTAATATATGGCATACATACTTAAAAGAGGCGGAAACACTAGTTTCCACATCTTTTAAATGTCAAAAAAGGTTGATGCATAGACTCCCTAGTCCTTTCACGGAAGTGGCAGTAATAAGTATCATAGCTCTAAACAATGAGGGCCCAATTAATTAAGGAAAGGAAAGCAAAAAAAAAAAAAATGAGTAACTTTTCACCTTGGCAAAACCATGTTGCATAGGAAGGGGCGTTAAATTTAAAATGTGTGGACAGATTTATAGTTGGATAGGACATGTCCTAGACCAACTTTAAATTTCAGTGTACAAATAAAACTATCAAGTATTTGTGTGCAACATGAAAAAACAGGCAGTATTTAACTTATGTGCAAAATAATAAACTAATTTGCACCCCTTGCATTGTAACATGTTTTTTTCCAGGAGAAAATGAACTAATTGTTTTGCCTTACTTTCCTTAATGAATAAGGCCCAACAAGAGTAGACAAAGTGGTTTTCAAAAACATTTAGCAAATATTCCTTGCTAAAGTAATTTAATACTAATCTATGGCCAGTAGAATGTTTACAGTACTGGACCAATAGCAAAATAGAGCATAAAAAAATCACAAAGTATAGCAGTCAATTGCAAAGGAAACATTAACACAATATATTTGAGAAATGTACTTCTATAGAAAAACATACACACGACTTGATTAGTTTCTGAGCACATTGCTATCAATGTTCCCGCAGCTTGGCTAGAATTAAAGAAGAAAAAAATAAATATATATATATATATATATATATATATATATATATATATATATATACACACAAGATAACCCGTGCATAATACTCATGCATTCTAGTCAAATCAAGCTACTTAAGGTCTTAAAAAGGTTCTTGTCATGCATTTTGGCTTATCCCAGGCCTCCTCAGGGGAAGAGCGTTACTTCCCGACGCAAGTGCCCTTTTTAATGTGTGTTCATGAGGTAAAATTACCTCACGAAAATGAGTTTGACCCCTCAACTCGTAAATTTAGCATTTACTACCCCTCCCACGGGGAAAAGGGGGGATGATGGAAGTTAACTGACTTCACTATTCTAATTTTTTTGTCAAATAATGTCAGTATACCAAATTTCAGGTCAATTGGATGAGCCCTTTCTGAGAAAATAGTTTTTTCCACACACACACACACACACTAACACACGCTGCTAGGCTATTACTTTTATATATTAGATAATGCTAAGAATTTAGTAGGTCAGTGTATAACCCCCCCCAGCAGGTGGCGCTGCAGCTTGTTTTTTTTTTCCACACACAGACTAACACACGCCGCTAGGCTTTTATATTATAGATATATTTATATATACACAAAATATCAATCGACATGGACATAAATATTTATAGAGGCCAAATTATCTTGTTATCACATGCCTGTGTTGGTGGTCTAGAGAAGGGGGATTGGTGGCTGTTCCCTGACCAGACCTTACCGGTACCCCTGAAGGGGTGTAATCCCTATTGTAATTACAACCAGGACTGAATATTGGATGGGCAAGTGGTGGGCACAGCATCCCTGACCTTTGGAGTATGTAGAATGGCCACAGTATCCATGACCTTATGGTTTGGGCATGACACGGTATCCGTGGCATTGCGGTGGGGCACAGTTTCTATGTTGGCCATTTCCCCACAATACCGTTTAATGTTGTTATTGTGTAGTTCACACGATGTTGGTTTTGGTTTAAAACGGGCAAGATGTATATACAATCTGTGGTCGCTAATGGCAATAACGTTGAATATACAATTATTTATTTTTCCCAAAAAATCCTACTATAGTTCACATTTTTCTGCCAACTGCAAACAATCCCAGCTGTCTGTGTAAATAAACCTGTGCTAAGTAATTCAAGATAGTAAAAGTGGCACTGCTGGTGTTTAGAGGATGAATTCTGCACATAACAGCAAGTCACACAGACAAATTTCTCTGACACAATTGCTATATAAAATAATGCTTTTAACATACCTCTATTCCTCTCTGTGAACCATCCTTTAAAACATGCAGCAATCCACTGAGCCCATGATTGAAAAAAACGCATAGGGGTCCTTTCCTCAAAGCTTCTTTTACATATCACGTGACAGAAATAAGAAGCCTTGCTATTTATTTCTAGGGGATATAAGCTTCATAATATTGCAGAGAAAGCCGTATTCTTTCTACATAATGAAGAATTTTGATGAGCGAGCTCAGGAATTCCAACATCCATGTTTTTCCTATAATAATAGCCAATCTGGGCCCCTTGTCTTTGGCATGCAGCTCCTCACTTCATATTTGTATTAGAGCGCACCGAATCAATCTCCATTGACAATCGCTGCATAAAGTGTCCCCTGGCTGTTGCCAATATACCTGGAGCAGATCCCAAATGTCTCTCTGTGCATTATGCCCCCTCGGCACTTTTCTCTGGTCTAGCCATCATCTGCAGGAGTCAAACTTTTTCATTTCTCTTTGATGTATGGCCGTGGATCCATGCCAATGGGCGAGAGGCATGACAGAGGCTGCAAAAATATATTCATTATTACATTACATTTCTTCCTCCTTCTATTTCTAATAGCTATGGGAATCGCTGCAAATAATGTACTTTTCTACAGTGCTGACTACGTACACATCACTGCCCAAAAGCCTTTAAAATCTAATTGATAATGTCTGAGATAGTCTTCCCTACTGTCACATGGGGTTAGAAGATCTTTTTCTTTAGAGAATGAAATACTATTTTTATTCTTTTCATTAGCAGGCAGCTGACATAAGGATCTTGTGCCATCGACATTTAAGTAGTGCTTTGTATAGTGGTGATATTTGAAGAATATTAATTAAGCCAAATGAATTTCTGTTGCTGTGCTACTTTTATTGAATAAGCTTTACAGTGCTGCAAGATCCTATGTATCTATGGGGTCTATTTACTAAGCTTCGATTAGCCAAAAATCTGGAGAAAACAGCCGTTTTCTCCAGAGCATGGTTATCACAGCTCTTCTTTTAATTTATCACCGGAAATATATATATATATAGATATATATATATATATATATATATATATATATATATATATATATATATATATATATATATATACAATACATAGATATATGTGTGTATATATATATATATATATATATATATATATATATACGATACATAGATATATGTGTGTATATATATATATATATATATATATATATATATATATATATATATATATATATATTACACAGAGAGAGAGAGCAGTGAACTGTTTTCTCCCAACATTTTTTGTGCCCGAAATTGCCTTTTTGACTATCCTACCAATCTATAGAGCTGAGAAAAGTACTGTTTTCATTGACTAATTTTGTTTTATGTCACTTTCAGTTTCACCAGGACAAAACCTTAAAGGAAATAGGAAAGGCATATAACACCTATTTATAAAAGTGTTAAACTTCCATTAAAATTAAATTATGCCACCTCAGACTAGGCATGAGCCGTTATTTTCAATGGAGGTATTATTTTACATTTCATTATTTCTTGTAAAATTGTGATTTTTACAGCTGAACAAAGATATTACTCTGAAGAATGGGCTTTACCCTACGCTATTTGCCTCATTCTACTCCATGTATTACAAGTACTTTATCTGCCAGACTCGTACAACTCACACTGCTAATATCAGAGCAAATATAACATAAAACTTGTCAATGTTCCATACTCATTTTTTTTCATAATGGCCTGATTTGCCATCAGCTGCTGTTATAAGGATAATCCATTTATGTAAAGCAATTTTGGTTCATTCTTTCAGTGAACACACTTGACAAATTACCCCCCATGTATACAGTAACTCAAAAAATAGCAACATTCCTAAATTTTGGCCCATGTGTACTCCCTGTAACGTAATGTACGAAATGAGATTAGAGATCAGTCAGTTGGTGATGATCGAATTAGCAAAATAGAAACAATATGATTCGACTGAATTGGGCTAATTCTGTGCTAGGAGAGGTTACAATTGGATGATCACATAATTGGACGAACTGATTAGGCTTGTAACAAATCTTAAAATCGAATCACATCTTTTGACAGAATCATTTACGAATGTTTGAGTCAGTCACATCTATATAAAAGGACAACTGTCCAAATGAGTGTTATTAGCTGAGATGAAAAGGATAGCTTAACGGAGAAATCCTGTTCAATATAGTTTTGGTTTTTTTGTCTGTAATCTAACTGCGGGTCTGCGTACTTGTATTTTTTATGATATTACTGATTATATAACCTTCCTGCTTACAATTTTTTTTAATCATCCTAAAAAAAATCCCCTTCTCAAGAGCAAAAACAAATCAGATTGCCTGGGCCACAAATTATTTCTAATTTCAAATATCTATTTCATCATAGTGTGGAGTGTTTTATATCAGTATGTGTGAATGGTGCATCTGCTTTCTGCACTTTCTAGCAGAATGAATTTTATAACTTTTATTTAAATTTTATCTTTCACCTAATCACAGTGGAGCCGTTTTGTAGTTTGAACCAATATTCAGCCTATCAATTCACAGAGAACACAAAGTATCTGCTGCCTCAATAATGTCACTACTTCCCAGTGTGCTGATAGGGTGTATTCTAATGAATAATGGTTCATTTCCAAAATATAGCTGTCTCCCCTGTCTGTAGCTGATGGGACCATATTAACAATATTTTCGGTTTGAGAGATCCTGGAGGACAGGTGAAGTGTGAGGATGAAACGAGGAGTGGCACGGTGAAACGCGTCATTTTGTTACTGCAACACATTTCACTAGGAAGCAAGAATGACCTGCTCTACAGGGAGCCTCCAGGACATTCCAGGAGGATGAGCGAATGCTATATCAATCATGTTATATTTTTCAATAACTAGAATTAAATGTACCTTATGCATCTATTAAAGTATTGTACTATTTGTGCCACTCTGTTGGAGAAAGACATATACTGTATGATTAATATGTAGAGTACTTGTATCAGCATTGGCCTAACTGTAGTATTTTAAACCATCTGTGCTCCTTGAAATTTCTAGTTTGGTGTCACAGTGTGTACAGGACAAAGAAAATTGTTTTCATAATATTATGCCCCTAATGTATTACAGAAACCTATATAGACTCTACGATTTTAGTTGTGTTACTTAGATTCTCTTCTCTTGCTGAGTATTGGCTTGGCGCAGGCCTTGTTGGTGCTCGTGGTGCCAGCTTTCAGCTGGGTTCCTGGTAATGCCAGTCTACGCTTCATATGCTTCTTTTGCCCTGGTAAATAATCCAGTTTTATCGGTTGTAGCAAAATGATTGAAAGGTGCCAGGAGCTGCAGCTTTCTCACCACGGGGCACAGTTGGTGCTTTGTGAAATTTCCGCAGTCGGATCTTCCCCTCAGCTGCTTCAAGTCAATGCCAGTTTATAATTCAGCTGTTCACCCTTCCAGTTTAGGGATGCCATCAATTGCTACTAAGGAGAAGTGAGAACAGCTTCACAGCGGCACAATATGGGGACTGCCCCAGGTAATTTTCCAATAAAGTAAGACTCCGTGCAGTGGTGCCCTTCTGCTTGGCAAGTGGGATTCTCACAGAGGCATCGAGCCTTCTTCCAGCTGCCTAGCTTCCTGTCACTGTACCAAAACAGCATCAATTCTTAACCCTTGCAGTCATGATCACATGAACAGCAGAGTTGCGGTGCCTTTCGTCTGAAACAGCATTTCAATAAATTGTCCTAAATAAGCGTGCCTGCGTCAAATGCAATATTAACTAGGAGTCAGACTTTTAATATGCCATGTATGCTTTTATTATGTCGAGCCTGTCATACCTACATAACTCACATATGCATGTACGTGTGAATATATATATATATATATATATATATATATATATATATATATATATATATATATATATGAAGAAGAAGAATTTGTCTTTTTTAGATTGTGTATCTCAGGCAGAAGTGGATTGATATTGTAATCGTACGTAGAATCCTCTACTTAATGATAGAGACAGGCCCACTTTTGTATTTAGACCATCAGACGTCAACTGAATCTCTCTCTCTTTTCATTCACCTGCATAAAAAAATTAGTGACAAAGGATATGGAAGAGACAGATTAAGAGATTAGCATAAGTAAGTGCTCCTAATAACAATGGGGAAAAATACTATGTAAGTAGTATCAGATGTATTATGGGTAGGGGTGTCCCACCACATAATTCCATGTGCCAGTACTATTGCCTCCACCCTAACACTCCCCAATGGTGCTGGTGACTGTGGTATGCAATAATTGATTGAAGGAAGAAGCGCAGTGTGACTTAGCAATCACCTGCTCTTCCTCCTGCAGTTACTATATTAGGGGTATTCTTCTCCCTCTCTTGTCCTCACTCCACTTAGGCTGTCGGTCACCACACTCCTAATTCAGTGATTGCATGATGAAGAACAAGTGAGTGATGCGTCACTTCTGCCTGCAGTCAATTATTGCAGACCGTATTGACAAGAGGACGTAGGTTGGGCAGAAGACTGCCCTTAGGACAGTGTCACTTAAAGCAGCAATTCCATGAAAAAGTCAGATGTGTTTTTTTAACATAAATCACTATGGGAAGCTATAGGAAGAATGTTGGTATTTAGTAATTCTCTTGCTTATTTTATTCAGGCTGCTATTAATTATTTATGATTCTGGAATCCCATGGCAGCCACAATCACATGGCATATGATGTTGTGAGCAGAGAGGCTTTGGAACACCCCTCTGAGCTCTGTCTGCACTGTACAATCCTCCTTCTCACACGCTACTATCACATGACATGCTGAGAGCTGTGAACCTGTGTCTGTGTAGCAGACCGTGTCTGTTTCTGCCTGCCTTTTTTTTTGCCAAGCAGAGAGCTTTTCAAAAGGAGAGAATGAAAGAGCTAAGAAATTCAAATGCATGTTTATAAAGCACTCAACTGCTGGAGTGTTATTTAGTATTTAGAAATAAAAACATTTAAAAATACTAATTAGAACGACAAAAGTGTAATGCACATTTCAGAATCGTAAATTCGAACTGTGGTCTAATAAACATTGTACCGTGAACATGTTTGTGACCATGGAGTCGGCGAAATTCAAAAAATTTCAAAAAGGGTTCAACATTTTTGAGCATCCATAGCACTAGGACCCTTTCTGTTTTATTATTGAAGCCAGGTTCATATGGAAAAAATATGCCCTGACGTAGCTCTTTAGGGCTCGTTTACAAACATGCACTGGATAAATGAGTGAAATGCATAAAAACTATCATGCGCTTTTCATACATTTTAGCAATGCATATGTAACACATTTTCCACGTTGTTTTGTTGCATTATTACTTTACCAATGCAATATATTCTACTGGTAGCGCACGTTGATGCATGAGAAACTAGGTTGTCACCCATTCTAAACTTTCAAACTGGTCGTTTGAACCTAATGAGATTTTAGAACGCATTTATAGGAACCAGTCCTTAATAAAGTTATACAATCTTAATGCTCTTTTTAGGCATTAACAGTTGATATATGTGAACAAGCCCTTAAAAATCTGGAACTATTGTCTTAAATTAAAGACAGTAGTTGTATTTGTTACATGTTATGTAGTATTGGTACCCAGTTATAAACATGTTAAAATAAACGTGTTGTATGTAGCATCTATGGAGAACCCTCAGTCTGATCCACTAAGCGTTATCTTATATCTTCCACAAAGACAGAAGATAAGATGCTCAATATGTTGTTATGTTTTATGCATTTTATGTTTTCTGTCTGTGTTTGCGGTCTCATAAAATGATGCATAATAAGTAACCAACAGGTAAAACATGGACATAGCACTTAAAACACAACACCTGAAAGGAACATGTTAACATCTAGCAAGATATGCTTGAATAAAGCTTACATGACATCTGGCATCATCTAGAATCGCCTCATGCTCTGTATGAGGCAAGAGCTTTGTATTTCCCTCTATATAGATGGGATTATCAGCCACAGCAATGCCAAAGAATCGCAACAGGTCATGTACAAAGCTGCAAAAACGAAGGCATACAACAGCAGGAAGAGCCAGTCATATACAGAGAGCAGACATCATATACAGGGATACCACTGTAGGTATGAAGAGATCATCGTATATAGGGACACCACTATAGCCAGGAATAGCACATCACATATCACTAATATTACTATAATCAGGAAGAGGCCAACACCATAGTAATCAGGTACAAGTCATCATACACAGGGACACCACCATAACCAGGTAGAGATCATCATACACAGGGACACCACCATAACCAGGAAGAGATCATCATACACAGAGACACCACCATAACCAGGTAGAGATCATCATACACAGGGACACCACCATAACCAGGAAGAGATCATCATACACAGGGACACCACCATAACCAGGTAGAGATCATCATACACAGGGACACCACCATAACCAGGAAGAGATCATCATACACAGGGACACCACCATAACCAGGAAGAGATCATCATACACAGGGACACCACCATAACCAGGAAGAGATCATCATACACAGGGACACCACCATAACCAGGAAGAGATCATCATACACAGGGACACCACCATAACCAGGAAGAGATCATCATACACAGGGACACCACCATAATCAGGAAGAGATCATCATACACAGGGACACCACCATAACCAGGTAGAGATCATCATACACAGGGACACCACCATAACCAGGAAGAGATCATCATACACAGGGACACCACCATAACCAGGAAGAGATCATCATACACAGGGACAACTCTTATTTTCCATGCTGATTTTCCATGGAGAAAGTATCTGTATAGCACTACATTACTCTTAAGTAGCAAAAAACAGCTCCATTAGTATATCCCCAACTGTTCAATTTTTGGCCAAAAGGGGTGTGGCTTAACAGTATGGAGGTGTGTCTGTGATAAATGTACATGCCTGGGCAGATTAAGGGTCCAGTTAATTTTATTTCTTTTAATATTGGAAGGTCAATAAAAGCAACTCTCATCTAGTTGAAGTAACTATGTCATGGGTAGAACCAATGCATCTTATTAATCCAACAGCAGCAGAGACACATGAATTCTGTCCTTGAATGGTTTCAGTAAGATCTCTGGTTCCTAGTTATTTCATGATCTACATTTACATGAATGTTGGTGCAGCCCACAAAATATTTGCCTTCACTGTGTGTAACCCAAACGATTATCAGTGTAGAACCTAATGGCTGATCCCAGCTTTAATTATTCCTGTACTGGATAATGAAGGTGATGTATGCTGTGTTAGCCATGATAACACCGCAATATCTAATTATGAGAATAAAAGAATTGCTTATCGGAAGCCTGCTGTACACAGTCCTTCAATAAATTATACTACTGTACCGCTTAACAGTTTCAACTATCATCCAACATAGTCAGTTTGTGGACTACCATGGGGGCGGCTGGTGTTAAGCATCAGGATACTTTTGAAAGTGAGTTCTAGAAAATAATTAACATTCCCGCTGTACACTGCGAGCTTGGGGACTTGGCTGAAATCTAATTTTCCTGCGCGTTATAACATCAGGTGTGATAGCTTCACCTGCTGCAGTAAAATGCCTTTTACCCAGCTGATCTGCTCCCCAGGTTTTTAAAATGAAGATCAAAGATACAGCCGGTGAAGTCCTGACGTTTTTTGGATGATAAATTTAAGCTGAGAACACCTGGGGCCATAGAGTATATTAAGAAACAAGAAACATATCACACGGGTACTAATACCACAAATTAAAATAGATGGATTCAGGCTGTCATGAAAATCACCTTTTTTTTAAAAAAAAAAAAAGAAAGAAAAAAAGAAAAAACATTGTGTAGATAGATCAAATATATTATCAAAAATTATCCTTGTCAAACTGTTTTTTATAGAGTTGGGAGAAGTGATGTTTTAATATCTATGGTGTCAATGTAGAGGGTTTATCTAGTAATGCAATAATAAGTCTATTTATAGCTGGACTCTGTACCATTAAGGCAGGTCCCTAACTGCATGAATATATGTTGTATGTTAAAGTCTTCACCCCTTCCTCAGAGAGTATTGTATTGTTCCCCAGATCTCATCGGATGCAAATGCTGCTTAAGTTAAACTGAGTTTACTTTAAGGGGTAAATGTATCAAGCCGAGAGTTCCCTGTGGGTTTGAAAAGTGGAGATGTTGCCTATAGCAACCAATAAGATTCTAGGGCCTGATTCATTAGTGATCTTATCTGCCATTTTTTGCTAATCTTAAGAAAATCCACTCTGTGCATGCTCAGAAAAGGGAGATAAGAAGCAAAATCCACTGCGTAAGTGAAGAATTTCTTAACTTAAGATGAAAATCCATCTTAACTTCACTCTTATCTCCCCATTTCTTCTTAAAAATAAGCATCTTAACTTTTTCACAAGATAAGATCCCTAATGAATCAGGCCCCTAGTTTTCATTTTGTAGAATGTACTAAATAAATGGTAACTACAGGATTTCAATGTATTAAAATTGCATATGACACCTACATGTATTACAGACAATTGTTTGGTCAGCTGCATTGACATTTCTAAGGATGCAGACTATCAATTTGCTAAGAAATGGTGAGGGTTATTTCCAAGTATGGCACTAAGTTTCAAATATGTACCAAATCCCAGAAACCAATCAGCAGATTGCCTTTATCGTTCTTAAATATTAAAAGCATGCTTGCCTACTTTTAGATACTGAAGTCTGGGAGATCCTGGACAGGGGGCGTGATTGAGGGTGGGAGGGGCAGGGCGTGGTTAATCGCGTAATTTTGACCTGCTCTGCTTTCTAGTAAATTGTTGCATTCTCTGTGAATATTGGCTCCACCCACAAAATGGCTGCCTCCAGTGTAATGAGGTATTGGGTGCCCTTTAAGATCATCAGAAATACAGTGCTTCAATACTTTGTTATGATTCTTTACATAGTTGTTACTTAATTTCATATTATTATTTCCTGCTTCTCCCTAGCAATACTGGACTTGTCATTTCCTTTTGTGTATGACGTAGTCTTCTCATGCTAAGTTTTAAGTAACAGTTAAACATCTTTTTAATAAATCTCCAGGCATATCAGACGAGGCAATCAATAATTAATGTTTTTTTCTCTCCTTAAGATAGACCTTATTGGGTTGAAAAGTGCCTGGGGACTAAGACATTGATTTGATACAAACCATAGCAATATCATTAAAAACATTAATAATTCAGTGACATTCCTAGATGTAATATATGAATGAATGACTGAGAATAGACTCCTCCACAGTACATCTGCCTGCAAGTACGTCTTAGCTTACAATGCAGAGGTACTAGCCTTGAACGTCAATCGTAGTTAGAAATAAGTTGTTAGCTGTTTTGCCAAGGTGCAAGTTTCAGGGATCAAATCTTATAGTTCTGGCTATTCCACATTGTAATTATAAGTTCTGCAAGAATTTTATAAAGAGAGCTGGGACCATGATAGGGGAATTCCTGGTGGAACAAAATTGTTATAGGAATTCCGCAGGGAACACTTTAGGCCAAATTCCACCAGAAAGGCGTTCAAAATTCCATGGCCAAATGAAACGAATATCCCTTAGAACACTTTTGAAAATTTTGTTAATCATAGTCTTAAATAAACAAAAAATTATTATTTTGAAGACAATCTACTTTTGATCCATTTCTTGGTCTGCTCCATGTGTGAGAGGTGTTTGATTTACAAGTTATTGCTTTGAAACACCAAGAAAATGGGCTACCAGTTCTATGATAATTTATCCACTTAAAGGCTACTCATCAACCTAGTCACTGCGGAAGTAGCCATTTTTTGGGAAATAACTCAGCCTATCCATTCACTAACAACATATCTAAAGCACAAGGTGCTTTGATAAGCTGAATATTGGTTTATTCCATAAAATGCCACTGTTGTCTGTAGATGATGAGTACCCCTTTGGGCACATACTGCTGTCTAGTGAGTGGTCACTAGTTGTGGTGCTTCATGGGAGTTCCCATCATGCTTTGCAGCTCGATTCTATCCAGTGCCGATTGTTAGCAGCATAATGGGTTGGTTCACAGTCACGTCTGGGACATAGCGTGAACTCTGTGCTCAACATGTGAGAAATACAGTCAGAAAGCTCAGAATCTTGTTGTCTTTACAAATGTAGTTTCTACACCCAATTTGCCTCTATCGTCCTGGCACACAGAGCTTTGTCTCTGCTGTGCGCCTTGATTTAATAATCAACAAAAAAATGTAAGCTTCACACTTCAGTTGATCCATCCCATGTTGGCCGCGGCTATACACCAGCATAGAACTCAACAGCAGACCCTATTCTTAAATTATACCAATTGTGAAAATTATTACAACGGTGCAAATGAGCTCAGACAGTATTTAGAGCCACATGTAGAGTTGGACATATGTCCAACTCTGAAGCACAAAATTCTCTTCTCCATACTGCGCATGTGCAATAAAATGACACAAATCTGAGTCTGTATGCAGACTTCGACATATCTGGCCATTCATCTCTCTGCGTGTAGAGAAGTGGAACAGGGGAATGAATGGCGGACTTGTGTAGCTCAAGTACAGTCAGTGTGTTTGATGTAATTTACTCAAATGTGCACAATTACATAAATACGTATATTAAGGTATTTGTGACTCTGCGTACTATGCAAATTGCGTAATTTACACAAACGTAATTTACGCCTACATTTTCGGCGTAAATTATGCCCAACTCTGCATTGGCCACTTAACGTTCACTTTTATGATAGTTACACTTTACCCTGGTGTACTTATTTTCCCAGAATTCTTACTCATGATACCCATCCATATGTAGTGATTTTCCTATAGCTAAGCCATGCGATCTTTACAATGTAACACGACAAGCTGATCACACAGCCAACCTCATGCTTCGTATATGAGTGTGTAAAGCTAATGAGGTATGTTCCAGCACATTTTCTTCATGATTGCGCAACCTGATTCACAGAAGACTCTTCCAGCTGTAAACTATCAGAACTGTGGCAGTAGGCCCCTATGGATGATGTATTTTGCACTCAGTTTTCAGATGGCTTGCACTGTATTTTGCGTATAGCAGAAGGCATTTTATTACCTGTTAGCACAACTCACTGTAACCTTAATGATTGTCATGTATGGGTTACCAATGATTTCTACCTCTCTGCAACAACTTATCTCTCTAATGTGTGCATCCCCCTGTCCTGATCTGGCAGTTCCAGACCGAAATCACACCCTCACAACAGCCCTTGGTCAATTGGCACCAGCTACTCTTTCACCCAACATTTACTACGACCTCAGCCACACACAGAAAACAATCTGCCTTCAAAAACTGTCCTGCAAAGTAATCGGCAAAATCCTCGTAATAAGATCCCCTCCTTGAAAGTATTGGTACCTACCATGCCTACCGAAATGCTTTGGACATTGTCAAACATACTTCCATCTCTGGAATATACTTTCATCTCTGCTCAATATTCCGACCCCAAGTGCTGCTAAAATCTCTTTTTTAACCCTGTCACACCTACCACTCAGACCGCCATCACTGCCCAAAATCTTGCTTCTTACTCCAAGGACAAGATTGCCAATATCCAATATGAAATCCTCCAACACTGCATCTCATCTCAAAATACCTCCCAACTTGATCCCTCCACTCAATATCTGCCGTCCTCAGCCATACTAATGACATGCTACCTTTCCTGGTAAATCCCGGTCCCAGGACTGGGAGGTATCCAATGGGGAATTCTGTACCTTGTACAACAAGAATTTTCCCCAGCATCCAAACCTTCCCTAACCCTTTTATGGTGGCCATAACACATTCCCAAACCACCTCCCTACACTATACTATCCGATTACCCCCCCTCTACACAGTTCGCACAAAACTTACATTTATTCTCTTTGTTTACACAAACAACATACTGACCCCCAAACCAACAACTGGATCATATAGCCCAAATAAGCACTTTTTACCATTGCAATCTAACTGGCCTAATATGAAATCTGCGGCGCTTAATCTCATGTTCCAAACTCCTATTTTCCAATAGATTGTAGGCGTGCGTTCAAGGATCTCTGACCTCCTTGTCTGTTAATACTAGAGATGGGCGGGCTCGGTTCTCCAAAAACCGAACCCGCCTGAACTTTGCCTATCCGAGTACCGAGCCGAGCAGGCTTCGTACTCTCCCGCCCGCTCGGATTCCAAATCGAGGCCGAACGCCATTGTGACGTCGTCGGATCTCGGGGCTCGGTTCTTGCAATATTTGAAAATTATAAATACCCGCCTCCACAGCAATCCATCGCCATTTGACAGAGGGAGAGAGCAGGGTGTAGTCACAGGCTGATTAGAGCAGGGACAAAGAATACAATTCTAATAACAATTCTGATTACAATTCTGATAACAATTGATAGAGAAGAGAGGAGGATAGAGGAGTCTTTTTTTTCAATATTTGGCACTACAAGTGCTTTGGGGTGTCCTCCATTCTTTTGCATTAATATTTCTGGCTGTCAAAAGTACTATTTTTCAGCAGTATCTTAAAACATTTTGTAGCACTACAAGTGCGTTTGGCTCATAATGCAAACTACCGTGGTCCATTTATTTTTACTTTCTAATTACACAGTCTATGCAGGCTGCTCTTTTTCTATTCAACTACAAGTGGAGGGTGTAATATATACCCAAAGACGATGGCTGCATTGCCAATAGGCAAAGATGAAGAGGAAGACAACCAGGTTTGTGTGGAGAATAAAGGACGGCCTACCGGGGATTAAATTGTTTTCTTCCTAATTTATTAGCTTTAGAATTACCTTACTTATCCAAGAAACAGGTGGAGAACTAAATTAGGTTATTTTATGCCCAAAAACATTGATTTTTAAACAAAATTGCAAAACAAAACCCAAACACGACGGTAATCCAGATCCAAAACCAAAACCAAAACACGGGGGTCAGTGAGCATCCCTAGTTAATACCCAGTCTTGTTTTATTACTGTGCTTGTTCCCTATTGTAACACACAGCAGAGTAGCTGAAACAGTATAAAATAATGTTAATAGTACAATAGATCATGTATAAGGCTTTAAGAAAGCCAATAGTGCTTTTTTGGACCGACTGGAATACTTGAAGCAAGGATGTCCCCATTTCCTGTTTGAAAAATGTTTTAAAAATTGTGGGATTACTAGAGATATTGTGAATAAATATATCATATTTTGTGAATTAACAGATCCCCTTTAGATTGTAAGCTCTCATGAACAGGGCCCTACATACATATATTTTTGGGAACTCTTGCTTTTGTGTCCCATGTCTACCTTGTTTGTACTATTGCCAACCACAGCGCGGAACTTGGCGGTGCCCTATAAATAAATAATAATAATCATAGATCATATGTATTCTTGACCCTAGACAAAATCTGTTGTGTTCAAGCTAATATTATTTTTCTGTTCACAGTCGTTTGTAATTCTTTAGAATAAGCTTAAAAGGAATGTGTTTGTTGGTTTTACTAACATTCATAACTTTGCATTAGGCTTTATATGCCGTCCTGCTGTTGGAATGTGTTGAGCATTGTTCAGTTAATTCCAGGCACCTGGTTGGGTGTTACAAAAGTGAGACCAATGGCATAATCTGACATCATTTCATTGCCAGAGAATAATAGCCTCCATTGAACTCAACACATTCTTGCACTCAGCTATGAATAAATATTTCATACAATGAATAAGAAAATATTCATTGCTTAAGAGAACTATCGAGAATAAAACGTAGAAAGGTCAATGTAGAGAAGGCACTCAGATCCGCTGCTTATAAAAGGGGATTCTGTAACATTATCTATATTTGTATTCCAATACAAGTGCCTGCTGTTTAATGATAATTATTTCAGTTAGAGAACATGATTTTTTTCTCTCTCTCCATACAAAACAATCAGGTATTAATTGCTTCTAATGGCGTTCTATATTACCATAAAATACCAGAGGATGCTTTGTTTAATTTTTGATTTTTAACACAGGGAAATGTTTTAATAATGCCATAATAACCACAAGTGCTCTGTTTTGTTTGAACTGTTATTATTTTTGACACTGCTGTTAATGAAAATGATACAAGCAATCGTTCATTTGGAGATAAATTTTGCTTACGTAAGTGGTAGAAGGCCGTATATAGAAGACGTAGCGCTGCCGTTCTATCTTGTGACAGATCTTTCATTCGTTATAAATAGATATTGGAGTTAATTGAAAAAAACATTCTATGCCATGATATGTCATTCACTGCACTGGACTCCACTCCCTTATATATATATATATTGAAAGTTGCCTAAGAGGGGTATATCTTACTACAGTGACTACCAGACTTTTGTTATGTGAGATCCTTTTTGTGTATAGTGTGGATATGTTGATCTACTAACTCATTTATTGGGCCAAAAGTCCCAAATCAGGAAATTCCTGGTATAGTTAATTAATTTAATTATCAATTCCAGGTGTACTGAGATTCTTGCTCCCCGACAATCCAAAATCTCCTGGCCATACTCCTGCCACTCTCCTGTGATGAGAACCCACAGGATGTTGTTCTGTTTAACTATCACTAGACAGCCAAAGCCAAGAAGAGTAGACAGAAATACTACAAAGATGGATATATTTTTGGTTTACTTTACTATCTCGATCAATAAATTTCCACTTTCTAAACTTTAAGCACATACCTATTGATTCAGATAATGGACAGGTTAACAGATATACAGACAGGCAACAGCTGCCTGCTAATGTTACTTTTTCACTTATCTTACATCTCCATGTGATCTGTAGGACAAGAATGGACAGAACCTTGTATACACTTCAAATGTCTTTCTTTGTGTTATCTACACACCATTAAATTTTGCCCTGCATTGAGAGACATAGGTTGCCTGTATCGGCAAAACCCAGGGTTAAAACGTTTGCTCAAAGGGTTGCCATGTACATGGTGTTAACCTGAAATGTATTCCTAATTAGAAGTGGCTGATTTATACATAACTCCCCATATCTTCTCCTTAAAGCAAACTATGTGAATCTGCACTGCTTCTTTATATGCTGAAGTGTTTCTGCTTGTCCGCCAAGACCATTTCAAGGTGAACGCTCACTTCCTGGTCCTTGGAACTGCCCATGGAAAATTAATCTGTGCCTTGAAAAGATAGAGGGCTAGATTTACTAAACTGCAGCTTTGAAAAAGTGGAGATGTTGCCTATAGCAGCCAATCAGATTCTAGCTGTCATTTTGTAGAATGCACTAAATAAATGACAGCTAGAATCTGATTGGTTGCTATAGGCAACATCTCCACTTTTTCAAACGCGCAGTTTAGTAAATATACCCCACAGGGTGGATTTAGTAAAATCACATTTCAAAGTCCAACCTACTACCATTTTACGACCACCCCCTTCATTAATTTCAACTTTTTCTATTTTCTCCTAAATGCTATCTGGTAAGCCCTATTTAGATTTTCTCCTTCCAGATCTTTATTTCCCTTAAATAATTTTGTCTTGCAAAGCAAGATCAAACTTTTGCATGTGGATGCAAAACTAGGAAATGGAACCAGTTAATGAAAAGGAAAAGTGCAACACAGCAGACAGCCAAGATCGGGAAAAAGAAAAAAAGATTACAGCACTATACGAACGAAATTGAAGAAAATGGGACATAACAAATCAAAGATTTGGAAAAGCAAAGTGATCAGATGAACAAAGTCTATGCAAGTAGAGATAGGCCGGTATGGACATGCCGATTCCCAGCACTTTGAAGTCATTTTTTTTAAAAAGGCCCTTTTATTAAAGACAACGTCCATCGGGTTTTGTCTTTTATAAAATTGGCGTTTGAAAAAAAAGACTTCAAAGTGCCAGGAATCGCATTGTAAATATTCCCCAGGGCATTGAAAAAACAGCAAAAATGGGAATCGGACATTCCTAGGTGCCGGGGCCGGAGCTTGACCAGGACTGATGCTACAAAGCCCAGCCAATCAGAACGCAGACAGAGTTTTTAACCTTTAACCTTTTTTAAAACTTGCTGACAGGAAAGATAGCTCAAATGGCATATATTTCTCAAATACAAGTTGGTTTTAGTATCTTTGTTACCATTGTCCTTTATCTGTGGGATTAAATCATTTATATAGGTCGTAACATTTTAAGAGAGTTAGGTCAGTATCTGGGCTTATTATGATGTTGTCCCTCTGCCTATGTGTGATAATATATTTTATTTTCTATTGGGACTCCCCACATTTGTTCAGGTCATCAGACACAAAATTGGGTCTTAAATAGTATGGTGCATCTTATGGTTTGAATATACAAGCAGGCGATTCATAGTTTCCCAAACAAGAAGACAACTAATACTGTCAATGACAAATAATTGGTAAACAGTAAGACAAAGCCTCAAGCAGCCCGGGCTAGTTTCAAATGCACATGCACTATATATTATACATAATATATATATATATAATACTGTATTATATAGCAGCTATGAGGCAGCTGCATTGTTACCTCCCACTGTCCTGATACTGGTGGGACAGTCCTGAATCTAGAACCTCAAAAGGGACAAAACTCCTGCAGAAATTGTCAGACCTTTACCTAAAAGCAAGCGTTTTTGGGTGTAACCTGGACGGGTGTTGGGAGGTATGTACATGTACCTTACATCTGCTGCTGACATGAGGTGTTTGGAGGTGGGGTGGAGAGTTACATTAATTCTCCACAATAAATGAGAAGATTAAAGATATACTTGAAGCAGCCTTGCATAGTTATGATCAGGGGCGGGCTGGGCCGGGGGGCAGGGGGGCATCGGTCCCTCTGGCCGCTCAGTCTGACCCCTGTTCGGGCCGCCACCCCTATCCCCCCCCCTCCCCATGGATGCATGTTTTTCTTTAATATTACCTGCAGCCGCATCACAAAACAAGCGATGCCGCCGCGTCAGCGCACAGGCGGCCGCATCACATGACAGGCGATGCGGCCGCATCGCGTGTCATGTGATGCGGCCGCCTGTGCGCCCCCCCAGGCTGAACTGTGCCAGCCTGCGCCTGGTTATGATTCAATGTCCTCTTATGCCTTCAATCAGCTGTCAGAACGGAATGCTCAGGAGACAAAGGAAATGACATCACTAGTCCACACCTCATGAGGGCACGTTAGGTAACAGCACCAGACTAATACAGATCCACATGGGGTAGATTATAGAGTGCCATAAGGGGGAGAGACAGAGCAATAAGGGAGAAGAGAGACACAGAGGGCTAGATTTACTAAGCTGCGGGTTTGAAAAAGTGGGGATGTTGCCTATAGCAACCAATCAGATTCTACCTTTCATTTATTTAGTGCTTTCTACAAAATGACAGCTATAATCTGATTGGTTGCTATAGGCAACATCCCCACTTTTTCAAACCCGCTGCTTAGTAAATCTAGCCCAGAGAGTGAAAACAACAGAGGAAGAAAAAGAGAGACTAAACCACAAGGGGGAAGAGAGAGGCAGATTGACAAGGAGCCAGGCCCAAAAGGGGGAGACAGAGAGACAGAGGAGCCACGAGGTGGAGAAATAAATACAAGGGAGAGAATTGAAAGAGAGGGACAAAACAGGTCAACACAGCGGGCTTTTGCAAAGCAAAACAAAAGAGTAACTTTGTACCTTGGCAAAACCATGTTGCATTGGAGCGGGAGGTAAATTGAAAATGTGAGGACAGATTTATAGTTGGGGTTGGGCATGCCCTAGATCAGCTTTAAACCTTCCCCACCTCACTCAGTGTCTGTCTGCTTGGGTGTGTCAGATTGTATAAATGGATATAAATGCTCAGCAATGGTTTGTCCAGAAATCTATCTTGTTAGTTTACGTCTATATTTTAGCCTAGGTGCATTTGGGGTTTTTCCTTTTAATTTTCTTTTGCTTGGTACTTTAGCAACCAGTAATTTAAAGAATATTTTCTCACAATGCCAGGTCAACTTCCACTCATAATACAGCCCTATGCAGCTAAAACGCTGTACTAATGTTGACGCCTTGTATAAAACAGATTTGCATATGTACATACTGTTCTGTGTGTGTTCTAAGGAATCCAGGTGTGAAGCTAATTCCACCGCAGTGGACAATTTACATGTCTTAACTGCAACATGCTGTGGCTTGTATATTTTATAGTCACGTCAGTGTCTCGAGATCTGTAATGTAAATTAGAAATCGGACTCTTACAGTAATTGACTATATGCATTTATGCATGAGTAGAAAGACACTCAGGGTTATATTTACTAAAGTGCGGGTTTCAAAAACTGGAGATGTTGCCTACAGCAACCAATCATATTCTAGCTTTCATTTATTTAGTGTATTCTACAAAATGACAGCTAGAATCTGATTGGTTGCTATAGGCAACATCTCCACTTTTTCAAATCTGCAGTTTTGTAAATCTAGCCACAAGGTTGATAAGTCAATGGGATGGGGTTGGCTGTATTTTGTATGGTATTTTATACTGTATCAAAAAACCTAAAAGTTTCACAAACTGACTGTAAATCATTGGCTACATGAGTAGGGTATGCTGTTTTTAGGAATCGAATGCTGGAACACTGCTTAGACATAAAGGTTGCCCAGTTTGTAAAAAAATTACCCAAAGCTTCTGGTTGGGGCAAGAAGTCATTAAATCTCTATAGGTATTGATTCCTGCTTATCCTGTATATCCAGATTTAGAAGACACTAAAAATAACTGGAGATTCTGATTCAAATCGCTATTTTATCTCCTTATGTCTCCCTGTGTACAGTGGGCGAAGTGGATATTTTTCAGTGGCAGTATGGAAAATGTAAGTGAATGGAATTTGATAGTTTTACAACCAAAAGTAGTAGGAGAAGGGACGGTATGGCACAACACCGTATACTAGCCTACTTTAACTACTGCCTGTGTATATACAGTGTGTTCAAACAAATACCAGGGCATACTATTGGCATTCTGCGATGGATGATACCATAGGTGTGCAGCAGGAGGTCTCATAGATTAAGAATCACCTCAGGAGTTACCTTATATTCAGACAGAACGAGTCTTGATATGTATATCTTCTTTATATAGTACTAAGTACCAGGATCAGTATAACAACAGCTTTCAGTAATAGCTTGTTAACATAACATATCAGTAACATGAGCTGCTCAGCTCACCTCCTTTTCCCGGAGAGTCTCTTCTAGAACACAGAGAGTTGAGACAGGAAAAATACAAACAAGTACATGCATATACAGCAGACAAACAATACACCTCTGTATGAATACAGCGCCATCTGCTGACCCTCCATGGTAACTACATGCATATAAACAAACCCAAAGTCTGTTGTACATATTTCAACACATACTGTCATGAATCACCAGGGTCAAATCAGCTCAGTGGTCACTTGAGAAGTAGGATTTGTGTAATTCATAGCCCTGTCCTAAGTGGGTGTTTTTAGAGGGAAAATTAAAGATTAAATGGGAAATTTTTCATTTGCATGATCCCAAAAGGATTGTCTTGAACATTCAAAATGGGATTTTTTTGGGGATTTATTCAGACAGTCCTAACAGCAATCGACTGTATCGGCCTGTGGATGCTGTTATTGGCCAGCAAGGAAGATGGAGTCCATTATATCTTGTTTGTTTGACCAACCACTAAGCATTCAGATATATCCATTTTGGCCCAGTCACCATATGCATGAAATTTCCAAAACTGCTCCACTGATTATTTGTCTTATTCTGCATTACCATGTGTATTCTCTACCCCAACAACAACACATGGCAGAGGGAATAGACAATGATGCCCCACCCCTGTTTATAGACTACAAATGTGAATTTAGGCTGGGTACACACTACAGTGTTTTCAGTCAATCACCCGTTAAACGACCGTTCAGCCTGATATTGCATTAGTGTGTACAATTAGACGGTGAACGATAGTCGTTCCCAAGCACCGATCATCGTTTGTTTTGCTTGTTTAGCAGAACCAGTCTTACAAATTCAGTGCACGGAAAAGAAAGATTTTACGACTATATCAACAAAACTTTACACCTCTATGAAATGGTCAATTTGCAGAAATTTTCCCTGCAACTTCAAACTGCTCTTATGGCCTCTTAAAAAAAACATTACTTCAATCTATTTGTCATAACTCCAAAATCAAACTACAATTCCATATTGGATTCAGTGCGTTTTACAGGGGATCATTTTCACGTCATAGTAGCTTCTTAATCAGACAGTGCCAATAAAGCTAAATGCAACATTCCCACTAATTCTGTATACAATCTACTGACAGGCAAGCTCTATCTAAAGCTGGGTACACACTGAAGAATTGTTCAGACCGACGATTATACCTACGACTGAAGGTCCGATCAGTCTGATGATTCATGCATACACACTGACTCGATTTACCTTCAGATCTGTGCTCTTCATCTGGTCCTCTAGTCTGGAGAATAACAGCACAATATTCATTCATTCACTACTGTCACATTGTCACACAGATTAAAACCGCCTTGTTATAGCTATCCACATGTCCTAACGAATTTCATTAGCTTCTGTGACTCTGAAACGAAATATTCTGTCTCAGAACGAACAAATTAATTATTCCATCTACAGCACTCTCTACATTTATTCACTCTGACATTCAGTGCTAACATCGGCTGAAAAGAGCCCGACTCTGTAAACTCTATGGAGATCGTCAGCATGAGTGCATACACACTGCATGATCGTTAGGCGATTGATCGGAAAAAATCGGTACGACCAACCAAATGAGGTGACAATCATCCATTTGGGCAGACTTTCGACCATCGTGTCACTACACGCACTGACCCGACTTTCGAACGAGCGGTCGTATGTCGTCTGGTTGAGCCGATTATTGGACAAAAACCCTGTAGTGTGTACCCAGCTTTACCCTGTTCAGCGTTTTGTGATAAACTTTGATAGGTCAGGAGAAAACATAGTAGCTGCCAATTCATTAGTGTAGGCCACAGCCAGTGAAATGAGGAAGTGTTCCTTTATTGGTTAATCAATAACTTAACAATTAACAAGAGAATATTGGACCAGTGTGTAAATCCTGGTCAGGAAGAGCTATGAGGCATTTGGTGAGAGAAGCTGCTCTGGTAGTAGCTGTGGAACAGTGCTGGTTTTTCTACAGGTTGATTAGTACCAACATTTTAGGTTTGAGAATTGAAGTGTGTGACAACAAACATAGCCACTGTAGCTGTATAGTTAGAATGACTGCATATATAGTGTGTTTGATACAAGTGTATTACAATTTATACAGCATAATTTGGAGTTATACAGGATTTAAACAGAAAACCTGGTAAAGAGGAATATCCACCTCATGTACCTCCGTGATGCACCTTTGGACACTCCCTGTTAGTTAAGCTGCTAGCATGGATAAAGTCAATGCTGTACTTTAGCCTCCAGACCGACTGACTATTCCTACCCCTGTATTCTTGCAACATTTCCCTGACCTCTGGACCTACCTACCACAAACTCCATCATCTGGACCTCCTTTGGACTGTATACTCCATTGGACTGCAAACTATACTGCCTATTTGTGCTAATGCCTTTATCTGCCTCCATTAATACTTGTACTAACATTGCTTTTGCCATTGCTCACTTTGCTTTTGCCAATGCTTTAATTTCACTGATTTGCCATTGTATTATTGCCACTGGACTATCATTGTACTTCCATTTTTATATTAGATTTTCCCTCCTTCTTGTATTGCCTGTCTCACACCTCTTCTCTGCCTATATGCCACCTTCTCCACTCACCTCACTCTCCTTTCTCTAATTGCTCCCCCCTCTCTCCTCCACCCCCTAATTGACCCAACTATGCCCTCTCTTTGCAGTCAACTCCCCCTCCCCTCTCCTCACTCTGGAACTCTGTGATCCTACCTGCCCATAGTCTCCTCTCCCTCCTTACTTCCTTGGGCTCCTGGCTCCTTTCCTGGCACCCTATGCCTTGTGGTCAGCAGGTGGTAGTGTGAGTGTTCTTCTCGTTCCCTGCTGCACCTTCCGGTTCATACCCCTAGAGCCCTCTCCCTCCTTCTTCTCCTTTGAGGTCCATGCCATTTGCCTTTTCCATCCTGCTCATCTTGACCTTGTGGTCATCTACCATCTCCTGGCTCTGGCTTCCAATTCCTAAATTGTTTTGCTTCTCTTCTACAACCTTCCCTTATCTTTTGTAACTTCTGCATTCTGATTGACATTCCCACTGACTCCACTGCCTCCAAATTAATCTCTCTCTCTCCCGTAATCTTTTGACCTTCCTTAATGAACCTCCATGCTCTCCAACTCTACTGGTCACTCCCTAGATCTGGTCTGTACACATATCTGTGATATCTATGACTTCATAAATTCCCAGCCCCCCCCCTGACCATCCTATTTCCTTTAGCCTTCACCTCCTCCCCCTCCCAAGACTACTCTCACCAAGCATAACCTTAATGCTTTTGATCCTTATACTTTCTCCTCCTCACTGGACTCACTTTTCTACCCTATCACCACCCATTCCTGTCTTGACCAGGCTATTTCCCTCTACAATAGCACCCTCACCTCTGCCCTAGACTCAGCTGCCCTGGCTCTCACTACTAGCCTTTAAAGACACACACCACAACCCTGGCATTCCAAACTTACCAGAAATCTTATAAAATGCTCTTCCACTAAAAAACGGCACAGGAGGAGGTCGTCCTCTCATGCAGATTTTCTCTATTTCAAATTCGTTCTCTCATCCTGTCGCACTTTCCTATCTCTCTCCAAATAGTCCTATTTCAGATCTCTCATCTCTCAGTCCTCAAACCCATCTCATCTATTCTCTAATTCTAATTCCCTCCTCCATCCCCCCAAACCTTCACTCAACTCTCTCTGCCCTTGACTTCATCACCCACTTCACATCCAACATCGATTCCATTCGCCAGGACATCGGTTTCCATCAAGCTCCTCTCGCCCCACCCCAACCACCACCTAGCACCCTATTGCTGCTGTTTTGCCTTCTTGTTGCTGTGTTTTGTTCTGTTATGCCTATACGGTATTGTACTCTTATGCAATTTACTATTATTCTGTATGCTCTCTGTGCACTGCTGCTGTGGCGCCTTAGCAATACAAGATAACAAAGGAGTTTAAGGTAGCAAGTAATTTTAACCCTTCTTGGAAATTGCCTAATTTTCTACCACAGTCACTAGAAGCTGTTCACAATGCAGTAATTTAACATAGACACATTAACAGATATACACATGCAGCAAACCAGACATTAACAGTATTGCCGCAAGATAACTCTAACATTGAAGTAACAAATTCAAGGGTAACCCTTGAGGTTAAAGTGGGTACAAAGGGGGCTTAATATTTATTATTGAGCCTGGTCCTCACCTTTTGCCCAAATTGGTACTGCCGGTCTTTTGAGGCCCGGATATGAGATATGTGGCTATTAGATCTAAAATGGTCTAGTTGGTCATCAAAATCGCAGCATGTACGAATATTGTAACTTTAATACAATTAAGAAGCACGTTAGCTACGTCTAAAATTCTACATGGCGATTTAATGAGCTAGACAAGGTCTAGAGATTGATTTAAAATTCTCCAAAAATATTGTAGACAACGTGCCTTCCGGCTCACTTGGATTTGTACAAAACCCTTACAGAAGGCTGACCCTAATGCTTTATCAGACTCCTACACACACTGCTATCTAATGTAGGATCTAAATGAAACACAATGATTGTCTGCTCTTTGCTGAAGGATCAGATTACAAAGAGAAGGATCAATCGGTAGACGTGCTTATCAGGGCGATAAGATTCATTAGAGTCTTCAATCATATCTCCTTGTGTGATTCAACAGGGCAGCTGAGTTCAGCAAGCCCCCCGAGAAATATTACATATGTATTGTATATGATTGTCTGTCCCTATTGCCAGCTATAGTCTCCTAGAATGTTAAGTGTTAAACAATAAATCTATGAACCAGCCACTTAAATCCAGTTGGCAAAGGGACGGAATGCTGATGTTGTATCTAGAGAATAGAACCATAGACAATGCTGACACAGCAATTTCACTAGAATAACGGAGTCTGACCATTAGTGGGATTAATATACACTAAATGCGCGTGCTATTTTGGTTAATGCAAACACGTTTCATAATTGCTAGGGATCTCTCCAGGGAAAATTACAGCTAAAATAAAGTCAGTTCCCTTTTGCATTATTTACAAATACATACTTATTTGCATAACTGGGTACATTTTCTAGAATTGCATTTTTTAATACCATGGGGAAGTAATTTTCATACTCTCAGTGTGAGCCTTTGGATGGCGCTTTTGCTATTGCCATCTCTGACTCCCAAACACATTTAATACATTTATTATATTGTCACTTCAGGGTCTTCTGAAATCTCTTTATAATTTTATCATTAACCCTTTATCACGTCCGAGAAATTCAGAGTGGATAAATACATGTCAGCATCACCGAGTTTGCTCCAAATGGGTTAACGCAAACAGTAAGGAATTATTAAGTATGAAATTTAATGCTGTAGCAAATACTAAGCTATATTTATAGCACAACCTGGTCTCTTAAATTTCTTTAGCTGTAAACAGCCTCCATGTATTTTTATTAGCCTAAAAGTAAAACTGGTAGGTTCCAAACACTTGTCCTCATTGCGCAAATAGAGTTCTTAATAGCCGCAGAGGGAATCATTTGCAAATTTAGTACGGAAAGCTTATAGAAAGTAAATGCAATCCATATAGTATATGGAGGAATGTAACAGGATGCAGTAGAAGATATTCAAACATTAGCACTCTTGTTTTTGGTTTATGAAGGCCATTAAAGATGTGAAAGTTGATAGATGGTACGCTTGGCTGATCATGGCTGGCTCTACTGCATAGTCAGTGTGTTCTTAGCTGACAATGCGGGTGCATTCTCAAGCCCCGCGTGCAGGACTGCCATTACAGTGTGAAAGGAGGAATAGATTATTATCATAAAATAAGTCATTGAGTTCTTTTGTGGTGCAAAGAAATATGTTATTTCTCGTTACCTTCTTTGCAGGTTCTAGGTATGATCTGCTATTAAAAAGCTGCCCAGAGTTCATGAGTTAGAATAATAGAAGGAACAGCGACGATCTCTACAAAGTATTGCTTTTCAGTTAACAGAAACCAATACCGCATTGGAAGCAAATTAATACACCGCCTTTAGTAATTGCTCTTACACTGTCGTTTATAATTAAAGGATGACCCTTGCTCTAAAGGTGTAATTTTCGAGAATGACATTTTTAGTTTGCAAATAAGACTATTTGGAGGGACGTGTTATTATGCATTAATGATTTAGGGCTTACTATCATCATCATCATCATTTATTTATATAGCGCCACTGATTCCGCAGCGCTGTACAGAGAACTCACTCACATCAGTTCCTGCCCCATTGGAGCTTACAGTCTAAATTCCCTAACATACACAGAGAGAGAGAGAGAGAGAGAGAGAGAGAGAGAGACTAGGGTCAATTTTAATAGCAGCCAATTAACCTACCAGTATGTTTTTGGAGTGTGGCAGGAAGCCGAAGCACCCGGGGGAAACCCACGCAAGCACAGGGAGAACATACAAACTCCTCACAGATAAGGCCATGGTCGGGAATTGAACTCATGACCCCAGCGCTGTGAGGCAGAAGTGCAAACCACTAGGCCACCGTATGGGGCTGATGCATGGCTGGATGCATTGGCAAAGAAAGTCGCATGAAAAAACACATTTATGTGCATATGTTCCGTTGTATATATCTCAAGACGCATCCAGCTGTACACCACTAGTATTTGTACCAGGCTTGTGCTAGGAGTGACAAATGTAACTTACATCTCAGGATAGCGTAGAGATGCGGCTTGGCAGTGTTAGTAGTAAATGCGACAGTCGCATTACCCTATTAGTATACAATATATAATGCAATAAAATGTCATATACACAGGAGAGAATAGTGTCCTGACAGTATTATTAATAAATGTGAAAGTCAAATTTACCATATAAAATAAAATACAAACACAAATTCAAAAAAACAAATACAAAATTCAATGAAATTAAAAGCATCATCTGTTGTTTTCCTCTTTAAAGATGAAATGTGAATCTTCTTTCCTACTGCAGTCCTAATGGAATATGAGCTAAGTAATGCAAATAGAGGGCTGCAACTTCATATAGTGTAGTATACAATTTATTAAGCTTGAGCTGTCAATTTGTAAATGGCCAATAAGAAGCAGGTAGCCAGTGCTGCTGATCATCATCATCACCATCATTGTAGCTCGTTGCACCCGCCCATCAGCACCCGCAAGAGAAACGTCGCCTGACGCCTGTATAGGCATCTGCTCCATGTCTACCTCCCTATGTGAACATGCCCTTACTGTGTCCGGCCTACTCCTTCATATCCTTGTTCCTCCTCTCCAATTGTAAGGAGTCGTATGTGTATGCAACAAGTCTGCATATGGACATGTGTGTATACATTTTCGATGCACATGTTCAGTACGGTCTGTACGGAAATGTGTTTTTAAGCAAATAAAACTGTCACAACGGTACGTTGCTTACCTGCTAGCATTGGTGCAACTTGGAGGGAAGGTGCGTAATATAACGTGCCCCTGGTATTCACCAGGGACCCCCACAAGGAGGTATGGACTCCGCTGCAGGAGGCATGCAGGTCGCGGTCCTTCCCCAAGTCATAATGAGGCACGAGAGAGGGATGGTCAGACAAGCCGGGTCGGTAACAGTCAGGCAATGCGGTACAAGGGAAATCCAAAAGAGTAGTCGAGACGGTCCGGGTAGATAGGCACTGGAAGACAGGATAGTCAAAGGCAAGCCAAAAGGTACTGGAACGCTGGAGCAGGAAAGGAAACCTGATACTCTGCCACTGGAGGCAAGACTGAAGCTGCCTTATAAAGTCTGGGCAGCCAATGAACAGGGAGGAGGCGGCGGCGGCGCTGTCATCGGTCGCCGCCAAAGGTTCATAGTAGCGTCCAGTTGCCTAGCAACGGGATGCGCATGCGCAGATGAAGTTCCGCATCTGGTTGCCAGGCAGGGAGAGAGTACATGCGACCGTCCCAGAGAGACGGCGGGTCGGCGCCTGCCAAAAACAGATGTTATGCACATAAGCCCCCAAATGTTCGGGAGGTATGCAGCTCTTTGTAATAGTGCATACTGTGAAGGGATAGCCTTAATATTTTGTGCCTTATTTATATTAAAGGGAACTGTTGTAGATATATGTATAAATATTAGGAGAACAGATAACTCAAAGAGTTGTTGTTGCTGTGTCCGTGTTTGTTTTGCCCAAGAAGGCTTGGGAAGAGTCTTTAAAGGAAACTGGGCTTAAGCTGGAACGATCCTAGGGCAACGGAACGGATTTGAAAGTAAGCTGAAACCTCCCTTTATATTGCTTATGCCCCAATGCTATGTGGACCTGATACACTAATGCTACAGCAGGGTATGCTGGTACTTGTAGTTTCACCAGATGCCTTAGCTTTACTCAGCTTTACAATGAAGGTCAAGTGCTGTCAGCTATTCAGCCAGTCAAGTATAACTCGGACATATCTTACAAGTGTAGGTGAATCAGTTTGACCTGCTCAGAAAGCACTAATAAACTGTGCATCCCTACTCACTAAAGGAATAATGCAAAAACGAATACAGCCCAGCAAGATCAGCCAGTCGCCTTTGTATTACCGCTCCTTGTATTGGCATGATGAACATTTTATAAAGCATCTCGCAGCTGCTTAATCCTGACGATCAAAGTTCCCATCTTCCGTTTAACCTTTTTCTTTCCCACAATAATAGACTGAGTATAATAGCGAGGCAACTTACAACAGCTTAACACAAGAAGCATTAATTATAATAGGAAATAACTGAGGAGTTCTGCCCTTCAATGGCAGACATGGGATTTGTAGCTTTTTACAAAGTGAAGACATAAAATGAATTGCAAGTACTTCTAGATGTATTCAAAAGATTAAGCAATATTTGGAACTCACAAGGCTGTGTTTATGCATTGAGGTTCCATTGCCACAGAGGACAGTGGATAATGACATATTAATCAAGTACAGGGCCCCACTGGGGCTGAAGAGCCCTCAAAGCACTCAAGCTTGCATCCATGTACGCACCCAAAACTCCATAGTTCTATTTGTGGGTTCACATCTGGGTCTGTTCACTGCTCACTCTGAGGATCGTGGGGGTCAAGTGTAGAGCGCTCAGCGGCTGGTCTCACGGCCGACTGAGGCTGAGATGGCCATTTTAACAACAGTTTGGGAGGCTAGACCTCTCAGGCACACCAGTCAATCTAGCAACTCCCAGCTAGCCACCCCAGACCTGACTAATCAACACTTTATCATAATACACAATAATGCACGTGACATTAATAAAGGCTTCTGTTAATTATATCTGTAATTAATGGCAATTACTGATCATCACTTATAATTGTTATTTATCTATGCAATCAATAAATTAGTGTTACCAGTAATAAATTCCCATTTACTGTGGAAAATAAGGATATTAGATGATACCTGGCATCTAAGGGCCTTGCATAAATGCACACGTTTGTCACCTGACAGATATTTATGGCTTATAATGTGAGATATGTTGTCAGTGTACTGTCTGTTTGACTGGTCTCATGTTATGCTGGAGATCGTTTATAGGTAATTAACCATGCAGTATAATTGCGACAAAATCTTATTTATCGTTTAATTTCTCAAGACATTATCTATATACTTTTTACATCAGACAATATTTTTTTTTTACCCTTTAAATGCATTTAAAAACAACTTTTTCTGTTCCAATCAGAAATAAAAGAATTGAGGGAGGGTTACACCGAAATCACTATAGACCAAGTATCACTAATAGTTCATAGAAATCAACCAGTGAGAGTTTAGTCAATAACCTAAATATCAATATCACCCAATACACTCCACAGTATTAATGTGTTGTGTAGGCTGCTGAAGGCCGGCTTATCATACAAAGTAATAGTAATGAGCGCGTAGGTAATTGCTACCACAGTGGTAAGCATTGCGGAGTCTTCTTCTGGTGACTTGGGTTCAATTACGGGTTTACGCCAGATTGGTTTTCTCCGGCGGTCCAAAGACATACTGCTAGGCTAATTAGCTTCTGATTAAATTTGCCCTGTATATTTGTGTGCCTGTGACTAATTACACAATTAGATTGCAAGCTCCGCCAGGAAAGGAATCAATGTGTCTGAATAAAGTTCCCTGATTATGCAGCACTAGATAAATAAAGAACATTAAAATGTACGCTGAACACGGCAGCCCAGATCAAAAATGATATTTAACAGTAATTGGCGTGCAAGGCAACACTTAATAATGAAAGTTCAAAGGCAGGTCTGGAATGACCTGATTAAAGCCTGTATTGCATTAGGAAAACCTGTGCTCCCTATCCATTAGTCACACCTCATTCACATTCGTAGCCGTACTGGTCCTGTCACAAAGAAAGTATTGACACTCCCCTTCAGAGTTAATCCCCTCTGCAGTTAAATCAGGCATGTCCCCTAGCTGGTTAATTTAACATTTCCCTGTCTCAGTTAAACCCATATGCAGTATGTTGGGGTTTTTCTCTATCTAATTCACTTTTCTTTGCTGAAGGAAATATACAAGGCTGAGATTTGCACTTTGGAGGGAGAAGTTGGCCTGTTCGTCCTCCGCTACACTTACCGTAGGCACAGAACCACCTGTAATTCTATGACTATCCCGATGTGTACAGAGCAACAAGAGATAATCATCACCATTTACTTATATAGCACTACTGATTCCGCAGCGCTGTACAGAGAACTCATTCACATCAGTCCCTGCTCCAGTCTAAATTCCCTAACACACACACAGACACAGACTAGGGTCAAATTTGATAGCAGCCAATTAACCTACTAGTATGTTTTTGGAGTGTGGAAGGAAACCGGAGCACCCGGAGGAAACCCACGAAAACACGGGGAGAACATACAAACTCCACACAGATAAGGCCATGGTTGGGAATTGAACTCAGGACCCTAGCGCTGTGAGGCAGAAGTGCTAACCACTGAGCCACCGTGCTAACGGCAGAATTAACAGATTTTAGGAACAATTTTGTCTCTGGGGTTATTTATGGTACTTTATTAAGTGTCCATTGCATTTGGTTCATCTGAGCATTGACATATCCAGGTTCTCATCCTTTATAACCCGTTTATTATACATGGAAACAGCATTAAATTTCAGATAAGATTAAACTGCACTGAGAAATGTAGGCCTTTGATTACATATAGTCTATTGACTTTACTACTCACAACTGACACATTTGTATCAAGTAACATGGAATAAAGTCAATGAGCAGAAGATGAAATAAAGTATTGCTTTTGCTATATGACAGCATTAGGAGATTTTCATTTTTCAGAGCCATCTACAGGTAATCACTTTAGCTCAGTCTATTCACTAATGTGGTTACTCCTCACTGTGACCAGTTGACAAGAGTAACTGAACCCAAAACTGCGTAACATCGATGCAGGACAGGTTGTCATAACAAAATCCCCGTCTTAAAGGGCAGACCTCCTCTAAATGGTAACATGCCGAAATAGCAAGGGATCATCAAGATCATCAACAGTGGGCAACTCTTTTAATAAAATATATTCACACGCTCCCAACTAGCACAGAACTAGGATTTCCACACGTAAACAGAATTAAAGATTAAACTAGAACTGTAGAATTGCCACCAAAGGCATGGGATTGCTACTGTTTTTGTCTTTATATCAAATCGGTAGCCATATCACAAGAATGTCTAAAAAAAAGTCTGCAAGTTGAAATTTGGTGGTTGCTTCCAGACAATTCTCTAATGTGCAAAAACCTATATAAACGAAACAGAAGCTAATTTTGATCTGTATAGTGCAAGTTAGATTAGTTAAAGTAGAGATGCTCAGGCTTGGGTCCTCGAGAATCGAACACACCCGAACTTAGGGGATCCGAGTACCAAGCAGGCTCGGTACTTTCGCGCGCCCTCGGAATAGAAAACAAGGCAAAACATCATTGTGACGTCATTGAATCTCGGATCTCGCAAATTTTTAGATTCCTTTTTAAGATCCAAAATAACGGTGGGTGGGAGGAAGGGCGGTCCCAAGGACAATTCCATCTTGTACCATTTTTATTTTCTGCCACTGCTGTGTGTCCTAGATGTGGTAGGAACTGCCGTGTGTTTGTGTCATTGCTCTGTCGCTTAGCATCCAGCCAGGTCACTGCAGTATTTGTCAGAAAGTGTATGAAAATAATATTGTGATCTGTGATGTGGTCAATATTGACTGCAAATGACTTGAAATTAGTGTTATTGAGGTTAATAATAATGTAAGAACAAAAAAAAGAGAAAAAATATGTTATTTTAGTATATTTTAGGATATTTCCTAAAAAATCCAAAACCAAAACCAAAACACACTAGAACGGTTTTGACAAAACCAAAACACAAAGCTAATGAAGATTCCAAACCAAAACCAAAACCAGTTCACGGGGGTCAGTGAGCCTCTCTAAATTAAAGCAATGTCTGGTTGTCATTAAATACTGCTCCTTTGTAGCATTGCAGAATGTTTACTTAATATTTATTTACGCTTTACAATTGGTGGCAAAAAAGTCTGCAATAAAACAAGACTGTGTATAGATAGACAGAGAGGTAACAGAGCTCTCACAAGCTTACACTCTATAGGAAAATAGGAGTTTGATATATGACAGATACATAGTACATATTGGTCCACCCAGATTGCAACTGGAAAAATGTTTTGTGGGCATATGTGAATCAGTCACACAACAATGTTGGTCTGGGGGTCAGAGTATAAAAAGAGAACACATGTAAGCTTTGTGTGAACTGCGTAGAGAGGTGGTAATAGGGTAGAGTAGACTAGAGAGGTTGGTTCGGGAATTTAATAAGCCTCCCTGAAGAGGTGAGATTTCAGGGAAAGCTTGTAGGTTTGGTGATTAGGAGAAAGTCTTGTTGTGTGAGGGAGAAATTTCCACCAATGTAACCATTAGTGGGAGCAGGTATAACTGTGGATGAGTGGAGCAAATCTCGGGCAGAGCGGGGGGCTTGAGTTCAGAGATATTTTGAAACAAGTGAGGATATGTATGTTGGTGCAGTTTTGCTAATGGCCTTCTCTGTTAGTAGGAGTATTTTATATTGGATTTGGTAAAATATAGGCAACCAATATAGAGACTGACAGAGCGGAGCAGCAATAGGAGAAGGTTTATAAAGAAAATTAGTCTGACCGCAGCATTCAAAGTAGATTGTAGGGGTGCAAGTCTGATTCGGGGGAGGTTATCAAGGAGGGAATTGCAATGGTCAACTCAGGAGATTATGAGTGCATAAAAGAACATTTTTGCAGTGGTTTGAGTGAGGTACAACCGTGTTCTGCAGATGTTTCTTAGATATACTATATGTAACAGGATTTGGATACAGATTGGATGTGGGGAACAAAGGAAAGTTCTATGTCAAGGATGACACCTAGGCAGTGAGCTTGAAGTGTAGGATTTATTGTTGTGTTCATTTATAACCCCCTATGAATATGGATTGTTCTGTCTGTGCAGTTTGACTTAATAGTTACAGTATTCTTGCCAACTATTGTGGAATGTCTGGGAGACTCCTGAATTCCGGTTAGGTCTCCCGGACTCCCGAGAGAGCTTGCAATTCTCCCGCATCTGTCCACTTGAGCATCCATGATGCGATTCTCCAGTAATCGCATAATTTTAGCCCACCCCCATGGTAAAATGACGTATTTGCGTCATTACGTCACAGGCGGGGGGTAAAATGATGCGATTTGTCGAGCCCCGCACCCTCACGCCCACCTCCCCCCGTGACTCTCGGAGGCCAACCTGGAAAGGTTGACAACTATGAAATACATCAGCCAATTGCAGACAAATTAGTGTATACATGCACAGAATGTTAGACTTTTTTTTAATATATATTTGTTCTTCCATACAATAATAATTAATTTGCTTCACACAACTAAACAGCAGCTAAAGAAACAATACAGTATGTGAATTAGCCTACAAGAGTGTTAATTATATATGTTATTAGCAAGTTTGCTCATAGACATTCTTATATGCAGGTTTAGTCCAAAAATAGACTCTAGGGGGTATATTTACTAAACTGCGGATTGGAAAAGTGGAGATGTTGCCTATAGCAACCAATCAGATTCTAGCTGTCATTTTGTAGATTGTACTAAATAAATGTTAACTAGAATCTGATTGGTTGCTATAGGCAACATCTCCACTTTTTCAAACACGCAGTTTACTAAATATACCCCCTAGAGTCTGTATTTTTGTGTAAATGGAAGTTCTGAGTATAATGGGAACATATGAGTAAAACATATAATATTCAATTTCAGGCTTTTAATCTGTGTTAAACCCACTATAGGCTACTATCATGCTGTATACAAGAACCATTTAATATATTCATAACTTTATGTCAGCCACCAAAAATCCATATGCCTTCTAAGCTGTACACTGATGGATGAAATAGGTGTGAATTCTTTATAACATACGTTTCACCCTTATAGATTTTTTTTTCCACTTTCATCCATCACAGAGCATAAGGTTCTTTCTAAAATCTACTACCCAGGAAAATGAGAGTTAACGCTCACTATCTTTGGTTCTGTCAAAATTTTCTATAAATAATGTTGATGATGGTTTGGATTGTCTGCACTAGTGATGTGGTGTAAATGTTTTCTACTGCCTAGACGGAGGTATCGGGAGTTCCAGGTCCAGTTTCTGAGAGAGTTTCCAGGGGGTTCCATAGCGCAGTAGTGTCTCTTATTCCAGTTGGTGTTTGCGGTGGTTTTGCATGGAAAGAGAGATAGGCACTGGATGGCTTACCTTTACCTTTTTAACTTTTTTTATATTTGTTTTTATTTATAGGGTTTTTTTGTCATTTTTTATTACTTTTATTCAATATTTATTATTCATTTATTTTTATTTAATGTAACTAACCTGTGTAAAGTATACATAAGTTAAGCTGCCCAGTGTCTATAAGTGCACACCCCCCGCCTTCACACAGACCCACCGCAA